>NC_041389.1:425224863-425270613 GCF_002162155.2 Triticum dicoccoides
GGTGTGGCATCACGGCGAGACGGCATCGGGCGGCGGCGGTGAGCGGTTCCCCCTCAATCCCGATCCAATCGGGGGAGAGGGGGGGTATTTCCGTGGGGGGAAGTGGGGTGTCGGTTAGGGTTTCGGGTGGGGAGGTGGATAGGTAGTAGTGGGGGAGGCCGGCCGGGCCAGCCTGGCAGGCCTGCTGGGCCGAGGCCCAGCGAGGGGGGGGCTTTTATTTCCTTTTGTTGTTGTTTTTTTATTATTCTTTTCTGTTTTATTTTAGTTACACTTTATTTTTGGTTTAGTAAAATATGACAATAGCTCCAAAAATAGTGTGTGAAAGTAATCCACTGTTCTAAGAAGTTTTACCTCGGAATAAAAATAGTTTAGTATTTGGTAAAATATATTAGGAGTATAACTAATTATTTTGATGTTGTTTTAATCACTTTAGGGTATTTAATTATTTTATAAAGATGTTGTTACTCCACCAATAATATCCAAGATTTATTTGTCACCTTAAGAACATTTTAGTTTTGACTTTTGAAACTTTAATTGTTTGACTTGATTTTAAATTTGAATTTGAATCATTTTTGAACCATCGCGAGATTAACAACAGTAACCGAGGTAACGTGGCATCATTAGCATGGAATTACTGTAGCCTAATTATCCGGGCGTCACAATTCTCCTCCACTACAAGAAATCTCGTCCCGAGATTTTAGAGGTAAAGAAGGGGGGGTCTAGTTACGAAATTCTAATGGATCTTCTCGGCCTTGGTTGCTCTTCTCGAAGAGGTCGATCCCTTACATTGACGTCTTCATTTTTCTGCTTCAGGTCATTAAGATGAAGTTGCATCCTTTCTTTGGAAACTCCATCGTACTTACGAAAGGATAAAAAGGGAGCATTCCGGGAGAACGGACCTCGACAAGGTTGACTATTTGGTAGATAACATCGGGGAGGGAGGCGGAAAGTAACTCTCGAATTGAAACCTCCAAAAATATCGAGAGCAAAGTAAGGAGGTATTATGGGAAGTTTCAACCGAGTAGGCAATCGTTCAATGCCTGAAACAAAGTGTGAAAGGGGTTCAAGCAACGGGAATAAGTATTGTGTATGATACCAGAATTGATGATCTCTCAGCAGGTGGCTCGTGAATTACATACAAAGCCAAGTGAGGGGAATAACCATTAGAAGCAAGGTTGTACAGGAGAGTCAGGTTTCGATCCTATGGAACTGTGGGTTATGGGCCCACCATGTGTTGTTGTTTTTTTAGGGAACAGTGACATCTTGCATGGTCATGATAGCAAGGCATGTCAAAGAGTACCATGTCAGTTATGTCGGCAACAACGTTGGTACCTAGGGCGAGGGACGAAGAGAACCATTTTCCTGCTCGCTGAACGAGGCGGACCAATAGGCAAAGTTCTCGTCCATCGGTGGTTACTGGAATGCTATCAATAAAAGCAACAGGGTCTTACTGACACGGTTGTACACCAAGGTGTTTTACATAAGCAGAAGAATACTACTGCTCATATAATATAGATTACAAGAAGGGTTAAGCAAACCAATGGAAAGGAAAGGTGATTACCAGGTTTAATCAGAACAATGGGGAGAAAAATGTGTATACACATACATTTCGGGGGTATATCCTTCCCAAGGGCAAGCAGGGCATGATATCCATGACAAGATAGAAAGTAGAGAACCATTGAGGTAAAGGGAGAGGAATTTCGTGACGTTACCCATACAACGGTGTTTGGATAATTGAGCAGGAAACATTTAGCATTGGGCTTCAAATGTTCTTGTTAATGAGCGGGGTATCATAGTCATGCTTCGAGGTAGCAATGATATGGTGTTTCAATCAAGGGTCTGACTTTGGATACACAAATGAACCATCAGGAGCAACTTATAAAATAAGTTTTACAGTTTCCTCCAGGAAGAATGGTTATCCTTGCAAAAGAAATTCTAATGATAGGTCCTCCAGCTGGGGGGGTGCTAGGCATGCCATCATATTACCGGGTCATATAAAGGCCAATGTTATAACTCTTGGAAATATGTTCCAACCATCGTATCTGACCGAGGTTCAGATCCTATTGGTGTCAGGAAACCTTCGTCTTAGGATGCCAGAGAAGAAAAGGTGCAATGCAATTGACGAGATAACATTATAAGATTCTCGGGCAATGAACTATGGAAGCGAGTTCGAAGACAAGGATTCATCATCATTAAACCAAGGAGAGGATGAGAGGGTGGCTGATGGAATCAGCGGCAATTTATCGAGATTAACAAAAGATGGATTTCCACAATTATGTGAACAAGGAGATAACATTTGTCAGATCAAATGGTATAATGATGTATGCTCGAGGAAAACATACACAATTAACAATGGTTGAAAGGTGCACCAGAAATATGGGCTGGGTTGCACGGCCAACATTGGAATGGTGATTCAATAATCAATAGTCTAAGAATGAACGGACGACCATTAACTTCAAAGCAATAGGGTTGCTAGAAGGGCGGGATCCAAACAGCACCGCTCACTTGTTGGTACCCTGGTTGGAATCAACACAAGGACCCAAGAAAGAATGCTGATGGTGAGAAGTATCAGCATACCAAGAACTCTTAAGAGGTGGTGAAATTCCCACGACATTCTTGACATAAAAGGTGGTAATATTCCAAGGTAAAGAAGAATAATGCTGGGTAGCAAGGAACTCAAGGTATAACACAAAACACGAACAAGTTTGTGTTGGAGGGAAGGTAATAAAGTGGTTGATGATAACACAAATCATCGAGGCAAGGAGGGTATTTCTCATCATGAATTCGATTGATATCCTGGAAGAGCTCATAAGGTTGATGATGATCACGACACATTTGTCGAGAGGTTACATGAAGATGTAATCGATCGACGATGATATCAAGTCAAACGAATGATGAAGCGAAAGGTTGTTGGAACCCCGGTTAGGACACAAACTCGAAATCAAGTTTGTTGTTCAAGGAGAAATGATATGACGACCAAAATCGACGCAAGCTTAGTTCATCGTTGAAAGTTGTGCTCTGGGAATAAGGACCAGGTAGCACAGTTAAAAAATTAGTATGATGATGATATAGCTGATCAGGCTAGGAATGACTTAAAGGATTATTAAACTCGTAAGCAACGAAAATTACTTAGAGTTATTGAATCGGAGTGCTGAATCGATTCACTTATCGGTTTTCTCGGTTAACAAACAACCCAGAAGCATGAAGTGACAAAGACAGGGTAAAGGTAGTACTCCATCAAAGGACAGGGTAATGTAGTGCAATGGCATGATATCCTCGAGATACCAGGGGTAATACTCGATGACAGACCAACGTAGAGGTTGGACTGGGGTACTACTTTGCAGAGGACAAGTGCTTAAACTTGCGCGAGACATGGGATCAAAGAAGAACATACGGTCGGAAGCACGATTGCAAAGGATCAATTCACCGATACCAAAGCATATTATATCAAGGAAATAGTTATTATTACAAGAAGCTTTCATGATAGGATCTACATCGTGTCCATGGGCATGAACACAAAGTTCAAGGTCGACTCCCACTTCTTTAATGTATAACCTCCCATTCACTTCTTGCTTTGATAAAGGCATTAGTGTTGAAAGTTTTACCTGGTGTAATACCAGATGAGTATGACTCGTGAAAACTTTCGAGTTCACACATATTAAGGAAGGCATAGGTTCAACCCGTCAGGGTATCGTGGAAACATATACCACAAGCATCAATAGTAAATAACACAAGCTCGATAGTAGAGCATGGTTGACAAAAACAGAGGATACAATTTACCTAAGGCATTATGTATCAGGGAAAAAACTTACAACGTGATTGAATATGAAGGACGTTGTCGGATAAAATCCAACAAAGGAATTGATGGTACACAAAGGACCTGATGTGAGTATCGGTACTCAAGCAGAAGAGGAAAGAATTCAAATGCAACAGTTATGGAATCATCTGAATAATTTGAAGCTTAAATGCAAAGGAATTATGATTCCAAATCAAAGGATCAGAAGCAGATGCTCTGATCAAGGATGGATAAGTTGAATAGACTTAGGGGCACAATTGATGGTAATCTGATTGGCCGAGAACCAGCTCATGTTCGAAAGACGTCTGAGCCGGAAATATAATTTAAAAGGATCAACTAATGATTGCGTGCATTCGCACTCATGTTGAATCCATAGGATCAAAATCATAATGACAAGAGATGCCAATAAGATTACGAGACTTATGGGATTAACCATAATGCAAGTAAGCAAGAATATCAAGAGCAAGAGGATGCTCAGGATTTTTGGAAGATCGAATGGTATTTCAAAAACTTTTGTGAAACACATGAACAACTGGGAAAGAGTAGATACTCGATAAGTGCGAGGAATTATCCGTAAGGGTATTCATGAGGCAAGAACTGTAAAGCAGTAAGCTCAAAGGTTTCTTGGAACCACAGAGAGCGGTTCGGGGCATCTTGTATTAGCAAGATCAACTTGGAATAAAATTAAGAACGAAGGGTGTAAGTATTTATCCATAGGGATAAATCAGTGGTAGGTAATTGTAAGAGCAACGAGCACAAAGTCTCGAGAACATCGGAGAGTATCTTCGAAATCCTTCGGTGCAGCAAGCGATCATCTGGAGTGAGGGACTCTCCGGGAGAAAGTATTTTACGAGAACCTAGAGTCAGAGTTGGCAAAATCATTTAAACACGAATAGAAGAGAGTTCAGAGACCCAGAGTAAAGATCGAGGAGTAAAAGATCCTAATACCACCCAATGGCGACGTGGGCCCATGGGCTGCACAGCCATGTCAGTAAAATTTTTGTAAAGTCTAGACTCGACTTCGGCCAAGGAGTTGGAAGGGGGATTCCTACAGGCAGTCGGCTCTGATACCAACTTGTGACGCCCCTGATTCAATCGTACACTAATCATGCACGCAAATGTGTACGATCAAGATCAGGGACTCACGGGAAGATATCACAACACAACTCTAAAACATAAATAAGTCATACAAGCATCATAATACAAGCCAAGGGCCTCAAGGGCTCGAATACAAGTGCTCGATCATAGACGAGTCAGCGGAAGCAACAATATCTGAGTACAGACATAAGTTAAACAAGTTTGCCTTAAGAAGGCTAGCACAAACTGGGATACAGATCGAAAGAGGTGTAGGCCTCCTGCCTGGGATCCTCCTAAACTACTCCTGGTCGTCGTCAGTGGGCTGCACGTAGGGTTTGATCCCTAGTATCCATTATGTTCTGAGATTGATGTTGCTATGACTTTGATATGCTTAATGCTTGTCACTAGGGCCCGAGTGCCATGATTTCAGATCTGAACCTATTATGTTTTCATGAATATATGGGTGTTCTTGATCCTATCTTGCAAGTCTATAGTCACCTACTATGTGTTATGATCCGGCAACCCCGAAGTGACAATAATCGGGACCACTCCCAGTGATGACCATAGTTTGAGGAGTTCATGTATTCACTATGTGCTAATGCTTTTGTTCCGGTTCTCTATTAAAAGGAGGCCTTAATATCCCTTAGTTTCCAATAGGACCCCGCTGCCACGGGAGGGTAGGACAAAAGATGTCATGCAAGTTCTTTTCCATAAGCATGTATGACTATATACGGAATACATGCCAACATTACATTGATGAACTGGAGCTAGTTCTGTGTCACCTTATGTTATGACTGTTACATGATGAACCACATCCGGCATAATTATCCATCGCTAATCCGGTGTCTACGAGTTTTCCATATACTGGTTTACACTTATTTACTTTTCCGTTGCTACTGTTACAATCACTACAAAATACCAAAAACATTACTTTTGTTGTCTTTACTTTTGTTACAGTTACCACTACTATCATATTACTTTGCTACTAAACACTTTGCTGCAGATACTAAGTTTCCAGGTGTGGTTGAATTGACAACTCAGCTGCTAATACTTGAGAATATTCTTTGGCTCCCCTTGTGTCGAATCAATAAATTTGGGTTGAATACTCTACCCTCGAAAACTGTTGTGATCCCCTATACTTGTGGGTTATCACACATCACAGCATGCCCTGCAAAAACAAGTTAGACGTCCTCTACTTTGTTGTTGCAAGTTTTACGTGGCTGCTACCGGCTTCTAGCAAGAACCATTCTTACCTACGCAAAAACCTCAACGATGATTCATCAAGTTTGTTGTTTTAACCTTTTTCAAGGACCGGTCGTAGTCAAATTCGATTCAACTAAAGTAAGAGAAACTGACACCCACCAGCCACCTTTATGCAAAACTAGTTGCATGTCAGTCGGTGGAACCGGTCTCATGTGCGTGGACATGTAAGGTTGGTTGGGGCCGCTTCATCCCACAATACCGCTGAATCAAAGTAAGACTTTGGTGGTAAGCAGTATGATTATCGCCCACAACTCTTTGTGTTTTACTCGTGTATATCATCTACGCACACGCAAGATCTATCCATGGAGATGCATAAAAATGAGAGGGGAGAGTGTGTCTACGTACCCTCGTAGACCGTAAGCAGAAGCATTTAGTAATGCGGTTGATGTAGTCGGACTTCTTCGCGATCCAACCGATAAAGTACCGAAGGTACAACACCTCCGCGTTCAGCACACGTTCAGCTCGGTGACGTCCTCCGCCTTCTTGATCCAGCAACAGGGCGAGGTAGTGGATGAGTTCCGACAGCACAACAGCATGGTGACGGTTATGGTGAAGATATATCCGCAGGGCTTTGCCTAAGCACTACAAAAATATGACCAGGGGTGTAAACGGTGAAGGAGGGCGCCGCACATGGCTAAGCAATTGTCATGGTTGTGCTAGGCGCCCCCTCCCACATATATATAGGTGGGGGAGGAGGGAGCAGCCAGGAGGCGCCCCCAAGTAGGTCGAATCCTACTTGGGATCCTTCCCAAGTGGCACCCCCTCTCCTTATTGGAGCGCAGGAGGAGGGAAGGAAGGAGGTGGCGCCCCCCCCCCCCTTCCTTTCTCTCCTGAGGAGGGAAAGGCAGGAGGGGCCACCCCTCCCCTTTCCTTCCCCTAGGGTTGGCCAGCCTGGTAGAGGGGAGCACTAGCCCCCAAGTGGGCTGGTCTATCCCCCCCCCTTTGGCCCATAAGGCCCATACACTTGTCGGGCGTGTTCGGAACCCCTTCCGGTGACCCGATGACTACCCGGTGCACTCCGAAACTATTTCTGTGTGCGAATACCATCGTCCTATATATCAATTTTTACCTCTCGACCATTTAGAGACTCCTCGTCATGTCCGTGATCTCATCCGGGACTCCGAACAACATTTGGTCACCAAATCATATAACTCATATAACACTATATCATCAACGAACATTCAGCGTGCGGACCCTACGGGTTCGAGAACTATGTAGACATGACTGATACACCTCTCCGGTCAATAACCAATAGCGGAACCTGGATGCCCATATTGGCTCCTACATATTTGTGACGCCCCTGATTCAATCGTACACTAATCATGCACGCAAATGTGTACGATCAAGATCAGGGACTCACGGGAAGATATCACAACACAACTCTAAAACATAAATAAGTCATACAAGCATCATAATACAAGCCAGGGGCCTCAAGGGCTCGAATACAAGTGCTCGATCATAGACGAGTCAGCGGAAGCGACAATATCTGAGTACAGACATAAGTTAAACAAGTTTGCCTTAAGAAGGCTAGCACAAACTGGGATACAAATCGAAAGAGGCGCAGGCCTCCTGCCTGGGATCCTCCTAAACTACTCCTGGTCGTCGTCAGCGGGCTGCACGTAGTAGTAGGCACCTCCAGAGTAGTAGTCGTCGTCGACGATGGCGTCTGGATCCTGGGCTCCAACGTTTGGTTGCGGCATCCGAGAAGAAGAAGAAAACGGGGGAAAAGAGGGAGCAAAGCAACCGTGAGTACTCATCCAAAGTACTCGCAAGCAAGGAGCTACACTACATATTCATGGGTATATGTGTAAGGAGGCCATATCAGTGGAGTGAACTGTAGAATGCCAGAATAAGAGGGGGATAGCTAGTCCTATCGAAGACTACGCTTCTGGCAGCCTCCGTCTTGCAGCATGTAGAAGAGAGTAGATTGAAGTCCTCCAAGTAGCATCTCCAAGTAGCATCTCCAAGTAGCATCTCCAGTAGCATCGCATAGCATAATCCTACCCGGCGATCCTCCCCTCGTCGCCCTGTGGAAAAGCGATCACCGTGTTGTCTGTGGAACTTGGAAGGGTGTGTTTTATTAAGTATCCGGTTCTAGTTGTCATAAGGTCAAGGTACAACTCCAAGTCGTCATGTTACCGAAGATCACGGCTATTCGAATAGATTAACTTCCCTGCAGGGGTGCACCACATAACCCAACACGCTCGATCCCATTTGGCCGGACACACTTTCCTGGGTCATGCCCGGCCTCGGAAGATCAACACGTCGCAGCCCCACCTAGGCACAACAGAGAGGTCAGCACGCCGGTCTAAATCCTATGCGCGCAGGGGTCTGGGCCCATTGCCCATTGCACACCTGCACGTTGCGTACGCGGCCGGTGAGGAGACCTAGCAACCTCCATTACAAAGGAAGTTGCGTTAACGCAGTCCAACCCGGCGCGCGCCGCTCAGTCGCTGATGTCACGAAGGCTTCGGCTGATACCACGGCGCCGAGTGCCCATAACTGTTCCCGTGTAGTTGGTTAGTGCGTATAGGCCAGTAGCCAGACTCAGATCAAATACCAAGATCTCATTAAGCATGTTAAGTATCCGCGAACGCCGAACAGGGCCAGGCCCACCTGTCTCCTAGGTGGTCTCAACCTGCCCTGTCGCTCTGCCATAGAGTAATAGTCGGGGGCCGTCGGGAACCCAGGCCCACCTCTACCGGGATGGAGCCACCTGTCCTTTCAGCCCCCTCATCAGAATCACTTGCGGGTACTCATCGAGCTGACCCGACTTTCGTCACCATCTGTATAGTATGTATGTATGTATAGTATATACCCGTGATCACCTCCCGAGTGATCACGGCCCAATAGTATAGCAAGGCAGACTGACAAGAATGTAGGGCCAATGATGATAAACTAGCATCCTATACTAAGCATTTAGGATTGCGGGTAGGGTATCAATGACTGTAGCAACAATGACAGGCTATGCATCAGAATAGGATTAACGGAAAGCAGTAACATGCTACACTACTCTAATGCAAGCAGTATAGAGGAGAATAGGCGATATCTGGTGATCAAGGGGGGGCTTGCCTAGTTGCTCTGGCAAGAGAGAGGGGTCGTCAACACCGTAGTCGTACTGAGTAGCAGCGGCGTCGGTCTCGGTGTCTAGTGGAAGAAGAGGGGGAAGAAACAATGAATACAATGCAAACATGTGCATGATTATGCATGACAAAGCAAAGCGTGATGCTGGGCGTGCCTTAACGCGGTATGAGGTGATGCCGGTGAAGGGGGGAAACATCCGGGAAGTATCCCCGGTGTTTCGTGCTTCCGGGCAGAGGAGCCGGAGGGGGAAAGCTGCGAGTTCAATAGGTTAGGGATGTGTGGCGGACGAACGGGATGCGTTCCTGGATTCGTCTCGTCATTCTGAGCAACTTTCATGTTGAAAATAATTTAATCCGAGTTACGGATTAAAAGATATGATTTTCTAACGATTTTATTAGTTTTTGGAATTTAATTAATTATTTAATTTAATTCGAAATTGGATTTATGACATCAGCATGATGTCATGCTGACGTTAGTAGTCAACAGGGGTTGACTGGTCAACCTGACCAGTGGGTCCCACTGGTCAGTGACACATTTTTATTAAACATTTTAATTAACCTAATTAGTATTAATTACGGGTGGGGCCCACGGTCATTGACTACTTATTTAACTAATTAACAGATCAGGTTAATTAGGTATCTAATGTGTAATTAGTTTCATTAGTTGTTTAATTTAATTAATCAAAATTAATTAATTAATTCGTTATTTTTATTTTTATTATTAATTACGTTCTAGGGCGGGCCCCACATGTCATAGGGCCAGGGGGCACTGGTCCAGTGGTCAGTGGCCCTGGCCACAGCGGGCACGGGCGCACGGGCGAGCGGGCACTGGGGCGCTAGCGGCGCCCGACCAGGCAAGGGCCGAGCGACGCAGATGCAGCAGGGGCCGCGGCGTACGGTGATGGGGTTTGGCACGAGGGCCAGGGTGGCGGCTGGATGGCGCGTGGGCGCGAGCACCCGGACTGGGCGCGGCTGGTCAGTGCCACGGCGAGGGGAGGACGCCGGTGCGGCGCTGGCCGGTGCCAATGTGACAGTGGCGAGGCCACGGCAGGGCGAGGCTGTGTTGATGCGGGCGGTGCCGGGGCGCCGGGATGGTGCGTCGTGGCAAACGAGGCGAGGCCGGCACGCACAGGACGCGGCCGGAGCGCGTCAATCGCGGGCAAGATCGGCATGGACCGCGGCGACTAAGGGAAGGAGAAGGTAGAAGGGGAGCTGACGGGGGGTGTAGGGTTCTGGGCAGCGTGCTCGGGGAGGAGGTCGAAGACGACGGCGACGTGAGGACAAGGCGCAGCGGCGTGCGTCGACGGCGTCGGCAACGTTAGGGTCGGGGAGGAGTAGGGGAAGTCGAGGCGAAGGAGCTCCGGCGAGGCTCCTCCGGTGAACGGCGACGACGATGGCGGTGCGGCATCACGGCGAGACGGCATCGGGCGGCGGCGGAGAGCGGTTTGTTGGGGAACGTAGTAATTTCAAAAAAATTCCTACGAACACGGAAGATCATGGTGATGGCATAGCAACGAGAGGGGAGAGTGTTGTCCACGTACCCTCATAGACCGTAAGAGGAAGCGTTATGACAACGCGGTTGATGTAAGCCGACCGATCCAAGCACCGAACGTACGGCACCTCCGAGTTCAGCACACGTTCAGCTCGATGACAATCCCCGGACTCCGATCCAGCAAAGTGTCGGGATGAGTTCCGTCAGCACGACGGCGTGGTGACGATGATGATGTTCTACCGGTGCAGGGCTTCCCTAAACTCCACGACGATATGACCGAGGTGGAATATGGTGGAGGGGGGCACCGCACACGGCTAAGGAACGATCCGTAGATCAACTTGTGTGTCATGGAGAGCCCCCCTGCCCCCGTATATAAAGGAGCAAGGGGGGAGGAGGCCGGCCCTAGGAGGGGGCGCGCCAAGTGTGGAGTCCTACTAGGACTCCCTAGTCCTAGTAGGATTCCACCTCCCTTGTTGGAGTAGGAGAAGGGGAAAGAGGGGGAGAGGAAGAAGGAAAGGGGGGCTGCGCCCCTTGTCCAATTCGGACCAGAGGGGGGGCGCGGGCCTCCTTCCTTTTGGCCTCTCTCCTCTATTCCCGTATGGCCCAATAAGGCCCATATACTCCCCGGCGAATTCCCGTAACTCTCCGGTACTCCAAAAAATACCCGAATCACTCGGAACCTTTCCGAACTCCGAATATAGTCGTCCAATATATTGATCTTTACGTCTCGACCATTTCGAGACTCCTCGTCATGTCCCCGATCTCATCCAGGACTCCGAACTCCTTCGGTACATCAAAACTCATAAACTCATAATATAACTGTCATCGAAACCTTAAGCGTGCGGACCCTACGGGTTCGAGAACTATGTAGACATGACCTAGAACTATTCTTGGTCAATAACCAATAGCGGAACCTGGATGCCCATATTGGCTCCTACATATTCTACGAAGATCTTTATCGGTCAAACCGCATAACAACATACGTTGTTCCCTTTGTCATCGGTATGTTACTTGCCCGAGATTTGATCGTCGGTATCCAATACCTAGTTCAATCTCGTTACCGGCAAGTATCTTTACTCGTTACGTAATGCATCATCCCGTAACCAACTCATTGGTCACATTGCTTGCAAGGCTTATAGTGATGTGCATTACCGAGAGGGCCCAGAGATACCTCTCCGACAATCAGAGTGACAAAACCTAATCTCGAAATACGCCAACTCAACATGTACCTTCGGAGACACCTGTAGTACTCCTTTATAATCACCCAGTTACGTTGTGACGTTTGGTAGTACCTAAACGGGTGTTGCATAATTCTCATAGTTACAGGAACATATATAAGTCATGAAGAAAGCAACAGCAATATACTAAATGATCAAGTGCTAGGCTAACGGAATGGGTCATGTCAATCACATTATTCTCCTAATGATGTGATCTCATTAATCAAATGACAACACATGTCTATGGTTAGGAAACATAACCATCTTTCATTGATGAGCTAGTCAAGTAGAAGCATACTAGTGACTACATGTTTGTCTATGTATTCACACATGTATCATGTTTCCAGTTAATACAATTCTAGCATGAATAATAAACATTTATCATGAAATAAGGAAATAAATAATAACTTTATTATTGCCTCTAGGGCATATTTCCTTCAGTCTCCCACTTGCACTAGAGTCAATAATCTAGTTCACATCGCTATGTGATTTAACACTAATATTCACATCTGCATGTGATTAATACCCATAGTTCACATCATCATGTGATCAACACCCAAAGGGTTTACTAGAGTCAATAATCTAGTTCACATCGCTATGTGATTAACACCCAAAAGAGTACTAAGGTATGATCATGTTTTGCTCGTGAGAGAAGCTTAGTCAACGGGTCTGTCATATTCAGAGCCGTATGTATTTTGCAAATATTCTATGTCCACAATGCTCTGCACGGAGCTACTCTAGCTAATTGCTCCCACTTTCAATATGTGTCCAGATTGAGACTTAGAGTCGTCTGGATTGGTGTAAAAGCTTGCATCGCTGTAACTTTAACAACGGGCTCTTTTATCACCTCCATAATCGAGAAACATCTCCTTAGTCCTCACCAAGGATATTCTTGACCCATGTCCAGTGATCTACTTATTAGATCAAAATTGTATTCCTTTGCCAAACACATAGCAAGGTATACAATAGGTTTGGTTCACAACATAGCATACTTTATAGAACCTATGACTGAGGCATAGGGAATGACTTTTCATTCTCTTTCTATTTTCTGCAATGGTCGGGTCTTGAGTCTTACTCAACTTCACACCTTGTAACACAGGCAAGAACTCCTTCTTTGACTGTTCCATTTTGAACTATTTCAAAAATTTATCAAGGTATGTACTCATTGAAAAATCTTATCAAGCGTCTTGATCTATCTATATAGATCTTGATGCTCAATGTGTAAGCAGCTTCACCGAGGTCTTGCTTTGAAAAACTCTTATTCAAGTATCCTTTCATGCTATCCAGAATTTCCATATCATTTCCAATTAACAATATGTCATCCACATATAATATTAGAAATGCTATAGAGCTCCCACTCACTTTCTTGTAAATACAGGCTTCTTCAAAAGTCTGTATAAAACCATATGCTTTGATCAACTCATCAAAGCATATATTCCAACTCCGAGATGCTTGCACCAGTCCATAGATGGATCGCTGGAGCTTGCACAATTTGTTAGCACCTTTAGGATTGACAAAACCTTCTGGTTGCATCATATACAACTCTTCTTTAAGAAAACCATTAAGGGATGCAGTTTTGTTTATCCATTTGCCAGATTCCATAAAATACGGCAATTGCTAACATGATTCAGACAGACTTAAGCATAGATACGAGTGAAAAACTCTCATCGTAGTCAACACCTTGAACTTGTCGAAAACCTTTTGCGACAATTCTAGCTTTGTAGATAGTAACACTATCAGCGTCCGTCTTCCTATTGAAGATCCATTTAATCTCAATGTCTCGCCGATCATTGGGCAAGTCAATCAAACTCCATACTTTGTTTTCATACATGGATCTTATCTCAGATCTCATGGCCTCAAGCCATTTTGCGGAATCTGGGCTCACCATCGCTTCTTCATGGTTCGTAGGTTCGTCATGGTCTAGTAACATAACTTCCAGAACAGGATTACCGTACCACTCTGGTGCGGATCTTACTCTGTAAGACCTACGAGGTTCTGTAGTAACTTAATCTGAAGTTTCATGATCATCATCATTAACTTCCTCACTAATTGGTGTAGTAGTCACAGGAACAGATTTCTGTGATGAACTACTTTCAAATGAGGGAGCAGGCACAGTTACCTCATCAAGTTCTACTTTCCTCCCACTCACTTCTTTTGAGAGAAACTCCTTCTCTAGAAAGGATCCATTCTTAGCAACGAATGTTTTGCCTTTGGATTTGTGATAGAAGGAGTACCCAACAGTTTCCTTTGGGTATTCTATGAAGACGCACTTCTCCGATTTGGGTTCGAGCTTATCAGGTTGAAAACCTTTTTCATATAAGCATCGCAACTCCAAACTTTAAGAAACGACAGCTTAGGTTTACTTCTAAACCATAGTTCATACGATGTCGTCTCAACGGATTTAGATGGTGCCCTTTTAACATGAATGCAGCTGTCTCTAATGTATAACCCCGAAACGATAATGGTAAATCAGTAAGAGACATCATAGATCGCACCATATCCAATAAAGTGCGGTTACAATGTTCGGACACACCATAACGTTGTGGTGTTCCAGGTGGCGTGAGCTGTGAAACTATTCCACATTGTTTTAATTGAAGACCAAACTCGTAAGTCAAATATTCGTCTCCGCGATCAGATCGCAGAAACTTTATTTTCTTGTTACGATGATTTTTCCACTTCACTCTGAAATTCTTTGAACCTTTCAACTATTTCAGACTTATGTTTCATCAAGTAGATATACCCATATCTGCTCAAATCATCTTGTGAAGGTCAGAAAATAACGATACTTGCCACGAGCATCAACACTCATTGGATCGCATACATCGGTATGTATTATTTCCAATAAGTCAGTAGCTTGTTCCATTGTTCCGGAGAACGGAGTTTTTAGTCATCTTGCCCAAAAGGCACGGTTCGCAAGCATCAAATGATTCATAACCAAGTGATTCCGAAAATCCATCTTTATGGAGTTTCTTCATGCGCTTTACACCGATATGACCCAAACGGCAGTGCCACAAATAAGTTGCACTATCATTATCAACTTTGCATCTTTTGGCATCAATATTATGAATATATGTATCACTACGATCGAGATCCAACAAACTATTTTCATTAGGTGTATGACCATCAAAGGTTTTATTCATTTAAACAGAACAACAATTATTCTCTGATTTTAAATGAATAACTGTATTGCAATAAACATGATCAAATCATATTCATGCTCAACGCAAACACCAAATAACATTTATTTAGGTTCAACACTAATCTCGAAAGTATAGGGAGTGTGCGATGATGATCATATCAATCTTGGAACCACTTCCAACACACATCGTCACTTCACCCTCAACTAGTTTCTGTTTATTCTGTAACTCCTGTTTCGAGTTACTAATCTTAGTAACCGAACAAGTATCAAATACTTAGGGGATACTATAAACACTAGTAAGGCACACATCAATAACCTGTATATCAAATATACCCTTGTTCACTTTGCCATCCTTCTTATCCACCAAATATTCAGGGCATTTCTGCTTCCAGTGACCATTTCCTTTGCAGTGTAAGCACTCAGTTTCAGGCTTTGGTCCAGCTTTGGTCTTTTTCACGGGAGTGACAACTTGCTTGCCATTCTGCTTGAAGTTCCCTTTCTTTCCCTTTGCCCTTTTCTTGAAACTAGTGGTCTTGTCAATCATCAACACTTGATGCTCTTTCTTGATTTCTACCTTCGTCGATTTTAGCATCACGAAGAGCTCGGGAATCGTTTTCGTCATCCCTTGCATACTATAGTTCATCACAAAGTTCTACTAACTTGGTGATGGTGACTAGAGAATTCTGTCAATCACTATCTTATCTGGAAGATTAACTCCCACTCGATTCAAGCGATTGTAGTACCAGACAATCTGAGCACATGCTCACTAGTTGAGCGATTCTCCTCCATCTTTTAGCCATAGAACTTGTTGGAGACTTCATATCTCTCAACTCGGGTATTTGCTTGAAATATTAACTTCAAGTCCTGGAACATCTCATATGGTCCATGACGTTCAAAACGTCTTTGAAGTCCCGATTCTAAGCCGTTAAGCATGGTGCACTAAACTATTAAATAGTCATCATATTGAGCTAGCCAAACGATCATAACGTCTGCATCTGCTCCTGCAATAGGTTCGTTACCTAGCGGTGCATTAAGGACATAATTCTTCTATGTAGCAATGAGGATAAACCTCAGATCACGGATCAAATCCGCATCATTGCTACTAACATCTTTCAACACAATTTTCTCTAGGAACATATCAAAATAAACATATGAAAGCAACAATGCAAGCTATTGATCTACAACATAATTTACAAAATACTACCAGGACTAAGTTCATGATAAATTTAAGTTCAATTAATCATATTACTTAAGAACTCCCACTTAGATAGACATCCCTCTAATCCTCTAAGTGATTACGTGATCCATATCAACTACACCATGTCCGATCATCACGTGAGATGGAGTAGTTTCAACGGTGAACATCAATATGTTGATCATATCTACTATATGATTCACGCTCGACCTTTCGGTCTCCATGTTCCGAGGCCATATCTGTATATGCTAGGCTCGCCAAGTTTAACCCGAGTATTCTGCGTGTGCAACTATTTTGCACCGACGTAGAGCCTATCACACCCGATCATCACGTGGTGTCTCAGCACGAAGAACTTTCACAACGGTGCATACTCAGGGAGAACACTTCTTGATAATTAGTGAGAGATCATCTTAAAATGCTACCGTCAATCAAAGCAAGATAAGATGCATAAAGGATAAACATCACATGCAATCAATATAAGTGATATGATATGGCCAGCATCATCTTGTGCTTGTGATCTCCATCTTCGAAGCACTGTCATGATCACCATCGTCACCGGCGCGACACCTTGATCTCCATTGTAGCATCGTTGTCGTTATGCCATCTATTGCTTCTACGACTATCGCTACCGCTTAGTGATAGAGTAAAGCAATTATAGGGCGTTTGCATTTCATACAATAAAGCGACAACCATATGGCTCCTGCCAGTTGCCGATAACTTCGGTTACAAAACATGATCATCTCATACAATAAAATGTAGCATCACGTCTTGACCATATCACATCACAATGTGCCCTGCAAAAACAAGTTAGACGTCCTCTACTTTGTTGTTGCAAATTTTACGTGGCTGCTACGGGCTTAGCAAGAACCGTTCTTACCTACGCATCAAAACCACAACGATAGTTCGTCAAGTTAGTGTTGTTTTAACCTTCGCAAGGATCGGGCGTAGTCACACTCGATTCAGCTAAAGTGAGGGAGACAGACACCCGCCAGCCACCTTTAAGCACAAGTGCTCGTAACGGTGAAACCAGTCTCGCGTAAGCGTACGCGTAATGTCGGTCCGGGCCGCTTCATCTCACAATACCGCCAAACCAAAGTATGACATGCTGGTAAGCAGTATGACTTGTATCGCCCACAACTCACTTGTGTTCTACTCGTGCATATAACATCAACACATAAAACCTGACTCGGATGCCACTGTTGGGGAACGTACTAATTTCAAAAAAAATCCTACGCACACGGAAGATCATGGTGATGGCATAGCAACGAGAGGGGAGAGTGTTGTCCACGTACCCTCGTAGACCGTAAGCGGAAGCGTTATGACAACGCGGTTGATGTAGTCGTACATCTTCACGATCCGACCGATCCAAGCACCGAACGTACGGCACCTCCGAGTTCAGCACACGTTCAGCTCGATGACGATCCCCGGACTCCGATCCAGCAAAGTGTCGGGGATGAGTTCCGTCAGCACGACGGCGTGGTGACGATGATGATGTTCTACCAGCGCAGGGCTTCGCCTAAACTCCGCGACGATATGACCGAGGTGGAATATGGTGGAGGGGGGCACCGCACACGCCTAAGGAACGATCCGTAGATCAACTTGTGTGTCATGGGGTGCCCCCCTGCCCCCGTATATAAACGAGCAAGGGGGGAGGAGGCCGGCCCTAGGAGGGGGCGCGCCAAGTGTGGAGTCCTACTAGGACTCCCTAGTCCTAGTAGGATTCCACCTCCCTTGTTGGAGTATGAGAAGGGGAAAGAGGGGGAGAGGAAGAAGGAAAGGGGGGCTGCGCCCCTTGTCCAATTCGGACCAGAGGGGGGGCGCAGGCCACCTTCCTTTTGGCCTCTCTCCTCTATTCCCGTATGGCCCAATAAGGCCCATATACTCCCCGGCGAATTCCCGTAACTCTCCGGTACTCCGAAAAATACCCGAATCACTCGGAACCTTTTCGAACTCCGAATATAGTCGTACAATATATCGATCTTTACGTCTCGACCATTTAGAGACTCCTCGTCATGTCCCCGATCTCATCCGAGACTCCGAACTCCTTTGGTACATCAAAACTCATAAACTCATAATATAACTGTCATCGAAACCTTAAGCGTGCGGACCCTACGGGTTCGAGAACTATGTAGACATGACCTAGAACTATTCTTGGTCAATAACCAATAGCGGAACCTGGATGCCCATATTGGCTCCTACATATTCTACGAAGATCTTTATCGGTCAAACCGCATAACAACATACGTTGTTCCCTTTGTCATCGGTATGTTACTTGCCCGAGATTTGATTGTCGGTATCCAATACCTAGTTCAATCTCGTTACCAGCAAGTCTCTTTACTCGTTACGTAATGCATCATCCCGTAACCAACTCATTGGTCACATTGCTTGCAAGGCTTATAGTGATGTGCATTACCAAGAGGGCCCAGAGATACCTCTCCGACAATCGGAGTGACAAAACCTAATCTCGAAATACGCCAACTCAACATGTACCTTCGGAGACACCTGTAGTACTCCTTTATAATCACCCAGTTACGTTGTGACGTTTGGTAGTACCCAAAGTGTTCCTCCGGTAAACGGGAGTTGCATAATTCTCATAGTTACAGGAACATGTATAAGTCATGAAGAAAGCAATAGCAATATACTAAACGATCAAGTGCTAGGCTAACGGAATGGGTCATGTCAATCACATCATTCTCCTAATGATGTGATCCCATTAATCAAATGACAACACATGTCTATGGTTAGGAAACATAACCATCTTTGATTAATGAGCTAGTCAAGTAGAAGCATACTAGTGACTACATGTTTTTCTATGTATTCACACATGCATCATGTTTCCAGTTAATACACTTCTAGCATGAATAATAAACATTTATCATGAAATAAGGAAATAAATAATAACTTTATTATTGCCTCTAGGGCATATTTCCTTCACGGTTCCCCCTCGATCCCGATCCAATCGGGGGAGAGGGGGGATATTTCCGTGGGGGGGAAGTGGGGTGTCAGTTAGGGTGGGGAGGTGGATAAGGAGTAGTGGGGGAGGCCGGCCGGGCCAGCCTGGCGGCCCGATGGCCTGCTGGGCCGAGGCCCAGCGAGGGGGGGGCTTTTATTTCCTTTTGTTGCTGTTTTTTTATTATTCTTTTCTGTTTTATTTTAGTTACACTTTATTTTTGGTTTAGTAAAATATGACAATAGCTCCAAAAATAGTGTGCCAAAGTAATCCACTGTTCTAAGAAGTTTTACCTCAGAATAAAAATAGTTTAGTATTTGGTAAAATATATTAGGAGTATAACTAATTGTTTTGATGTTGTTTTAATCACTTTAGGGTATTTAATTATTTTATAAAGATGTTGTTACTTCACCAATAATATCCAAGATTTATTTGTCACCTTAAGAACATTTTAGTTTTGACTTTTGAAACTTTAATTGTTTGACTTGATTTTAAATTTGAATTTGAATCATTTTTGAACCATCGCGAGATTAACAAAAGTAACTGAGGTGACGTGGCATCATTAGCGTGGAATTACTGTAGCCTAATTATCCGGGCGTCACAATATTCTATGAAGATCTTTATCGGTCGAACCGTTATGACAACATACATAATTCCCTTCGTCTGTCGATATATTACTTGCCCGAGATTCGATCGTCGGTATCTTCATACCTAGTTCAATCTTGTTACCGGCAAGTCTCTTTACTCGTTCCGTAATACATCATCTCAAAACTAACTCTTTAGTGATTTGCTTGCAAGCTTATGATGTGTATCACCGAGAGGGCCCAGAGATACCTCTCTGATACTCGGAGTGACAAATCCTAATCTTGATCTATGCCAACTCAACAAACACCTTCGGAGATACCTGTAGAGCATCTTTATGATCACCCAGTTATGTTGTGATGTTTGATAGTACATAAGGCATTCCTACGCTATCCAGGAGTTGCATAATCTCACCGTCGAAGGAATATGTATTTGACATGAAGAAAGCAATAGCAATAAACTGAACGAATAAGTTAATGGATGCATGGGTCTTGTCCATCACATCATTCTCCTAATGATGTGATCCCGTTACCAAATGACAACACATGTCCATGGTTAGGAAACCTTAACATTTTTTATCAACGAGCTAGTCTAGTAGAGGCTTACTAGGGACACGGTATTTGTTTATGTGTACACACATGTATTTAAGTTTCCGATCAATACGATTCTAGCATGAATAATAAAACTTTATCATGATTAAGAAAATATAATGATGACCATTTTATTATTGCCTCTAGGTCATATTTCCATTAGAAAACGCGAGCAGTTCAGTTTGATTTGGACTATAGCACTGAAAGTTTGGATTGATTTGGTTTGATTGCTGCACTTGTACATGTATGGCTTGGTCTGGATTTGGTTTGGACGACAAACTTTTCCCAGGTTTACTCGCGCGGTGGACGCGGTCATCTAGGGTTCGTTTGCCTCGCGATTATAAACCTCCTCCCCACCCCGCTCCCGCTCCCCCTTGCCCGCCTCGAAACAACCAGCTTCGGTCACCACTGCATTGACGCATCCCTCTGCGCATGTCATCGAGGGCCACATGGATCATGAGGCGGATCTCTGTTCAGGAGATTGTTCATCCACGATCTGAGAGATTTCAAGTACGATCTACACCGGATTTTTTTTCCACTGCAACTCGGAGTTAGTAACGATCCGATCCAAACCACATCTTCATAGTGTTTTTGGTTGATCGTAGTGTGAATTTTTTTTTCTACTACGTTTCCCAACAGGGTCGTCTTAAGTAACACCCCTAGTGGACCAACCCAGTAACAGGTTTGTTCATTTATTCACTTAGCCTTTTTTGCCTTTTTTATATCTACCCAAATATTTTAAATACGTATGTCCAAAAAAATCACCTATGTTTTGCATAATTTTCATCATACATTTGAAAAATGTTCATGAAATGTAAAAAAAATCACGTAACTTAAAAAAATGTCTATACCATTAGAAAAATATATGTGACGTTTACCCATGTCAAAAACTATGTTAAATTGTGTGTGCATTTTTTAAAAGAATGCTCCTTATCATTCCAACAAATGATCATGATATTTAAGAAAGATTTTTCACGCATTTCAAAAAAATGTGTGTGACATTTCAATGATTTGCATCATTCAAAAATGGTTAACATGTATTTGAAACATATTTAACATTTTTTTGAATATGCAAATGGGTATTTCAGAAAAAAAAATATTTATACAATGTAAAAAATGTTCACTTAATTTAAAAAATGTTTCATGCCATTAAAAATCCACAAGTATTTGAGAAATGCTTGAGATGCATTCAGAAATTTGTTCAAAACATGTATTTGAAAATGTTCCATGTGTATATGAAAAGTGTACTCCATGTTTTGAACCTGCAAAAAAAGAAAAAAAGAAAGAAAAACACATAACAAAGAGAGAAGAAAAAATAGTTGAAAACCGAAGAAAACTAATGGAAATCAGACCAGTCCGGACAGAATACAACAATTAAAAACACCGTATGAACAATCTTTGCAAAGGTCACTCCAACCTCACTAGGTTCCAGCAAGTGTCGAACTTCATGTACGCCATCTGTCGCAACCTGTGAGTTTTTCCTTTTTCGTAGATTTGTTTATTCAAAACATTTTATGTTTGAAACCATGCGTTCAAATCTTGAATTATTTTCACCGTTGGATTCCATTGCGTTGAAATCTTCAAAACTTGATCCTATGTTGATAGATTTTGATGAAAAAAATTCACAAAAAAACGAAACCGGGAGGATATTTTTCCCTTTCCGAGATGCACGGTCGTGCCCCTCACGGAAGCAAATCCGTGCCCCGTGCCTCTCGCATAAACAAATCCGTGTCTCCACGAGAAGTAAATCCCTGCCTCTCGCGAAACGAAAAAAAGGAAACATGTTTTTTTTCTTTTCGAGAGGAACGATCGTGCCTCTCGCAGAAGCAAATTCGTACCTCTACGAGATGTAAATCCATGCCTCTCGTGGTAGGAAAAAACATGTTTTCTCTTTTGTGAGAGGCACGGCCGTGCCTCTTGCGAAAACAAATCCGTGCCTCAACCAGTAGTAAATCCATGCCTCTCGTGAAAGAAAGAAAAAAATCATGTTTTTTCCTTCCCGAGAGGCACGGCTATGCCTCTCGCGAAAGCAAATCCGTGCCTCTATGAGAAGTAAATTCGTGCCTCTTGTCGTAGAAAAAAATGTGTTTTTTCCTTTTGCGAGAGGCATGGCCGTGCCTCTTGCAAAAGAAATTCGTGGCTTCACGGGAAGTAAATATGTGCCTCTCGGAAGGGAAAAAGAAACGTGTTTTTCACATCAATTTGTTTTGTCCAAAACATAAGAAAAGCCAAAAAACAAAAAATCATCTAAAAGTGGAAAACGCGTGCAGAAAAATAAAAATAAAAACAAATTTGGAGGGAGCCCCTAGGGCGCGACATGTGATGGTGGCCAAGTGTCATGCTCTCAGCCCACCCCAAAGTGACCCTTGAGGAGTCTCCTGAAGGAGCACTCTTTGATTCGTTGTTTTTTTTCTTTGATTCATTGTTGAACAATGTAACAACGTAAAACGTCTGTTAGATGGGCTGGCCCAGTTATGTCATCAGTGTTGAAGGGGAGAGCAATATCTATCGGGTGTCGCTATATCTCGCCTTCAGCTAGTCCGACTCCGGACTCCCTGAAGGGGCGAGCGAGCCGGGCCGGCTCACGAGCATGGGAGGCCATGACCTCTTTTTCCTGTGTTTTTTTACGTTTTCTGTTTTCTTTTTTACTTTCATTTTTGCACTTTGGTTTATACTTTAAAATATTCTTAATATATATATTACAAACAAACTCTTCAAAAAATGTTTGAAAAAATTGTTGAACTAGTATTTAGAAAATGTTGAACAAGTATTTGAAAAATATTGAACAAGTATTGGAAAAATATTAAACGATTATTTGAAAAAATATTGATCATGTATATAAAAATGTTGCCTTGGGTGAGGTTGCGGAACTCACGCTTCTTCCTGTCCATGATCCCCTGAGGAATGAAGCGGGCACGGAAGGCAGCTTGAAAGTCTGGCCAGGTGATGATTGTCCCAACTGGCAGAGTACGTCTGTGGCTGTCCCACCATTGAGCTGCGGGTCCCTTCAGAAAGAAGGAAGCAAAGGTGACATAGCGGGCAGGGGCTACTTCAGCAGACTCCATCTCATAGGTGATGTCACGAAGCCAGTCATCAGCATCTAGCGGCTGAGTTAAGCTGCGGTACACGGTTGGGTTGAGGCGCATGAAATCCTGCAGAGTCACTTGGGCTGGCTGCTCGTTCATATTGGGACGAGGGAACTGAGCCATCACATTCTCCATGAACTGGCGATTCATCTCGAGCCGTTGGACCATACCAGCCATGTACTCAGGCGGTGGTGGGGCGTTGCCGCCACGACCACGACCAGCTGGTCTAACCATCCTGCTAATATATAACAGGGGTAGTTCAGTATTGAGAAATTTGCATAGACAAGAATCATTCAGGATGACACATGCATAATGAAAGGAGCACGACAGATACCACATAGTAGTCGGCATAACTTACAAAAGGGGTCGGACATAGAGTTCAGTACACAGAGTTCAGTACATAGACTAAGTCATCATAGGCGGCACGCAGGCTCGCGAATGCATCTAATACTAATGAGCAAGACTACATCAGTCCCAGGAGGTACTGTGAAGGTAGCTGTAGCCTGACAGCTGGTAGTGAGGCAACGGATAGTCCTCCACGTCAGTGGCCTGGGGGCCGCGGATACTCTGGTGTAGAACCCGACGCTCAGGTGGCAGAAGAGGACCAAGTGCGGGAGAGTAGCCTCCCACCTCTGGCCAACCGACACCGTGGGGCATCACGGTCCTGGCTGGGTAGATCACAGAACGCGGCAGCTGTCCAGACCGGACAAAGGGGTGCAACAGCGTCAGAGCCCTGTAAAGGTGCTGACGAGTGGTGTACAACTCGTGGCGAAGAGCTCTGTTAGCTCGGTCCAGCCCATCAGCATGCAGAACCAGGCGCTGATGGTGGAAAGGCTCTCGCGTGACGGTGGAGTAGGCGGCAGTGTAGTATCCCTCCGCACCAACGTCAGATGCAATAGGAATGTGCCTGAAAGGGGAAGTGTCCAACGCCTGATACTCTCCACGAAGACGTGTCAGAGCAGCATGAGCAGCATCGTGGACTGCCATCTCGATGGTCACTCCAACACCATGAGCGGTGTGCAGCACGGTAGTGGACTCATACTCCCGAGAGTAGAGGTGGACGATGGCACGGTACTGCTCCTGGTTAAAGTCCTGGTACTCCTCGTAGACGGTGTACTCAGGGTGCCAGCGATAACCCAGATAGGTCATCATCTCAGCTAGCACAGCAGGTGATCCTGAGGCACCAATGGCCGCAGTGTGGCGCACGACCTGCCTTGTGGGTTCCATCTGAAAACAAAGATGTTTCAATGGAGTCAAATGACAATATGGGCACTATTCAAAATGCTATCCTAAAGAACAACTATGGCTTATCCAACTTTGGGGTGAACGTGGTAACGGGATCCTAATGTCAGAGTTAGTAAATTCGTTTAACCCGAGTAGGAGAGAGTTCAGAGCCCCAGAGTAAAGGTCGAGAAGTAAAAGATCCTAATACCACCCAATGGCGACGTGGGCCCGTAAGGCACACAACCAAGTTAGTAAAAGTTTTGTAGTGACTAGACTCGACTTCGGCCAATGAGTGTGGAAGGGGGGTTCCTACAGGCAGTCGGCTCTGATACCAACTTGTGACGCCCCCGATTCAATCGTACACTAATCATGCACGCAAATGTGTACGATCAAGATCAGGGACTCACGGGAAGATATCACAACACAACTCTAAAACATAAATAAGTCATACAAGCATCATAATACAAGCCAGGGGCCTCGAGGGCTCGAATACAAGTGCTCGATCATAGACGAGTCAGCGGAAGCAACAATATCTGAGTACAGACATAAGTAAACAAGTTGCCACAAGATGGCTAGCACAAACTGGGATACAGATCGAAAGAGGCGCAGGCCTCCTGCCTGGGATCCTCCTAAATACTCCTGGTCGTCGTCAGCGGGCTGCACTTAGTAGTAGGCACCTCTGGTGTAGTAGGAGTCATCGTCGAAGGTGGCGTCTGGCTCCTGGACTCCAGCATCTGGTTGCGACAACCAGAAAGAAAGGAAAGGGGGAAAAGGGGGGAGAAAGCAACCGTGAGTACTCATCCAAAGTACTCACAAGCAAGGAACTATGCTACATATGCATGGGTATATGTGTAAGGAGGCCATATCGGTGGATTGAACTGCAGAATGCCAGAATAAGAGGGGGATAGCTAGTCCTATCGAAGACTACGCTTCTGGCAGCCTCCGTCTTGCAGCATGTAGAAGAGAGTAGATTGAAGTCCTCCAAGTAGCATCTCCAAGTAGCATCGCATAGCATAATCCTACCCGGCGATCCTTCCCTCGTCGCCCTGTGGAAAAGCGATCACCGGGTTGTCTGTGGAACTTGGAAGGGTGTGTTTTATTAAGTATCCGGTTCTAGTTGTCATAAGGTCAAGGTACAACTCCAAGTCGTCCTGTTACCGAAGATCACAGCTATTCGAATAGATTAACTTCCCTGCAGGGGTGCACCACATAACCCAACACGCTTGATCCCATTTGGCCGGACACACTTTCCTGGGTCATGCCCGGCCTTGGAAGATCAACACGTCGCAGCCCCACCTAGGCACAACAAAGAGGTCAGCACGCCGGTCTAAACCTAAGCGCACAGGGGTCTGGGCCCATCGCCCTGAGCACACCTGCATGTTGCGTGGGCGGCCGGAAGCAGACCTAGCCTAGTGGCGTTCCAGTCCAATCTGGCACGCGCCGCTCAGTCGCTGACGTCACGAAGTGCTTCGGCTGATACCACGACACCGGGATACCCATAACTACTCCCACGTACATGGTTAGTGCGTATAGACCAAATGGCCAGACTCAGATCAAATACCCAGATCTCGTTAAACGTGTTAAGTATCCGCGAACGCCGACCAGGGCCAGGCCCACCTCTCACCCAGGTAGTCTCAACCTGCCCTGTCGCTCCGCCTCAAAGATCCACTCGCGGCTGCTCCACAAGCCGACCCGACTTTAGTCACCACATGTATCATGTATAAGTATACAGTATATACCCGTGATCACCTCCCGAGTGATCACGGCCCGATAGTATAGCACAGCAGATGGACAAGAATGTAGGGCCACAGATGGGATACTAGCATCCTATACTAAGCAAGTAGGATTGCAGGTAAAGGTATCAACAGTAGTAGCAAGGACAGGCTATGCATCAGGATAGGAATAACGAAAGCAGTAACATGCTATACTACTCTAATGCAAGCAGTGTAGAGGAGAGTAGGCGATATCTGGTGATCAAGGGGGGGGGGCTTGCCTGGCTGCTCTGGCAAGAGAGAGGGGTCGTCAACTCCATAGTCGTACTGGGCAGCGGCAGCGTCGGTCTCGGTGTCTAGCGGAAGAAGAGGGGGAAGAAACAATGAATACAATGCAAACAGATGCATAACGGTGCATGAAAAAGCAATGTGTGATGCTAGGTGTGCCCTAACGCGGTACTACATGTTCAAGATGAAAGGGGGAAGCATCCGAGGATGAATTCCCGGTGTTAGGCGGATTCCGGACAAAGGAAAAGAGGGGGAAAGTTCTAAGTTCATCATGCTAGGGGCATGTGACAGATGAACGGACCACGTATTCGGATTCGTTGTATTTTTCTGAGCAACTTTCATATACAAAACATTTTCATCGGAGTTACGGTTTAATTACTATGAATTTCTAAAGGTTTAAACATTTTCTGGAATTAAATATATTAACAGAAATGGAATATGACGTCAGCATGGCGTATGAGTGATGTCAGCAGCCAACAGCTCGGTTGACTGGTCAAATTGACATGGGGGACCCACCTGTCATAGTCAGTGGGTTAAACAGGGTTCAAACTAATCTAAATTCAGTTATTAAACTACTGGGCCCACCTGTCAGTGTCTAATTTAGGTTAACTAAACTAATTTAATTAATTCCTGTTAATTAGGGGGTGGGCCCCACTGGTTAGTGGCTGGCGGTTGCCAAGTCAGCAGGGTTGACTGGTCAACCCAGTCAACTAGGACCCGCAGGGCCCACTGGCAGTGGCTCTGGGGTGGCCCCAGGCCAACCACGTAGGCGGCGGCCGGCGTTTGGCCGCTGGCGACGTCAGAACGCGGCGGGGGCACCCGGGCCTCGTCGGGATTTCGCTACACGGCGCCGTTCGGCATGCAGCTTGGTCTAATCGAACGGCCACTCGATGTCGCGTCGAGTGGGGGTGGTGGTATGGCTGGACTTGGCCGGAATCGGCACCGGCGATGAGTAGAGGCGGCGGCGTCGTTCGGAACATCATCGGGATCGCGCTAGGAAGCACCAAACCGCGCGCAACAACTTGCGTTCGAACCGCAGAGGCATTTCGCGTCGTTTGGCGGTGGCGCTAGACCAAATGGTTGCCGGAAACACGGCCGGCGACGAGCTTTGGCGGCAGCGCAGTCGGGTCCCCGACGGGAAACACACTAGGAGGCACGGGAGGGAGTGTGCGCGTGCGCGTTGGGCTCCTGTGAGCATCAGGAGCATGATGACGTGCTCAGGCGAGCACGACAGAGGCCATGGCCACGGCGGCGAAGCGACCGGCGGCGGTGAGCTCTCGGGCGCGACACCGAGCTAGCTATAACGCGTGCGGGAGATAACGGGGAGGAGCAGGAGGCGGGAGGGCTCACCGTGCGGCTCACACGTAGGCCCGTGACGGATTAGTAGCAGCAGAGGCCGGCGCCGGAGATGAAGAAGAACGCGGCAGCCGGTGATGTGGGCAAAGGGAATCCGTTGATTCGGGGCTCCCCAGCTCCAACTGAGGCCACCGGTCGACGAGGAAGACGACGGCGGTGATGACGGACACGCAGGCGCGGCGAGGCGGTGACTGTGGCCGCGCGATTCACGGCGGCGAGGCCATGGCGGCGCTCGGTTGCGGTGGGGAACGAGGGGGAGATGGATCTGGAGGGGAGAGGGAGAGGCGCAGAAGCCAAGGCGAGTGTGGGGGCGAGTGGGGAGGGGAGACCGAGGGGGCACGGCGTCGGCGTCCTTATCCACTCGTCGTCGCCGGCGAGAGGGTGCGGCGGGGACGCGCCCCTATTCCGACCCGGGTCGGGGGAACAGGGAAAGGAGGCGGCAGGGGGAGGCGGGCCAGTTCGGCCGGATGGGCCAGGTGGCAGGGGCTGTGGCGTGCGGTTTGGGTTGGTGGCCAGCTGGGCCAGTCGGCCCAGTGGGGGGGAGGAGGGTTTTCTCCTTTTCTTGTCTTCTGTTTGTTTCCCTCTGTTTATTTTCTCTATTAATTCTTTTCTGTTTAAATTCATTTAAAAGTATTTAGGCATTTGATAAAAATGTGTTTACTTCACCATAATTACCCTTGTAATATTAGGCAACCCCCGAACATTTTTGTTTTGACTTTTGAAAACTTTGGGTGTTTGTCGCTAATTCATTTTTGAATCTGCAAGGTTTTTGAACTACCACTTGATTAGCAACAGTAACGTAGATGACATGGCATCATTAGGAGAGTTTTAATGTAGCATAATTATCCGGGCGTTACAAATCTCCTCCACTACAAGAAATCTCATCCCGAGATTTAGGAGGTAGAAGGAAAGAGTGCGGGGTATTCATCACGCAGACGATCCTCTCGTTCCCAAGTGGCTTCATCTTCAGAATGGTGCGACCACTGAACTTTGAGGAACTTGATCGCCTTCTGCATGTGCGCCGTTCAGCTTGGTCGAGAATGCGGACCGGATGTTCTTTATAGGAGAGGTCCTGTTGCAATTCGAGCACTTCATGATCCACTCCTCGAATTGGGTCCTTGAAGCAACGGCGGAGCTGTGACACGTGGAACACATCGTGAACCTGAGAAAGGTTTGGCGGAAGTTCCAGTTGGTATGCCACTTTTCCACGCCTTTCGAGAATAGTGAATGGGCCAATATAGCGAGGAGCTAGTTTGCCCTTGATCCCGAAGCGGTGAGCACCCTTCATTGGTGTAACTCGAAGATAGGCCTTTTCGCCAGGTTGATAGACCATGTCCTTATGTTTACGGTCATACTGACTCTTCTGACGCGACTGAGCAGTCTTGAGATTCTCGCGAATAATACGGACTTGTTCTTCGGCATGTTGGATAATATCCAGACCAAAGAGTGGACGTTCCCCCGTTTCTGACCAGTTTAGAGGGGTTCAGCACTTTGGTCCATATAACACTTCAAAGGGGGGCATCTTCAGACTAGCTTGATAGCTATTGTTATAAGAGAACTCAGCATACGGGAGAGATTCCTCCCATTTCTTGCCGAAGGAAATAACACAAGCTCGAAGCATGTCTTCGAGAACTTGGTTGACACGTTCAACTTGCCCTTGTGACTGCGGATGAAACGCAATACTGAAAGATAAGTGAGTCCCCATAGCTTCTTGGAAACTTGCCCAGAATCTTGAAGTGAATAAGCTGCCACGGTCCGAACTGATAACCAGTGGAATACCGTGAAGTGAAACAATTCTGGACATATAGAGAGTTGCAAGCTGACTAGCAGTGATCGTTTCTTTGACTGCCAGAAAATGTGCAACTTTAGAAAGTTGGTCAACGACGACAAGAATAGCATCATTACCTTTTTGCGATTTGGGAAATCCAGTGACGAAATCCATCTCAACACTGTCCCATTTTCATTCAGGAATAGAGATAGGTTGCAGAGTTCCAGCAGGCCTTTGATGTTCTGCTTTGATACGACAGCAAATGTCACATTCAGCAACATAACGAGCAATGTCTTGCTTCATTTTAGACCACCAGAATCTCTGGCGGATGTCTTGGTACATCTTTGTACTACCAGGATGGATACATAGAGGCGTATCATGAGCTTCTTTCATAACCTCCTGAGTCATATTCAGGTTTTCCTTCTTACATGGCACCACTAGGCGGCCTTTGAAGTACAAGGCGCCATCATCAGCAATAGTGAAGAATGATGGCTTTCCTTCTTTGAGGTCGCGCTTAATCTTGTGGACTTCAGAGTCATATCCCTGTAATGTCTTGATGGAGCTCACGAGATCGGGTTCGACAACCAGGGTATAGAGGGAACCCTGGGAAACAACACGGAGATTCATCTTGCGAGACTCCTCAGGAGGGGGAGCGAGTGCACCCGGAGGAACAATATGGAGGTTCAGCTTTCTGAATTCTTCAACAAGTGAGGGCTGAACTTTATGAATCTGGAGGTGGTTGCAGTAAGACTTGCGGCTCAAGGCATCAGCCATTACGTTAGCCTTGCCTGGTGTATAGGAAATACCCAAGTCAAAGTCTGCAACAATCTCCATCCATCTCTGCTGACGGAGGTTCAGGTCTGGCTGAGTAAACAGATACTTCAGACTTTGGTGGTCGGTGAAGATCTCGCAATGATTACCGAGAAGGTAATGTCGCCACTGTTTTAGTGAATGGATAACAGCAGCAAGCTCGAGGTCGTGAACTGGGTAGTTCTCTTCGTGAGGGCGCAATTGTCGAGAGGCATAGGCAATCACTTTGCGCTCCTGCATTAGTACACAGCCTAATCCTTGACGGGAAGCGTCGCAGTAAATGATGAAGTCCTTCTTAGTATCAGGTGGAGCTAGTACTGGGGCAGAGGTCAACTTGTCTTTGAGTGCCTGGAAGCTTTCCTGACATTTGTCTGTCCATTGGAACTTGACGCCCTTATGCAATAGGTTAATCAGGGGCCTGGCGATCTTGGAGAAGTTCTCGACGAACCGACGGCAATAGCTGGCGAGACCGAGAAAACTTCTGACTTGCTTGACATTCTTCGGAGGAGTCCAATCAAGAATAGCCTGAACTCGTTCAGGGTTGATGGCAATACCATCCTTAGAGATGACATGCCCGAGATAGGTTACTTCGGGAAGCCAGAATTCACACTTGGAGAACTTGGCATATAGCTGATGCTCTCGTAGCTTTTCCAGCACAAGACGAAGATGTTCAGCATGCTCTTCTTCATTCTTGGAAAATACCAGGATATCATCCAGATAAACCACGACGAACTTGTCGAGGTAATACATGAATATATAGTTCATCAGGCGAGAGAAGGTGGCTGGAGCATTGGTTAAGCCGAAAGACATGACGGTGTACTCATATGAACCATAACGAGTCACAAAGGCGGTCTTTGGGATATCCTCTTCACGAACACAGATCTGGTGGTAACCCAACCTCAAATCGAGTTTAGAGAACACTGACGAACCAGCCAGCTGATCATACAGATCATTGATCCGAGGAAGAGGATACTTATTCTGAATGGTAGCTTGGTTTATAGGACGGTAGTCTTGGACCAATCGGTTTGTTCCATCCTTCTTCTTGACAAAGAGAGAAGGTTCTCCCCAAGGAGAGCAACTTGGCCGAATGAAACCACTGCGAAGAGACTTGTCGATTTCCTCCTTAAGCTCAAGGAGTTCATGCGGCGGCATCTTGTAGGGTCGCTTGGCTATAGGAGTGGTGCCTGGTTTCAAATGGATAACGAATTCGACAGCTCTAGCAGGGGGAATCCCTGGGAGTTCTTCAGGAAAGACGTCGAGGAATTCACGCACGACAGGAATGTTTTCAATACCCTCGAGTGGTGCAGCGTTCAATGCATTCAAGGCATAAAGCCGTGCCTCGGCATTTTGCACCAGATGAGCTTGGTAAGTAACTATTTCATCTGAAGGGTGTAGAAGATGGACGGTCTTAGTGGCGCAAACTATAGAAGCAGTATGCGCCTTTAACCAATCCATTCCCAGAATGAGATCAATGCTACAGGACTTCAGTACTATGGGAGAGACAAGAAATTCCAGTCCTTCGATTTCAACGGGGACGTCGTTGCAAATCATGGAGGTCCGACATTGACCCGCAGGGGTGTGCACTAATAGCGAAGCATTCATGTCCTCACATTTAATGTCGTGCAAGCATGCAAAATCTTCAGACATGAATGAATGTGATGCACCTGTATCAAATAAAACGGATGCTGGTACTGAATTTACGAGGAGTGTACCCATCACAGTAGCAGGCTGGTCTTGAGCTTCGTTCAGATCAACGTGGTTGGCATGAACTCGACCATAAGGCTTGGCATTGTTGTTGCGGGGCTGGTTGCTTCCACGGCTAGTTGCGGGAAAGGCCAGTTGATTCTGGTTCTGATTGCATTCCCTAGCACGGTGCCCTGGTTGACCACACCTGAAGCACAATCCATTGTTGGGAGTAGGAACAGGAGCTTGGGGTGGTGGAGATGGAAGCCTTGGCTGCCTAGTTGGAGGAGTAGGCAGACGAGGTGCAGCATAGGTCTGCCTTGGGGCAGGTGCATTCGGCTGGTACATGCTGTTGGGAATCCATATCTTGCGTTTCTGCGAGGACGGGCCCAAAGATGAGCCCGTGTCATGGTTGTGCCTGTTAGAGCTCTGGTATTCCTGCAGACCAGTTTCGACATTGATAGCTTTGTTCACCAAGGTGGCGAAATCAGCAAAGTCGTGCACTAGAAGTGCGAGCTTGATGTCAGCTTGAAGGCCGTCACGGAACTTCTCTTGTCTGCGTGCATCAGTTGCAATGTCCTCTTCAGCATAGCGAGACAAGTCCAGGAACTCCCGCTGATAAGCTTCAACAGTCTTGTTGCCTTGGGTGAGGTTGCGGAACTCATGCTTCTTCCTGTCCATGATCCCCTGAGGAATGAAGCGGGCACGGAAGGCAGCTTGAAAGTCTGGCCAGGTGATGATTGTCCCAACTGGCAGAGTACGTCTGTGGCTGTCCCACCATTGAGCTACGGGTCCCTTTAGAAAGAAGGAAGCAAAGGTGACATAGCGGGCAGGGGCTACTTCAGCAGACTCCATCTCATAGGTGATGTCACGGAGCCAGTCATCAGCATCCAGCGGCTGAGTTGAGCTGCGGTACACGGTTGGGTTGACGCGCATGAAATCCTGTAGAGTCACTTGGGTTGGTTGCTCGTTCATATTGGGACGAGGGAACTGAGCCATCACATTCTCCATGAACTGGCGATTCATCTCGAGCCGTTGGACCATACCAGCCATGTACTCAGGCGGTGGTGGGGCGTTGCCGCCACGACCACGACCAGCTAGTCTAACCATCCTGCTAATATATAACAGGGGTAGTTCTGTATTGAGAAATTTGCATAGACAAGAATCATTCAGGATGACACATGCATAATGAAAGGAGCACGATAGATACCACATAGTAGTCGGCATAACTTACAAAAGGGGTCGGACATAGTGTTCAGTACACAGAGTTCAGTACACAGAGTTCAGTACATAGACTAAGTCATCATAGGCGGCACGCAGGCTCGCGAATGCATCTAATACTAATGAGCAAGACTACATCAGTCCCAGGAGGTACTGTGAAGGTAGCTGTAGCCTGACAGCTGGTAGTGAGGCAACGGATAGTCCTCCACGTCAGTGGCCTGGGGGCCGCGGATACTCTGGTGTAGAACCCGACGCTCAGGTGGCAGAAGAGGACCAAGTGCGGGAGAGTAGCCTCCCACCTCTGGCCAACCGACACCGTGGGGCATCACGGTCCTGGCTGGGTAGATCACAGAACGCGGCAGCTGTCCAGACCGGACAAAGGGGTGCAACAGCGTCAGAGCCCTGTAAAGGTGCTGACGAGTGGTGTACAACTCGTGGCGAAGAGCTCTGTTAGCTCGGTCCAGCCCATCAGCATGCAGAACCAGGCGCTGATGGTGGAAAGGCTCTCGCGTGACGGTGGAGTAGGCGGCAGTGTAGTATCCCTCCGCACCAACGTCAGATGCAATAGGAATGTGCCTGAAAGGGGAAGTGTCCAACGCCTGATACTCTCCACGAAGACGTGTCAGAGCAGCATGAGCAGCATCGTGGACTGCCATCTCGATGGTCACTCCAACACCATGAGCGGTGTGCAGCACGGTAGTGGACTCATACTCCCGAGAGTAGAGGTGGACGATGGCACGGTACTGCTCCTGGTTAAAGTCCTGGTACTCCTCGTAGACGGTGTACTCAGGGTGCCAGCGATAACCCAGATAGGTCATCATCTCAGCTAGCACAGCAGGTGATCCTGAGGCACCAATGGCTGCAGTGTGGCGCACGACCTGCCTCGTGGGTTCCATCTGAAAACAAAGATGTTTCAATGGAGTCAAATGACAATATGGGCACTATTCAAAATGCTATCCTACAGAACAACTATGGCTTATCCAACTTTGGGGTGAACGTGGTAACGGGATCCTAATGTCAGAGTTAGTAAATTCGTTTAACCCGAGTAGGAGAGAGTTTAGAGCCCCAGAGTAAAGGTCGAGAAGTAAAAGATCCTAATACCACCCAATGGCGACGTGGGCCCGTAAGGCACACAACCAAGTTAGTAAAAGTTTTGTAGTGACTAGACTCGACTTCGGCCAATGAGTGTGGAAGGGGGGTTCCTACAAGCAGTCGGCTCTGATACCAACTTGTGACGCCCCCGATTCAATCGTACACTAATCATGCACGCAAATGTGTACGATCAAGATCAGGGACTCACGGGAAGATATCACAACACAACTCTAAAACATAAATAAGTCATACAAGCATCATAATACAAGCCAGGGGCCTCGAGGGCTCGAAACAAGTGCTCGATCATAGACGAGTCAGCGGAAGCAACAATATCTGAGTACAGACATAAGTAAACAAGTTGCCATAAGATGGCTAGCACAAACTGGGATACAGATCGAAAGAGGCGCAGGCCTCCTGCCTGGGATCCTCCTAACTACTCCTGGTCGTCGTCAGCGGGCTGCACGTAGTAGTAGGCACCTCCGGTGTAGTAGGAGTCGTCGTCGAAGGTGGCGTCTGGCTCCTGGACTCCAGCATCTGGTTGCGACAACCAGAAAGAAAGGAAAGGGGGGAAAAGGGGGGAGAAAGCAACCATGAGTACTCATCCAAAGTACTCGCAAGCAAGGAACTACGCTACATATGCATGGGTATATGTGTAAGGAGGCCATATCGGTGGACTGAACTGCAGAATGCTAGAATAAGAGGGGGATAGCTAGTCCTATCGAAGACTACGCTTCTGGCAGCCTCCGTCTTGCAGCATGTAGAAGAGAGTAGATTGAAGTCCTCCAAGTAGCATCTCCAAGTAGCATCGCATAGCATAATCCTACCCGGCGATCCTCCCCTCGTCGCCCTGTGGAAAAGCGATCACCGGGTTGTCTGTGGAACTTGGAAGGGTGTGTTTTATTAAGTATCCGGTTCTAGTTGTCATAAGGTCAAGGTACAACTCCAAGTCGTCCTGTTACCAAAGATCACGGCTATTCGAATACATTAACTTCCCTGCAGGGGTGCACCACATAACCCAACACGCTTGATCCCATTTGGCCGGACACACTTTCCTGGGTCATGCCCGGCCTCGGAAGATCAACACGTCGCAGCCCCACCTAGGAACAACAGAGAGGTCAGCACGCCGGTCTAAACCTAAGCGCACAGGGGTCTGGGCCCATAGCCCTGAGCACACCTGCACGTTGCGTGGGCGGCCGGAAGCAGACCTAGCCTAGTGGCGTTCCAGTCCAATCCGGCGCGCGCCGCTCAGTCGCTGACGTCACGAAGTGCTTCGGCTGATACCACGACGCCGGGATACCCATAACTACTCCCGCGTAGATGGTTAGTGTGTATAGACCAAATGGCCAGACTCAGATCAAATACCCAGATCTCGTTAAACGTGTTAAGTATCCGCGAACGCCGACCAGGGCCAGGCCCACCTCTCACCCAGGTAGTCTCAACCTGCCCTGTCGCTCCGCCTCAAAGATCCACTCGCGGGTGCTCCACAAGCCGACCCGACTTTAGTCACCACATGTATCATGTATAAGTATATAGTATATACCCGTGATCACCTCCCGAGTGATCACGGCCCGATAGTATAGCACAGCAGACGGACAAGAATGTAGGGCCACAGATGGAATACTAGCATCCTATACTAAGCAAGTAGGATTGCAGGTAAAGGTATCAACAGTAGTAGCAAGGACAGGCTATGCATCAGGATAGGAATAACGAAAGCAGTAACATGCTATACTACTCTAATGCAAGCAGTGTAGAGGAGAGTAGGCGATATCTGGTGATAAAGGGGGGGGGCTTGCCTGGTTGCTCTGGCAAGAGAGAGGGGTCGTCAACTCCGTAGTCGTACTGGGCAGCGGCAGCGGCGGTCTCGGTGTCTAGCGGAAGAAGAGGGGGAAGAAACAATGAATACAATGCAAACAGATGCATAACGGTGCATGAAAAAGCAATGTGTGATGCTAGGCGTGCCCTAACGCGGTACTACACATTGCAGATGAAAGGGGGAAACATCCGAGGATGAATTCCCGGCGTTAGGCGGATTCTGAACAAAGGAAAAGAGGGGGAAAGTTCCAAGTTCATCATGCTAGGGGCATGTGACAGATGAACGGACCGCGTATTCGGATTCGTTGTATTTTTCTGAGCAACTTTCATATAGAAAACATTTTCATCGGAGTTACGGTTTAATTACTATGAATTTCTAAAGGTTTAAACATTTTCTGGAATTAAATATATTAACAGAAATGGAATATGACGTCAGCATGGCGTATGAGTGACGTCAGCAGCCAACAGCTCGGTTGACTAGTCAAATTGACATGGGGGACCCACCTGTCATAGTCAGTGGGTTAAACAGGGTTCAAACTAATCTAAATTCAGTTATTAAACTACTGGGCCCACCTGTCAGTGTCTAATTTAGGTTAACTAAACTAATTTAATTAATTCATGTTAATTAGGGGTGGGCCCCACTGGTCAGTGGCTGGGGGTTGCCAAGTCAGCAGGGTTGACTGGTCAACCCAGTCAACTAGGACCCGCAGGGCCCACTGGCAGTGGCTCTGGGGTGGCCCCAGGCCAACCACGTAGGCGGCGGCCGGCGTTTGGCCGCCGGCGACGTCAGAACGCGGCGGGGGCACCCGGGCCTCGTCGGGATTTCGCTACACGGCGCCATTCCGCGCGCAGCTTGGTCTAATCGAACGGCCACTCGATGCTGCGTCGAGTGGGGGTGGTGGTATGGCCGGACTTGGCCGGAATCGGCACCGGCGACGAGCAGAGGCGGCGGCGTCGTTCGGGACATCATCGGGATCGCGCTAGGAAGCACCAAACTACGCGCAACAACTTGCGTTCGAATCGCAGAGGCATTCCGCGTCGTTTGGCGGTGGCGCTGGACCAAATGGTTGCCGGAAACACGCCCGGCGACGAGCTTTGGTGGCAGCGCGGTCGGGTCCCCGACGGGAAACATACTAGGAGGCACGGGAGGGAGTGTGCGCGTGCGCGTTGGGCTCCTGTGAGCATCAGGAGCACGATGTCGTGCTCAGGCGAGCACGACAGAGGCCTTGGCCACGGCGGCGAAGCGACCGGCGGCGGTGAGCTCTCGTGCGCGACACCGAGCTAGCTATAACGCGTGCGAGAGATAACGGGGAGGAGCAGGAGGCGGGAGGGGTCACCGTGCGGCTCACACGTAGGCCCGTGACGGATTAGTAGCAGCAGAGGCGGGCGCCGGAGATGAAGAAGAACGCGGCAGCCGGTGATGTGGGCGAAGGGAATTCGTTGATTCAGGGCTCCCCAGCTCCAGCTGAGGCCACCGGTCGACGAGGAAGACGACGGCGGTGATGACGGACACGCAGGCGCGGCGAGGCGGTGACTGTGGCCGCGCGATTCACGGCGGCGAGGCCATGGTGGCGCTCGGTTGCGGTGGGGAACGAGGGGGAGATGGATCTGGAGGGGAGAGGGAGAGGCGCAGAAGCCAAGGCGAGTGTGGGGGCGAGTGGGGAGGGAAGACCGAGGGGGCGCGGCGTCGGCATCCTTATCCACTCGTCGTCGCCGGCGAGAGGGTGCGGCGGGGACGCGCCCCTGTTCCGACCCGGGTCGGGGGAACAGGGAAAGAAGGCGGCAGGAGGAGGCGGGCCGGTTCGGCCGGATGGGCCAGGTGGCAGGGACTGTGGCGTGTGGTTTGGGTTGGTGGCCAGCTGGGCCAGTCGGCCCAGTGGGGGGAGGAGGGTTTTCTCCTTTTCTTGTCTTCTGTTTGTTTTCCCTCTATTTATTTTCTCTATTAATTCTTTTCTGTTTAAATTCATTTGAAAGCATTTAGGCATTTTATAAAAATGTGTTTACTTCATCATAATTACCCTTGTAATATTTGGCAACCCCCGAACATTTTTGTTTTGACTTTTGAAAACTTTGGGTGTTTGTCGCTAATTCATTTTTGAATCTGCAAGATTTTTGAACTACCACTTGATTAGCAACAGTAACGTAGATGACATGGCATCATTAGAAGAGTTTTACTGTAGCATAATTATCCGGGCGTTACAGCTCATTCCATCCTTGACGCGCGTTCACCAAAGAGAAGCAAACCGGGATGTCCCGTCTTAACTCCCGAAGATGCATTTCAAGATGGTATGCAGATTGTACAATGAAACACACATTTTTAGTGTAGTTCCAAGCATGGTAATCTTCTCGTCCAATTCCTCCTACAACCACTTATTTGATGTCTTCAATATCAGCTGAGAAAAAAAAAACACGGTCGAGTGTGGCCATATCCCATTCCTTGCCTGAATAATCCAGAAGATCATCTACAGTATTTATATTTGTACAATACTTCATCCCAAAAGGTTTTCTCAGACTCTCCCTAGGAATCCAATTGTCAGTCCACACTCTAATATTTTGTACCATCTCCTATCCTCCATACCAGCCCTTCTCTTAGCAAACTACGACCATGAACAATACTCTTCCAAGTAGTTGAAGCACTGTTTGGACAAGATGCATTTAAAAAATATGTGTTTGGGTAATATATAGCCTTGATCACCCTTGCACACAAGGAGTCAGGAACCGTCAATAGTCTCCACGCTTGTTTCGCCAGAAGTGCCTTATTAAAGGCTTCATAGTCTCTAAAACCTAGTCCTCCCATGTTTTTGCTTTTGCACATTCTGTCCCACGCAACCCAGTGCACCTTCCGCTTTCCATTTTCAGCTCCCCACCAAAATTTAGATGAGATAGTTGTCAGGTTCCGGCAATTTTTTGGTGAACTGGAAACAACTCATGGCAAACGTTGGTGTTGCTTGGAGAACTGATTTTGCAAGGACTTCTCTCCCTTTTTTTGATAGTCCATGGCCCTTGCAGCCGGCCACCTTTGCTCCTGCTCTTTCCCTTACATATCTCAAACATCCATCATTGGACTTGCCTTCCACTGAGGTAACCCGAGATATTTTTCGTTCAATGCTTCAGATTCAATTCCCACTGCTTGTTTCATTTCACTCTTTGCGACCTCTTCGTACACTTCGCCAAAGAAGATAGATGATTTATTCAGGTTGACCTTTTGTCCAGATGCCTGCTCATACTTCTGCAAAAATATTGCTCACCTGAATCATGCTATCCTCTTCCGCTCCCAAAAAAACAATGCTATCATCTGCAAAGAGAAGGTGTGTAATGTGAGGGTCGTCCCTCCCAAAAACCACACCCTTAATCATTTGGTCGTGCTGAGCTTTTTTAAGGAGCGCAAAAAAGCCTTCCACATAGAAAAAAAAAAACAAATAGAAAGACAACGGATCTCCTTGTTGGAGCCCCCGAAAGGCTTGAAAGCATCCGACAAATTATTATTAAACCAAACAGAAATTTTACAGATTTTACACAACCTCATGATCATGCCAGTCCATTCATTAGAAAAGCCCACTCGTTTCACCATTGCCGCAAGAAAGTCCCCGTAACTAGAAGCGGGTGGAGTGGTTAGCTGCGCTGGCGATCTCGCGATGGGCCGGCCCGATTCGCAGGCGACAGCAAAATTCCTTCAACGAGAGCAAGAAGCGAGAAATAGCTCTTGCGATATCCATCCGCAGCATATACGACGCACCGATTGATAGAGCCCATTCTTTCTTGAAAGAAGTATACAAATCACCCTCAAATCCACTCTTTGAAATACATAACCCCCTGAACTCAAAACTGAGACAAATAATACCCTGAAATTACTAAAACCGGGTTAATAACCTCCTTGAGTGGTTTTTGTCTAATCTGAAGCGGTTTTTGTCCGGAGTCCAATAGACCGCACTGTTTGTTTGCAGCGGCGAACTATGCGTCGTTCTACCTGGGCTACGCGCTGGAGCTGGAGAAGAAGCTGGCGGCGCGGGACGCGGAGGTCGCGGCGTTGCGGGAGCAGCTGGAGGCGGAGCTCGCCGCCGTGCAGCGCGCGGCAAGCGCGGCGCGGGAGAAGGCAAATGCGGAGCTCGCCGCCGAGGAGCATGTCCTGGGGCCTGAGGAGCGCGTGCGGCGGCGCGCGGAGCACGCGCTGTAGGGGTACGAGCGCTGGCAAGGTAGTAGGAGAGCGGCGCCGAGGACATGAGGCGCCGTCCGGCCGCCTGGTTATCTCGTTGATTAATTTATTCTCTACGTTGTTGAGTGTTGAGTGTTGACCCAGTTCGTGCTCACGTTCACCTGATCATGGCCAGATGACTCGTCGGAACATGTCACGCCCGCTGCTGCTCCGACTACCTCGACTGCACCCACCCAGCAGATGAGGACATGAGGACATGATGTTGATTTCGCTTCTGGTGTCGTTAGTCGGCGAAGCAGAGCGGCAACGAAGATGGAGGCACACACACCTGGACACATGGCTTCGTTCCTTTGGCGACGGGCAAGCGGCGGACGACGGCGGCGACGACGACGGACGGCCGACGGCGCCTGCGATTGCCAAGCCCTAGCGAACGAAAGAGGAGAGGCGTTTCTCGAGGCAACGACGCTCTGACGAAGAAAGAAAAGAAGGGGGCGAGGTGATAAAGGAAAGAAAAGAGAGAGACAACTGACTAATGAGACCCACTCAGAGCATCATGGTAGGACGAAAACCGCTTCAGATTAGACAAAACCCACTTAAGGGGGTTATTAACCCGGTTTTAGTAATTTCAGGGTGTTATTTGTCCCGGTTTTGAGTTCAGGGGGTTATGTATCCCAAAGAGTGGATTTGGGGGTGATTTGTATACTTCTTTCTTCTTTCTTTGTTAGAAGAAGAGTATAGCCCATTCGGGTACTCATCAGCCGGGGCATGCATGCAAAGCCCCAGCTGCCCACGGTGAATGTGGTCGGTGGCGGAAGCTAGCACGTGTTTGACTTGCGAGCCCGACTCCCTTGCCTCGGAAAAAGGAAAACGGTCCCGGTCACGGCTCTCGCGCGGCTGACCAAGGTTCGCCTCGCGATTATAAACCCCCCTCCCCCTCCCCGCTCCCGCTCCCCCTCGCCCGCCTCGATACAGCCAGCTTCGGTCACCACCGCTTTGACGTCTTCCTCCCTCTGCGCATGTCAACAGGGGCCCACATGGATCTCGAGGCGGAGCCGGGCGGCGTCCCGGCGGCGGCCCCGCCACCGCCGGCCGACGTGAGTGCGCAGGAGAAACCCCCACCCTCTCCATTTCACTCTTCTGTTCCGCTTTTTGTTTGTTCTCTGAATATGAAACTCTGAATCGGTTGGTAGCACTTGGTGGCTTGCGCCACCTCTCGCCTCGCGAGTTTCGTGTGCGATTCTCGCCGGAAGACGTCGCGCTGAGTTGTTTATTTTAGTAGTACTCGTACCATCTGTAGGTTTAATTCTTTAATACTAATATGGATATTTGGTTGCATCTTTTATGTTACTTCTGAGTGCGACTGAACGAGAGAGAAACATGAATCTGCATGCGCAAAGTATAATCGGGGGCTTTATTTCACTGAAGTTTTCTAATCGGGGGCTTGTCTCGGTTACAGTGCCACCAAAAAGGAAAGAAATAAAAAAAGACCACGGGTTCATGCGGCCATAGTCGTAGAGATAGATTTTTTTGCGAGGACGGCGGCGCTGCATGCCACGCCAGATCGCCGACGTGAGCCTGCAGGGGGAGGCTGGAACTGGTGACTGGTGATAGCCTGCACGCGGCCGATAGCCCCGCGCCGCGCGACTGCGCGTGCCTCGCCTTCCAACTGTCCCGCGCCGGTGACACCTGGCGTCAACCCATCTTGTCCTGTTGCGATGAGCGGCGTTAATTATTATTATTTTTACCTATTTTCGGTGCCGTTGGTCAATTTGGTTTGTAGTCACGCAATAGTCTTTAATAAATCGTCAAAGCCAGCGTGAGTTTTTCTCTTTGTCAACAGTGAGCTGTTTGTCTTGGCCTGGGCCAGCATGGAATTTGTGAATGCTTGCTTTTGCTTAGCATCGAAGACATGTAGAGTAGAACGTATTTAGAGATCGCTTTTACTCAACTTTTGTTCCATTGTAATGTGCATCCCATCTCTAGGGTAGGAGCTCGTATCTTTTTTCCATTAATGTGCATGCTATCTCTTAGGTAGGGGTGTTTGTACTTGGAAGGCTTGATCATCTCTGACTCAAAAGCGATGGTAAGCCACAACAAAACTAATCTAAGCATATCAGTGACCAAAGTGCCACACTAAGGCGGAGCTAGACGAAACACGTTGGGGGCGAGAGACGCCAAATACTAAAAGAAATAATCTATTCTTAGCCCTCTATTTTTTTTTTCTTTCACCGCTTGATCCTAGGCTTGGGGTGGGGTGGCCCCCCTTGAAGTCTGTATAGCTCCGCCTCTGAATTGCTTGCTAATTCTTCAGCCTAGATGCATGTATGTGTGCTCATATTTAGCATGCATTGAACTACTAGACGCAACGACGACCAGCTTCCCTCTTCATTTCATTCGGAAACGTACCCTAGTCATTTTTCATGCATCATCTATATCATATCTGTACCAATATAAAATGACCCAAAGAGGTAGATTCAATTAATCTCGGCCATCAAATCATATCAATCCAACGATCTAGATTGTTTCAATGTTGAGCGGTCAACATGTTTAGCATGCAGTTAATTTAATGCCAAATATAGTTCTAATCACATAATAACACGCAAATAATATCCTACGTACTTAATATCTGCATGCACTTAATATACTTTCAAATTAACGTGCACTGCACGTACACATTGACTAGTCCTTAGAAGGGAGTGATTGTTTGATCTTTCTATTTATTTTTGCAAAAAAGTAAACAAGAGAAAAGTCGGCGTGTAGACTGGGGATGGTTTTGTTGATGATGTCACAATTGATTACATCACAGGGCTTCAGTTTCTAGTATCTTGAAGCCTCTGAAAGTGCCACACCAAAGTGGACCAAAAGAAAGAAACAAGCGGTGTTAGCTTGTGTCGTTTTTTTTCGAAACAGAGTTAGCTTGTGTCGTAAGCACCACAAAATTCCACTAGTTGGGAAAGGGACCTGTGACATCCTCACCATAGTAACTGATTTCAAGCATTAATAATGGTACTACTTTGGGACTTTGGGCTATGGATACGAGTGACCAAATGCTTTGTATGATCAGCTTAGTGCATCCCTCTTTTTTAGAACACTGAATTTCTTCTGTATAGTTCTCATACAGATGGCTTCCAATAACTGTAAGCAGGTTGGCAATGTTCGCAAAGATCTATTCCTCGCGTACAAGACTCTGGGTGTGGTCTTTGGTGGCCTCGTTACTTCTCCGCTCTATGTTTTTTCCACAATGCATATGTCATCACCCACAGAAGCTGACTTTCTGGGAATATACAGCATAATGTTTTGGACTCTTACTTTAATTGGTGTGGTCAAGTATGTAGGCATAGCTCTCAACGCTGATGATCACGGTGAAGGTAACTAACCCCTTGCAACTTCTACCTTTGCTTTCCGTTCAGCGGTTATTGCTGCCTTTCAAGACGATTGTTCGAATTGGTAATAGCTTGTAGAACGGTAGTTGATGATTTGATTTGAAAACAGATAAATCATCAGTACAAAAAAAATATTTGATCAAATATTTGGTTGCTTGTGGCGTTGCATATTTTTATAGATCAAATTATTTTCTAGTCCCTCTAGTGTTTTCTTCAAAAAAATAGAGTATGAACCATTCAGATTAGATACTCCCTCCGTTTATATTTACTTCGCATATTAGTTTTGGTCAAAGTCAAATTTTGTAAACTTTGACAACGTTTATAGACAAAAATACTGACATATATACTTTCACGTCAATATCATTAGATTCATTATTGAATATACTTTCACATCATATAGATTTGTTATTATAAAGGTTCATATTTTTCTCGATAAACTTGGTCAAATTTATAAAGTTTGACTTCAGTCAAATCTAATATGTGAAGTAAATAAAAATGAAGGGAGTACTATGATATATCAACATATGTTTAGCCTGGAAAGTGTCAATGAATCATAAACCTGATAGAGGTGCAATTTTGTAATTAATTAATGTCTTAAAATACAAGTTTCTTGTTCTGGGTAGATAGGGGCTGTTTGGTTCTAGGCCTAGCATTGCCACACTTTGCCACATATTTTTGCCAAGCTTGCCTAAGGTTAGTTCATCAAAATGAAAGCCACAAGTTGGCAAGCCTAAGGGAATCTTGCCACATTTTTTGTGTGTATGCCATGTGGGGTCCAAGTGTGGCTTGCCTAAGGTGTGGCTTGAACCAAACACTCACCTAAATTAGTCAAACTTGCCTAGCTTTAGGTGTGGCAACATTTGGCAAAGTTAGTCACAAATCAAACAGCCCCATAATATTTTACGTTATGATGTTATTGGCTTGGAGGGTTACTTATTCTATTTTTCTGCAGGTGGTACATTTGCCATGTATTCTCTGTTGTGTAGGCATGCCAATATGGGCATCCTTCCTTCCAAGAGAGTGTATTCAGCAGAAGAACAGCTGCTTCACAATCAGTCAAAATCAGCTAAAACGCCTAGTAATCTGGGCAAGTTCTTTGAAAGAAGCTTAACTGCAAGAAGGGTATTGTTATTCATGTCAATTCTTGGGATGTGCATGCTCATTGGAGATGGCGTCCTAACTCCTGCTATTTCAGGTTTGTTGTTTGTAGATGGCATATCTAACATAAATTCATTTTTGTGATCATATACATAAGTAGTAACATGTTGTTTATTTCTTTTCAGTGTTATCAGCAATCCAGGGACTGCGCGCGCCATTTCCTGCTGTCACTCAACGTAAGTAGCTCAACAGATGTTGATCAGTAATGAAAAGAATCTCTCTGATAACCCTTTTCCATGACATTGATCTTTCTTTGAATCTTGCAGCGGTCGTGGCATTTCTATCTGCGGCAATTCTTATTGGCTTATTCTTAGTGCAAAAGTATGGGACTTCAAAAGTGAGCTTTCTGTTTTCTCCAATCATGGTAGCATGGACTTTCACCACTCCGATGGTTGGAATATACAGCATTTTTCGTTACTACCCTGGCATATTCAAAGCCATTTCGCCACATTATATTGTTCATTTCTTCCTGAAGAATAAAAAGGAAGGCTGGCAGATGCTTGGTGCGACTGTTCTAGCCATCACAGGTACATTACTTTTTTTTTACGAGAAAACTTTCAATCTATTCATCTTCAATCATAACAATACTTCACGTTAACATGGCCCACTACATGCAACTC
>NC_041389.1:425270908-425295853 GCF_002162155.2 Triticum dicoccoides
TGACTTTGTTTCAAAAAAAAAAATCCTGACAATGACCATGCAGCCTGATGTACGATCTCCTGCTGACAGGTGCGGAAGCTATGTTCGCCGATCTTGGCCACTTCAGCAAAAAGGCTATTCAGGTTATTGTCATCAAGAAGATTATTCTTGTAAATCATTGCACCCTTCCATGTATAGTTGTTTACACTTTGTTTGTTTTCAGATAGCATTTCTATCCAGCGTATATCCTTCTCTGATCCTCACTTATGCCGGGCAAACAGCATGCCTTATTAACCATCTCAAAGACACCGACCAAGAGAACATTGGCAAAGTCTTCGATGATGCATTCTACAAATTTATCCCTCGCCCTGTTTACTGGCCGATGTTCGTCATCGCAACACTCGCTGCCATTGTTGCAAGCCAATCCTTAATCTCGGCAACATTTTCTGTCATCAAGCAATCAGTTGTCCTGGACTACTTCCCACGTGTCAAAGTGGTGCACACATCGGATGAAAATGAAGGGGAGGTTTACTCACCGGAAACTAATTACATTCTGATGGTGCTGTGCGTTGGTGTTATACTAGGCTTTGGAGGTGGACAAGCGATAGGGAATGCTTTTGGTAAGTACTCAAATGAGAAATTTTACAAAACTGAATATCACTGAAAAAATAGCACACTATTGTTGCAATGTCTCGCTAAATAAATTAGTGTACAATGTCTCGCTAATACACGCTATAGCGTATTTAAGGGTGGCGTTACTTTGCTATAGCATGCTATTTTTTCATTGGTTAATATACAGCTATTTGGTGTTGTAACTGACAATTGACAATTTTACTGCAGGCCTTGTTGTGATCATGGTCATGCTCATAACCTCAATCATGCTGACTCTTGTGATGATCATCATATGGAGAACGCCGCCTGTTCTCGTCGCGACATACTTCGTCCCGTTCGTCATCATGGAAGGGTCCTATGTCAGTGCCGTCTTCACCAAGTTCACCGAAGGAGGCTGGCTACCCTTCGCCATCTCCATGATCCTCGCACTGATCATGTTCGTCTGGTACTACGGCAGACAAAAGAAAACAGAGTACGAAAGGGCGAACAAGATATCGGCGGAGCGCCTCGGCGAGCTCTTGGCAAAGCCGGAGGTCCAGAGGGTCCAGGGCCTGTGCTTCTTCTACAGCAACATACAGGACGGGCTGACCCCCATACTCGGCCACTACATCAGCAACATGAGCTCGCTGCATTCGGTCACCATCTTCGTGACTCTGAGGTACCTGCTGGTTCCCAAGGTTGATCCGCAGCAGAGGATCGCGGTCAGGAGGCTCGGGCCGAGAGGGGTGTACCAGTGCACTGTCCAGTACGGCTACGCCGACAACCTGAGCCTCAAGGGGGGCGAGGACCTCGCCGCGCACGTCGTGAGCTGCCTGAGGCAGCACGTCCAGGCCAGCGCCGACGGGCAGTCGTCCCCCGTCTCCGCCGAGGAGGAGGCGGCGGACCTGGAGGCGGCGCGGGCGGCCGGGGTGGTGCACGTCCGGGGCAAGATGAGGCTCTACGTGGGCGACGACGCCGGCTGGTTCGACAAGCTGATGCTCCGGTTCTACGAGTTCCTGCACAGCATCTGCAGGTCGGCGCTGCCGGCCCTCGGGGTGCCCCTGCAGCAGCGCGTCGAGATCGGCATGCTCTACAAGGTTTGATTGTTGCTCATGGAAGTAGGCCTCCAAGGCGTGAAACGCATGGGAGGGCACATGCATGTTGCGTACGTGACTGTGGTAGTCATTCTTAGCTTATAGTCGTCGTCTCCGCTGGGACTTTATCCTGTGTTCTAGGAGTAATAAATCTGCATGTTCGTTCGTTTCGTGGTATGGAAGACTGTTTCTTTTACTGGTACGAATCATTGTCTCTTTCCCTATTTCGTTGCAATTATTTCTGGATTCAAACTATGACAGTCGAGTGCAAAAGGTACTCACCTGTTTGGTGTCATGAGGACAATTTTGCATCCCATCAACTATTCGGCTCTCCTGGGGGTCGTTGCAAGCTAGCCATAGAGCCCTAGGCTGCCCCTCCCACGTCTAGTCGTAGTAACAGAATTTCAAAATAATGTTAATATGAACATCTTGGAGTACGACAGCGAGTAGCTCTGCCGCTCTAGGCTTCTTCAGTGGACATGGAAGTGCCGGAGATGGATAGCCACATCCGGATAATGAAGTTTATATACTAACTCTCTTTTTACTCTCTTTTTAAATAGAAACCGTTTTGGTAGTTTAAATTGAACTGCCGAAGCTTCTTACATTTAGGAACATAGTGTATGATAAATAAAGAGGTAAGCAAATGCAAGATGAGTCGTCCTTCTTTCCGATCAACACACGGCGTCCTTTCTATGTTTTATGCATACTGCCTCTATGAAGAACTTGCATAATGCAATTTTTTTCCCGAAAAGGAGGTTGAAACTCTCGGCTTCTGCATCACTGCGATGCACATAATTATTTTTATTAAAGTTGATATAAGACACTAAGACCAAAGTCATCAACAAACGGAGTATAAAGTATATGCAACTGTTAGAGTTGTGTCGAATATTGTGTACAAGGTAGGTTACAATTGGACTTGTAGTTGTATTATGTTTATAGGATATGGAGTCGTGTCCTAGTAGGACACTTGTATCCTAGGCCTCTCATATATAGCGGGGGTAGACACACGATGTAACCTATGCCAACATAATAGCACCGGAACGCAGGGGAAGCCGGCGGCATGTGCCGGTGTCCAGGGCGACCGGGTGCGGTATTGTGACGGTGTCATGGGGAGGAGCGCCCATAGTCAGGCCCCGGGATGTAGCCATATCGGTGAACCTCGTTAACAAATCTCGGTGTCGTGCTTGTGTGATTACTTGGTCCTCGGATGATCGACGGAGTGCCTCGGATTTATTCTAACAAGTGGTATCATGAGCTAGGTTGTCCGGAGATTGTGGATTGTTGATTTAGAAGAAGTATCGAGTCTGAGATACAGTCGGCTACGGTGTGGCTCTCGACAAGATTGGAGAAAAGCAAGATCAGCAGAAGGCGCGTGTGCGCATGCCAGCAGGAGGCGAGACGTGCGGCGGTCGATTGATGGATCGGTCGGGCGAGCGTATAGCCCATCAGCGCGTACATGAAGCGGCGGCGGCGGGATACGTGCAATAGCCAGGAGTCTCGGCGAGATCCATTCGATCAACGCGTTGCGAGCAGCGGCGGAGCGGTCCAAGCCCTGGTGCACGTGGCAGATGTGGCCTCGGGAAGCACGGAGCGTGGCCCATATGGCTAGACGCTTAGGTGTTGGATGGTTCAATCTGGAGAGCTGCAAGTTGTGTTCAGGTGTGCGGGTAGAGCATGAAGACGCGAGATTTGTTTTGGACAAAAAGAAAGGAAACCGAGTCTCCAAATGACACCGAGATAGGCAGGCAAATCAACTGGCGAATAGAAAGAATCGCAAGGGATAATCCGTTGGAAAGCAGAAGGTCATGGCAAGGCAAAGCTAGCATTGGAAGTTTTGTGCAAGGGAGCCGATCCACCACGTGAAGGCCAAAGATTTTAATTCTCTTGGTTTTGCTTTAGTAGCATGCAGAGGTTTTGTCCGTGTGTTTGGGGCGTTGTGTGGAAAGCTCGAATAATTTTTTGCAGGGTCAGCCATACAAAGAACTATGGCGCCAACGGGTATCAACTTTGAGGTGGAGAAGTTCACGGAATTGAAAACCTTGGGTTATGGCAGATAAGAGTGAGGATTTGTTGGCACAACATGGATGCTTGAAGGCGTTGCAGAAAGTCATGTCAGCTGTGATGGAATTACTATGTGATGGATGGAAATTCGCGGAAGAAGATTTAAAAGCCTCGAGTGTGTCATACAGTCGAACGAGCTCGGCTGGGTCGGACTAGGCAGTCCAACGGATCGACGCAAGTCGGTTGGTACAGAAGACGGTGGTGGAATCGGCGACGACGACATAGATGCGTGATGCTGATGGTGACCGACTTCTGGGCGTGGAAACACGTTCGCAGGCCCCGAGGGCTTGTGTGGCTTCGACAAGACTATGGCGCGGGATTGATTCAAGATGGTGTATACACGGAGCTTGAAGTCGATGAGGCGCAGGGGTGGACTGATCATCTACCATGGAGTCATGTCGAAGGTGGAGCTGGATTGAGGGGCTACGGCGTAAGTCGACGGGGTCAGAGCCTATTCAGCAGGCGAAAAAAAGCGAGAGACACGTAGTTCGGACTGGAGCCCAGTGGTCTGATGGAAGCGTGAAACTCGTCATCGGTCGGTGATGATCGGTGGTACTCTGTAGTGGAGGTTTGAGTGGCGTGGGTTCGCGGCCCTTGAGACTCGACCGGGACAGCAGAGGCTCGACGCGGTAATAGCGGCGAGGCGTGCGGTACGCACGGCCATGGAGACGGGCCAGGGCTCTGGTGGTCATACATGTGGTGAGACAACTGCGAATTTGACTCGGGATGATTACAAGCAACGGTGAAATTCTTTCAAGTTTCAGACAGGCAGTCAAGAAAGGAGCGGTGATGTTGAGTTCAGGTAACTCTTATGTGTGACACCCAATATGTGAGTTGTTCATTTTCATGCAGGTCAGTGATCAGTGTGTGATGGCGTTGGACTGATGCTCTGGAAGTTGGGAGTACAAACTAGAGTAACAAGGAACTTAATTTTGCTCGAGTGTTGACTGTGGTCAAAAAAAGAAGGGACTACAAGTTGCAGGTGGAGTCACATGGAGTCTTTGGAGTAGCAGCGGTGCTCATGGGATAAGCTCAAGTCCAATGTACATGGAAGTTTGACACATTGACGAATTCAAGGTGGTGGAGAATATTCGCCAAGGTGGAGTTTGTTAGAGTTGTGTCGAATATTGTGTACAAGGTAGGTTACAATTGGACGTGTAGTTATATTGTGTTTATAGGATATGGAGTCGTGTCCTAGTAGGACACTTGTATCCTAGGCCTCTCATATATAGCGGGGATAGACACACGATGTAACCTATGCCAACATAATAGCACCGGAACGCAGGGGGAGCCGGCGGCATGTGCCGGTGTCCAGGGCGACCGGGTGCGGTATTGTGGCGGTGTCATGGGGAGGAGCGCCCATAGTCAGGCCCCGGGGATGTAGCCATATCGATGAACCTCGTTAACAAATCTCGGTGTCGTGCTTGTGTGATTGCTTGGTCCTCGGATGATCGACGGAGTGCCTCGGATTTATTCTAACAGCAACAACGGCAAAGCCAATACAAGGTATGAATTTAACACCTACGACCAAGTCGACTTTTTCACAATAACGCCTTCAAGAAGGAATAAACTTCCTCCTCGTTGTCGTCACCTCCGGACGAAGATGGCCAGGACAAGGATTTTCATCTTTATTACCGTGACTAACAACTAGAGGCCAGCATGTCAATAAGGAGACACCGCCTTCAACAAGGTTACGGCACAAGTCCGTCACTACCGAGCCCGACAAATAAAGATCAGAACAAGGGTTTTCGCCCCGGACATATATAGTGGCGTTCCAGTCAATGTCTTGATGGTGGCTCTTCAGAAAATCACGCCAACCAATACGCCGAGCTAGGCCGAAATGGCACTAGCATAATGCATCTACGAAGAACTTGCAAGCTCAGAAAAAATGTCTCTATGAAGAACTTGCATAATGCACCAGGGTTAGTGAAATGAACATCTCCTCGTTCTATCTTTTCTGCTGGGAAGATGACAGATGGTGAAGAAAATAAGCGTCTTGGTGGATTGATGGAAAAGACGGATAGTTACTGTGTCGACACTAAAGGTTAGATAGCGTGATTGGTGGAAAACAAGGCTCCAAAAGTGGCGGTAAAAGCGGGAAAAGTAGGAGATACGGTCTGCAATTCACGCATCTTTTTCCTTGTTGCAACACTGAACTCGCTGTAGCTCCTTTTCTCGAAAATAAACATGCTATTAAAATAATAGTACTACTAATAAGTACAGCTACCACTGTAGTAGTTCACTGATTAGCTGCTGGTAGATGGTCGATGCAGGTGTTAGCAGACTGATGCAGGTGGTCCATTCTTCCTAACCAGACGTTAGCGTAGTGCCTAGTTCCAGAACGTTTCAGGTCGAGACAACTGCACTCTAGAAACAGGCCCACCGAGCACGACTAGTGTAGCTGCTAGTTTTTTTGTTGTTTTAAAAAAAGAGTTTTGTTCAAAGGATCGACTAACCAAGCTCATTTTTTGTTTGGCGAAAGGACTAACACCTCTCATTTTTTAATCGAAAAGGAATGGTAGCTCATGTAACGATCAAAATCAACGGTTCACAACCTTTCTTTTTTTTTAAGAAAAGGAGGATGACCCCCGGCCTCTGCATCTGGGCGATGGATACGGTCACTTTATTAATTATTCTCACATGGCCTTATAAAGTCATACAACAGCAAGACTAAAGCAACCGTCTAAGCAACAACTGTCGCTACACCTATCCAATTGATGAAGGGGCGCAGATAGTCTGGGCCTAATACCAAACAGACATCGCAACCAAACCTAAACATCTAAGAGCTGAGGTCCCAACCAGGACGCCTGCCGGGTATGGGGCACCTACCAGTCCGGCGCTCCACAACCAGGACGTCTGCCGGGTATGAGGCCGCCGCAGCCACCTGCCACCAACCATCTTCAGAGTTGTACTGTTCCATGTACCGTGTCAGGTCTCTCTGCCATCGACGCCACCACGACGCCCGACAGCGTCGTCCGCCTGCGCGAGTCCATCCTCCCACAGCGAACTCCGAATCTGCACTGCGCCACGCCGTCAAGATCCGTCGCCATCAGTGTGTAAGATGAAGCACCGCTCCACCAAAGAAACCGTCCTCTGGTCCCTCGATCATGTGTGTACCTCCAAGAATGACGCCCCCAAGGGAGGAACGACACCAGAGCGCCGCCGTCATCCGATCATCCGATCTGGGGTTTCCTCCGGAGGTAGCAGAGAGTGGCCTTGAACTTCTCCACGGTGATGCCTTCAAGAAGGGAACGACGCAGATAGCGCCGCCACCGCCGGCCTTAGCAGGAGCCGAAGGCAGGTTTTCACCCAGATCAGTTCAAAGGGATCCAACTCTCGTGCCCGCGCCGCCGTCACCACCAGCACGACCAGGCAGACCTGGATTACCGGCATATCAGCGAGCCGCTGGCACCACCGCATCCAGATCGCCAGCCACTCCGGGCCGCCGCCCTCCCCCGCGTCGTCTGGGTCAGAGACGGAGCCACCGACCGCGCAGGGACCGCGGCCGCCTGCACACGCCGGAGCGCCGCCGAGATCCCAGCGCCCGCCACCGCTTGCCGAAGCCAACCGCCTGAGCACTGGCTCCACCATGGAGCCATCAAATCGAGGAGGAAGACGCGCGCTGACCACCCGCGCGTACCCCGCCGCACGCCCGAGCGTCGGCGCCACCGCGGCGCCATCAGATCGGGATGAGGAGGAGCCGACGCGCTCGCCGCCCCGCGCAGATCACGCCGCTGCCAGCGCCGCAGCGCCACCAAGCAGGGGAGCCCCGCCAGATTCGCCGGCGGCCCTACCTGTCACCAAGCCGAGCGCCGCCGCGAGGGCCGGCCGTCCCGCGCCGCCCAGTAGCCTCGCGAGGGGAGAGGGAGCCCCGCCGCCGCCGACGCACGCGCGGGCTTTGCCCGGCGGCATCCCCTGGCAATTCACAACCTCTAGCAAAGAGAATGTTTTCTCACAAAGAAACGTAATCTCTATTCGTACAGAGCAACATATAGCAATTCAAAGAAGAAACACGGAAACACACGCATGATAGCATGTGTGCATGGTGTAGCTATCCACCTACACGAATTATGATAGAGAACCTTTGTTTCTCCGTTGACCCGATGGCTTTGGGGCCGGTAGGTAACTTGCTTTTGGTTGGTTTGATACTTTGATTGATTCTGGGCGCCCAAAGATTGGAGTGACCACCACCAGCAGCCCTTGATTTTATTACGTGGAGCCCTTTTCCCTTGGATTTGTCTCACCTCTTCACATGATGAGCTGCAATAATTCAGCCCACCCCCTAAAAAAAGCAACAGTGTGCAACTGGGCAATTAAAACCTGTTCTCATTGCAAACCAGGTCGCCAAACCATTCAGCATTTCATACTGAGGGTAAGTTTGGGTTCTTTAGGAAAAGGAGGGGCTTCTGTGGGGTTAAGAAGAGGAATAGAAAATTGCTGTGTTCAAATTTGCGTTACTGTTTGAGTGTGGTGCATGGACAGGATTTTGGAGTTATGTCACTTCAATGTTGGTATGCTTTTTGCACAGCAATGTGGGACTGTAAGTAAAAAGGAGTAGCATGGATTTTCAAGGACGAAGTCGTAAATTTTAAGCTGCTCACTTTATTACATAAAAAAGATATGCATTGAGCAAAAATTGTTACAAAAAACTTAGGGCGTGTTCTTTCTTTGTTTGTAAACTTTGGAAAAAGTGTACAAATCATTTATATGTAGTGGTTTATTTTGGTGTCGTCTTTGTAACTGGGATGCCATATTTTCCTAGCCGTCTACTTCACATGTTATATACTCACTCTTTTGTCATACCTTCTTAAAGTTTTGGGATCAATTTCGTCAACTTAGATTTTCCTTTTTGGCTTGGCACAGTTTAATAGAAGGCGGAGTTCGACTCGGCGAGGTTGCGGTTGGAACTTGCGGTCATATGCAAACGTTACAAAGTTTGTTGTTTCTTCTTAGCAAAGAGTCTAGCTAGCTTATACACAGCTGTCGTCAAAGATGTTGTTTCTTCTTAATGAAGAAGCACGTTGAACTCATGTGTGTTTTCAGGGAAAAAGGTTGTGTGTCTTCTACATAAGTGTTGTAAGTTTTGATGTTTCTTATTAGTAAAGACGAAACTGCTCACTTTGTATACGATTGTTGTAAATTTTATTGTTTCCTCTTAATGAGAAGACACACTTGCCTTACAAGCGTTCTCGAAGAGTTGTTGTAAGAGAAGTTATGTCGCGTGTCTTGTACATAAGTGTCGTAAACATTGTTGTTTCTCATTAATAAGAAACTACTCAATTTGTACATGACTGTGCAATTTTTGTTCTTTCCTCTTAATAAGAAGATACACTTAATTCACACGCGTTCTCAGAAAGTTGTTGTAAGAGAAGTTATGTTGTTTAGTTTGGAATGTGGTATAGGAAAGTACATCCCTAATAACTTCCCAGATTCCAAAACATGCTCGCCTTGATCTTCAATTTCGTTAGAGCAAACTTGCAATAAGATACATGTTCTGGGCCATTGTAATGAAACGCTTTAGATGTTTTAATTAACACCCTGAATTCTAGGCATAATCTATCACCAAAATAACTACCATCTATTCAATGGAAATAAAATAAGCCTGCCATCCTTTTGAACTTTTTATATATCTTACGTGTATGATATAAATTTATATAAGTACTTAAATATGATTTCTTCTTCTTTATATTCTTTTATTTTGGTGCTTGTTGTTCAAATTCAAACTATATCCAGTAACTAGACATGTATTTAATGCCTAACAAATAATAGTGAATAAATTGAGAAAAATGCCTAACTTTGACTTGCACAATGTATTATACTACTTTTCATGTAGACCGTTATGGAGCATTTTATATAAATAATTTGAAAGGTAATATATAATGTGTCTTAATTTGATAGTTTATAAGAAAATGAAAACACAATAAGATGCAAGTAAGTGTTTGTATTATCTCAAGTGGATGTTTTTTTATAGGAGCTAAAAAGTTGCATGAGTACTCCAATATGAATTTTATGTCCATTCGAATCCCCCTTTTTTAGAAACTTGTTGTTCATATTTGAATTATATCTAGTAAATAGCTAGTGGTAATAAAATATAGTAAATAGTTGGAAGTGCATTTAATACCTCAAAAGACAAATAATTTCATAAAAGTACCTAACTTTGAAATGAAAAATTCATTTTACTATGCTCCATTTTACCATAATTGAGGCATTCTATATAATTTTTTTAGGTTCTTTACAACATAAGTTGGCATCTCAAAATATAAAATACAAATTATTACATAACAATTCGGAGCTTGAAGCTATTTTGTGCATACTAGTGTAAATGTAAGTTGCGTTATAAAGATGAAGGGAAAAATATGAAGATAACACTTCGTGGATCTCAAACTTCATAGTTTGTTTTTGAATGTTATGATGCTTCTTGCAGACACGTCACTCACAAAGAAATGCAGACTCCAAGATTTTTTTTTAAAAATCATGATCGCGTGCCAATTTTCGAAACAATATATACCACAGTTAGATTTTATGAAAGATGATAAACCAACAAGACGGATGTAAATGGTTTTCCCAAGCGGGCCTTTGATTTTTCTGCATGTTTTCTGGATATGGGCTAAAAAGTTATCGAAATACTAAAACATGAATTGTTCTTTCATTTAGAGACCTTTTTAGTTACTTGTAGTTTAGATTTTAAATATATTCGGTAAATTGCTAGAAAATATTTAATCCCTAAATAATAGAAAATAATTTTTAAAAAGGGGCCTAACATTTACATTAACAGTTTACCGTTGTATGTCCCATGTAGAAAATTTTGGATCATACAGGTAAGTAATTTTTGCAATGTACTACACATAAGACGTTAACTTAGTATTTAAAAAAAGTAAAATACAAATTATTACACAAAAAGAAGGAACATGAAGGTATATTAGTGCATAATAATGTAAAATCAAGTTGTGGTCTTTTTTTCAAGGGCAAATGGTCATAAAAATGTTTCATGGTATTCAAACTTCATAGTTTTCCTTTGAATGCTATGATGCTATCTCTCAAATGTGTGATTTTATGGATAGTTGTATTATCTATTTTTGGTGGAATTTTATAATTTTATAGATAACTCATACAAGATCATCATACGAGGCCATGCCATTTTTTGTAAATTTTATACCAAATTAAGATTTTATTAAAGAAAGAAAAAATGCATGCAAAGGTTTGAGTTTCTATGAGCAAGCATTTTTTTAAATATTTTGTGGATATAATCCAAAATGCATAGAATTACTTAAATAAGAATATTATTTGAATTGAGGGGTTTTATTTTAGATACATGTAGTTCCAGTTTGAATTATACCCACTAAGTAGCTAAGAATTCATTTAATGCTTAAATGAGTAGCAAGTGATTTTTTTAAAAAATCCTTAACTTTTGCACGAACAATGTAATGTACTCCCTCCGTTCCGATTTACTCGTCGTGGTTTTAGTTCAAATTTGAACTGAAACCACGATGAGTAAATCGGAACGGAGGAAGTAGTACGTTCGATGCAAAAAAATAGAGTAACCCAGATAAAATATGTTTTGAATGCACTACACGAAGTACCTTAACTTGGTGATTCAAAAAATAAAAATATAGCTTGCATAACAATATGGAACATGGTTCTAATTAATCTAAAATGAAGATGCAATCTCCATATTTTTGTGTACCCACGACTGCTTTTCGTTGACAATAACCAAGACCAAAACCCTAAGATGTTAAGATAGCTTATGTAGTTGGCATTGGAATTAAGATATCTGGTCATCTTTCTCACACTCGAAGTGAAAAACATGTTCTATTCAACTCAATGAAGGACATGATGCTTATGCTGGTGAATTGTTTACTTGAAATCATCCAGGGGCACTCGATCAACAATAAATTACATTTTAACAAAAAAAAACTCCCTTGAGAACCTACGTCGGTGAGGGGTTATGAGATTTTGGGGAGCGTTTCGGTGCAACTGTTCGCTCTGAATCGACAACATTTGTGTCTGCCTGCTTCGACTACTTTATGGCGGACGACCACCTTGCCTTCACCACTATGCTCCAAGATGTTGCACCAGAGTTCCTGGTGCCCTCGTATGTAATGACCCTCTTTCTTTTGACGTGTGCCATTGATCCATATGCGTATGTGCTAGATGTTTTTAAGTCTCTTGTGTATGAATTGCCATGTCAGTAATCTTGTGATGATACTAACCTGGATTAAGATTAAACAAAAGCTGCCTAATTTCCTAACAATACATGTATCCGTGTAAGAAATATATGATTTTGGAGCTTTTAACTAGCATTTTTTTTATTTTAGGAAAATGCCGGGCTCCAGTAGCCAAAACATCGCACTCGTGTTTGGGTGCAAGTATTCTGGCTCGTGCCTTTGTGCATCTCCAAGCAGAGACCAGGACAGGTGCTACAACCCAATTGCCGTCACCCTCTGACCAGTGAGATCACCGAACTAGCAGCCACCTGCGTGGCTTTGACCTCCTGTAACAGACGCGCGCAGACCTGCAATCTGCTTTAACCATTCACAATAATAAACTCAAACATTTTGCACACTTTGAGGCAAAAATACTTACTTAAAATAACAGTGACACGTGATAAGGGAAGGCGTCAAAGACTTAAAGCCGACGGCTAAACAAAGCACAAAGCCGTCGTAATTCAGAACCCTCGCCGACATATTTCGAATTGCCGCAGCCTGTGGAGGCGATTCCCGGGAACAAAACGATCGTATCGGCAGGCAAAACAAAAGCAGGTGAGGATCGAAAGAAAGCGAAAGAGAAGATTACAACGGGAGCAGTAAAGAAAGCGGATCGAGGAAGAAGCTAACGTACATCGCCCAGCCAAAGGCCAAAGCGGCGGCACGTAGAGGAAGGCAGCGAGCGAATCACGAGGAAAGCAAGCCGGGAGATAGAGAGAGAGCAGTCAGCCAACCACCCCTATCTTTTGCTTTCGTTGCTTCGTTTGGACTTTGGTACTACGTACGTACTCTGCTAACTGACTTTGGCCGCGACTGACACTGGACTGACCCCGGCGAGCGAGGTCGCCCCAAGGGAAGGAAATAAAACAAGTGACGCATTGGCCAACTGGTGTATGTACACAGGGGGTGCGTTACGGGGCGGCGGTGGACTTGGCATGCATGTCGCGGCTGCACGCTCTGGGCTCTGGCGTTGGAGGGAAAAAGCCGTCCTATTTAAGCACGCCCGGCCGCCGCACTCTGACCGCCCCGCTCACACACACTCGCTCCCTCTCTCTCTCTCGCTCGCTAGCTCTCGGTGCCAGACAAGCGAGTGACGCGGCTCATCATACCGAGGGAGGCCGTTGCTGCTGCTGCACCATGGAGACAGCGCAGGAAAGAGAGCTGCTGCAGCTGCAGCTGCAGGGGTGGCCTTTCCACGCCATGCCGCCCAGCTTCGACGCCGGCAACGGCGCCTACAGCGGCAGCGGCAGCAGCAGCATGAGCAGCGACGTCGGCGGCGGCGACTCCTTCCTGCTCGGGTGGGAGCAACCGTTCGGCGGCTGCTTCGGCCTCGCCGACGCGCAACTCCACGACCTCTTCCCCCTCTGTACGTCGTGCGCGCGCCGGCATCATGCCCGTGCTCTGTTTTCCTCTTCGGCAGCTCCGGCAGAGAATTGAACTCGCCGTTTCTTCGACTGCAGGCATGATGGAGCCGCTCGCGTTGTCGCCGGCCGCGACGTCCACGGCGGCGGACCTCCCGTCGGAGCAGCAGGTCCCGGCGCCGGCGGCAATGCCCAACGGGGAGCTCGGCGACCTCCTGCTGGTACACACACGCTGCCCGGCGAAGCAACCTACTATCCTTATCTTTCGCGTCCGAATTAACTACGGCAGTTTCTTGCGAGATTTCCTCGGTCGTGTTAAAACCGTCGCTTTCTCTCATTGTTTCCTCTCGGCAGAATTTCTGGGACGCCGGTGATGCGAGAGAGCGGCCGGTCGCAATCAATTCGGGCTGCGTGCCACCGCAGCACGAGAAGAGCAGCCAGAGCAGCGCTGCCACGGCCACGAACTCTTTCCTCTGTAAGCAAAGTCCGTCCCTCCCTCTCTCAGACTCCATTGATCGGCTTCAGCTCTCGGTAGGCCTGTGTTCTTTCCTCTAGGTCTCTGCCCCGGTCCTTGGCACATCACCAAGGAGGCAAGGACAAAGCACAAAATCGTAGAGTTCGCATTTAACTATGGAAGCTTGTCAATGCCATGCGTTCAAAAACGCCATGTGGGGCCGGGGTGGGTGGGTGGGACCCGCCCAAGATTAGCAGCGCCTAATTGTCATGGCCTGATGACCCTATGATTTGCGCATGGTCGCTAAGTAATATATACTCCAGTACTATATCGCGGTACGGTAGGATTGCACCATAATAGTATTGCAATGTGCATGTTATAATAGTGTGGACTTGTTAGTGAGCACGTAGAGACAGGCGCTTCTTTTCAAGTAAAGACAGATCTGGGTGTTGCATGTTTAGATGGTAGCAAAGATTCTAATCTTGTGCGGGACTGCTCCTGCCAAAGTCACACCTTTTACGTGATCACTTCATTATTTTTAAGGCACACTGGGTATGTGAATTGAATGATTATTAATCGGTTGATGATCGCTGCCGCAGATGATGAGGACGATCTTTTGGGCTCCATTTTCTCCAAGAGGCCCACCCTGGCAGAAGAACCACCCGTGCTCTTCCTCGCCCCGGCGGAGGCGGAGCCCCTCCCCAGCACCTCCTCCTCCTCCAGCTGCCACGCGGACCCACATGCCAGCGACGCCGGCGGGGCCCGGGCTCAGGACACCACCACCAAGCCAAGTGGCGCGCGGGCCCCGCCTCTCCCTCGCTGCTCCTCCTCGTCGTTGAAACGGGCGACACCAGAAGGTGCTCTCTCGACCTCGACGCGACACGCTTCACAGTCACCTCCACCCACTCTCAAGAACTGTCTAATCACATAATCTAAGGAGTAATTAACTTTGACTGGCGTCGTGTCTGGCAGCAGCATCGGAGTCGGCGGAGGCGGAGTGCAGCCAGAGCGGCGGCAAGCGGCGGAAGGTGTCGGCGAGCGTGCTGTGCCCGTTCGCCGTGCTGAAGCCCGACGGGCTGGACGGCGGCGCGACGCTGGCGGACATCAACGCGCGCATCCTCATGCGGCCGGCGCGGCCCGTGCGGCACCCCGTCGGCGAGTACGCGTGCGCGCCGCGCGTGCTGGCGGCCGACGCGCCGGGCATCTCCGGCAGGGCCGTCTCGGGGTTCACGAGGCTGCACACCCCCGGCCGCGGCACCATTACCATCATGAGGACGCGAGGCTAATGCATCCATCATTGCAGGCCATGTCTGCCTGCTGCGCCCATGGACGACGATGCATGATGATGGCGTACTCCGTGTAGATTAGCCCGGCTCAATCAGTGCATGGCTAGCTAGATAGACGCTCGATCGCCAGCCAGCAGCACGTAGCAGTACTCCCGATCCCGAGTTCCGATGCCGTGTAATTATATGCTCGATTATTACATAAGGAGTGGGTGAGTGAATGAATAAAATCCTTCCATTTCTCTTCTCCGGATCTCGTTTTTCATCTTCTTCTCGGATGCTCTGATAGCGATAGCGAAGGTTTCCTTGGATCGTCCGTCGCCGTTGCAAGGAACAAAGCCCGGCTGCTGGCCCCTGTCCTTGTGCTCCTGGTAGCCAAGCAGGCTGTGTTTACGGCCGCATACATACAACCCCGAAAAGCTGAAAGCAACTGCCTTTCCTTTTGTCTGCAAGGCGTGGGCCCGCTCCTTAATTCGAGCTGCCTCCATGGCTCTTTGCATGAGATCTTTTTTTCTTTTTGCAAAAGAATGGACTTGACTTGAGCATACATTGTTAATCACCACTCACTGCAAAGCCTTCCTCTGGAATGGCTTCTTTCTGTTTGTTTAAAACAAAACGCTGTCCGGCAAAGAGAATATACGAAGGATAAAGACGGTGGTAGAGCACGGCAGGATAAAAACTACTTCCTTCATTCCACAATGTAGTGCCTATACATTTTTATGAAAGTCAAACTTTATCAACTTTGACCAAGTGTATAGAGAAAATTGTCTACATCTACAATACCAAACATGTACATTTTGAAAATATAACTCACAATTTATCCAATGATGTGCATTTGGTATTCCAGACGTACCTACTTTTTTATATAAACATGGCCAAAGTTTATAATGTTTGACTTCTGTAAAAAATCTATAGGCACTACATTATAAAAGCGGAGGGAGTACCAAAGTAAAAAAGATTAAGAAATAAAGAAAGACAGTCGAGAGGATTTGATTTGAGGAAACGAAAGCAGGGTTCGGGACGGGAGCAAGGTAAAAAAGCAAAGCGGGACGGGTTCATCATTGTGGTCACGCAAAAGCAGAGCAAAGCGTGGCCGCCGGGACACTGTAGCGTGCTCGCCCGCTACACGGGCAGGGCAGGGCGGAACCGGCTCCTCTACCGTGCTGTTAAGCACGGCACCCTGCCGTGCCTCCTTGTGGCGCTAGTGGACGCAGGCATATGGGCCTTGCCAAAAACCAATGTAGCTACCCAGCCCATCCGTTCGATGCATCACACACCTGAATAGATTAACGAATTAGTAATTATAATTAATACAGTACATGACTAACTAAAGTAAACTTGTTTCAAAAAAATAGTTTTACAAAATCTCAGTCTTTTTTTTTACGTGGAGCGCAATATGTCATTTTCCTATTTTCTATTTATTATTTTAATCCATTCAATTGTACTTTTAATTTTATTTTTGTGTGCTTTTATTTTTACCACATCCGCCGACCACACATAATTTTAGCTGCCTTCCAACCGATCGTGTGCAACTGCAGTGGCATGCATGTGCACCGGTGATCTGCCCCTTGAGTTCATGAGGGTGGGAGATTTGTTGAGAGAGCGAGCGAGCGAGGCGATGAGGGCGAGCGCTCAGGCGATCCAGAGACTATGGATATTCCTCCTATTAGGGAGAGAACAAGTGTCGCGCCTTGGTCGGCTGCATAGCCGCCTCTCTCATGACTCTAACAAATATATTCATGTATTAAAAACATAAAACTAGAAAAAGAAGAATGAAAGAAAAGTGTGTTATTTAAAATCATATTTTTTTAATACATTGTGAAACTTGTGAGCGAGGCGGCTACACAACCGAGCAGGAAACTCTAGCCGCAACCCGGTGGCGACCAAAGGGATACAACACGACGATCTTTAACTATAGTTAAATGCGATCGATGGACATGCAATTGTAGTTGCACCCGCATGCCCTGACGTGCGACTGCAGTTGCGCACGATATGTTGGCATGAAATTCTAGTTTTGTTTGGGCGATGAATGTGGTAAAAATAAAACCGACACACATAAAAATAAATGTACCAATCAAACTGGTCAAAATAATAAATAGAAAGGACATATTCCGCTTTGAGCAAAATAAGACTGAGATTAGCAAAGCAATTTTTTCTGAAATGAGTTCATTTTTGTTTCACAGTATTATCTAAAAGAACACAAAAACAAAAATAAAGGTACCAATCGAACCGATTAAAATAATAAATAGAAAATAGGAAAATGACATATTCTGCTCCAAGTAAAATAAGATTGAGATTTAATAAAAATGTTTTTCTGAGATGAGTTTATTTTCGTTAGCCATGTATTGTATTAATTATAGTTAATTCATTTTTCTATTTTTAGGTAATTAATCTTTTTTTAGTAGGACGGTGTGATGGATAGAACGGCTGGGCTGAGTTAGTTTTGTTTTTGACAAGGCCCATATGCATGCGACCGCTAGCGCCACAAGGAGGCACGGCAGGGTGCCGTGCTTAACAGCACGGTAGAGGAGCCGGACGGGGGCAGGGCACGGCACGGCGGCGAACGCTACGGCGGAGCAGAGCATGTCGCAAAAGGGAAATGTTCCCCCTGCCCTGCTGCTGCGATTCAAATGAGAGGGTACGTAGGTCGATCGAGTGGCTGGTGGTAGGAAAAGTCAGGGCGCACAAGGTTCCAGGACTGCCGATGATGCACGCGGCAAGTCAACACGCCGCTGGGAGATAATGTGGGCATGCCTGATTGTTCATGGGGATTTCGTAGGGCACAGGTGGTGGATTCCGGCAGAATTTGGGCGTCAGTCGTGTGATGAGTGCCGTCCTGGCTCTGTGGCTCAAGGCTGTGGTCAAAGCTGTTTCGTGGATTCCAAACTCATGACATCAATCGGACGGCGTGGACGATGGCTGGCTGTGGGTGTATCTTGTGAATGTGTGTGGTGGGACAGTGGTCGCCAGAGGTTAGGTTAAGGTCAGCCATGCACCAACTTTTGAATTAAATGCGTGGAAGCAGAAGATTGTCGAATAAAAAGTAGTGTTGAGCTTTTCAGTTTCAAAATCTGGAATTCATAATTCAGCTAAAGTTGAATAATTTGAGGCAACTTTTGGTTTGAGGGGATCATAGTTTCGTTTATCATTCGTAAGAATTTGATAATAATGTCCAGGTGGATTTGTAAAATTCATGTCCAGGTGGAAATTTTCTACATTTTTCCTTGGCTACATTTCTTTGAATCACATGCATGAATAGTATCACTGTAGGAAAAAAATCTTATGATTTTTCTCCATTTATCCTTTGAACAAAAGAGGCCATCAGTACCTTTCTGTAGGAGTACTCAAAGTAAATTTCAGATGTGAATATTCTACTCCATCCGTATTTATTTACTTCCAATATTAGCTTGTATTAAGTCAAACTTGGCTAATTTTGACCAACTATAGATAACAAATTATTTACGGCTACAATACCAAACAAATACCATTAGATTCATCATTGAATATATTTTCATGCCATATATACTCACTTTGTCTTAAAATATAAGACAGAGTAAATACTCATATTGTTTATATTTTGAGACATGGGTAGTATTTGTTATGGTAAATACTCGTATTATTTTCAATAAACTTTGTCAAATTTATAAAGTTTCACTTTATACAAACCTAATATGTAGAGTAAAAACAAATGTAGAGAATATTTGCTACGTATAACCTGGAGGATTTTTCTTCTTCCAGCTGAGTATATTAAACCCGACTTATCTCCTTCCCTTGGCAGCTAGGGCAAACTCTTCCCTCCAGACTTTGCCGGTGAGCCCGTGGATTCGTCTCCCCTCCACCTTCCGCTCCGGCGGCCGGTGGCAGGGAGGGGAATCTCGGTGCCTCCGCTTCGTATAGTAGTTCAGGTTAGGATTTTTTTAGTCCTCGCAGGTGTGGCGCTCGGGTGGATGGCGGCGCTTTTTCTTCAAGTTTGTATTTCGTGCTCCGATCCTCCTCGAGTTTGTCCATCTGGACGTAGTTGACAGAGGTCCGGCGTACATTCCTACTGTCTCCTTCGGGCAGTGAGGTTAGGATTTCTCGTCGTGTGGCGAGATTTGGTGTGAGGTGCTTCAGATCTATTCAAGGGTTCAACGACGACAACCACGGCTCCAAGATGCTAGTCCTTAGGGGCACGTGTACGAAGACTTCCCGGCTGGTCAAGCCGGCTCCAATAAGGGAGCGGCGACAGCGGCACGTCGGCGGCTCCTTCTGGCGGAGATAGTGATCGTTCGGTGGTCTCGGTATCTTGATGCTATTTTTATTATATTTGAGGTTCTTTGTATTTCCAGTGAACTTTAATAATAAATCTGAATCATTTTCACACAAAAAACTTATCTCTTTTTTTTTTTACGAAACCATAACATACTATCTATTATTATGTATATGAATATATTGGCATGAAACACATGAGATTCCCTATTTTACCTTCGACCTACCAACAGCTACCACCCATTTGATGCATGGGCCATTCCACCTTGTTGAGACCCCTCTCGTGTTAATTCCCCTAAGACTTGATCCATGCGATTTAAAGTACTCGTGACATAGCGCTGAGGCATTATTTAACGTGAAGAACTTCACGAGGCATGATTCGGACCAAGGTTTGGTAGAGCTAGAGCGTGCATGCAGTTACTGCTGCACCCACCCACCTACATGTAAGTTGGCCTACACATGTTAACGTGCGCGGCAAACTTGTGGCTGGAATCAGTGCAGATCAACTCTGGGCCTGTAATTAGTGCATCTGCAGAGTATATATTTGGTTTCAAAGCTGCGGGCTAATGCGGGCCTGACAGTGTTCCAAACTTCCAACACACAAAAATAATGCAGATTTTGACTGCTGAAAGCTTATTACAAGGCGGCAGGAAAGGCATGCAGACAGAGGAAAAGTCGAGTTGAATTCGTTGCATGCACGCATGTTTGCTGACATCTTAATACCAGGGACGATAAGCTGCTAGTGACAATTGCACCACCATTTAAACGCAATGAAGCATGCAACGCGGCCGTACGCCTCACGATAATGCGACGTACGCTCCTCGCAAATCAGTCAGTGATGTTTCCACTAGCTGCCTCCCCGGTTGGAACCCTCCCTCTCTCACGCACAAGTCAAAACCTCAGCTTTCTATGATTGCTTTCATGGCTACGGAGATTTGAAATGGTACGTGCGTGTGCCCCCTGCCGGCCGCCGATCATGGGGCGTACGAGCTAGCTAGCCTCCCGGGGCAAGCGGACAAGGGGGAGAGAAGAGAAAAACATGACAAGCCAAAGATCGCAGAGGGACGTGCATGCTGACATGCAAGTCGAGCAGTGTACCGTGTACGCACTGCGACTCTGCGAGTGTAGTATAGTACTACGCCCGTGTGTAATGCGACGCAGGGTGGCAAAACAAATCAGATCTGGACGGAGACCGAGAAAACCGGTGTTGGATCGGTTCGGTCGGTATGATTCATGCGTACTATCAATGCGGCCGTACTGCGGAGTAGTACTGCTAGATGCGTGGAAGATCGGATACGGTGGTCAATCATGGCATGGGTCTCCCAGCCAGCCAGTTTGGCTCGCGCCGGCGCGCGAGCGGGGTCATCATGCCGTGTCGCGGCCGGGCCGGCCACCACCGTCGCCTGCTCGTATTTACTTCTCGTGACAACATTTAGCGTCGCCGCGGTGGCGGCCTGCCTGAGGTTGGTGGCGGAACTGGCGATGGTTAGTCTTTGCTGCCGCTTCAGTTATGCTATGCACCGACGCAACGCCAGCCTTGCGCGCGCCCACCTCAGATCGAGATGAGGAAATGGTTTCTGAATCGGCTCGGTCGACGTCAAAAGCAGAGAGCGGCGGGCAAGTCGCAAGTGCATGGCTTGGTTCCCGTCCTCAACGCTAAGTATTTGAGAAAAGAAAAGAGTATTGCTGGTCATGCTAGCTCATGCATGTATGTAGTACGTATTGCTACTACCTTTTATGTTTTGTTTTCGGGGAGCTTGAAGTGTGCTCATATTTGCAGCGTTAAGGATTTTGGGGAGCAGTACGCCTGCATGCATGGCAAAAGCTACCCACCCTGCCGTGCTGGCGCTGAGAAACTGTGCTGCGGTTGTCGCAATCTCGGCGTGTTGCTACTGCAGAGCTCACCGTACGTGTTTCCGGCGCTACTTTGGTCGACATGAACTAGTGGAGTTGTTACGCTGTACTATAGCAGAACGCTACGTCGCCACCTTATGATCCGGTGACTTGTTTGGTGTACGGTGTGCATTCTGTGTTTCTCTAGGATATGTCTGTGTCGTTGAGCTGTTATTATCATGAGGCAAAAATACTCTGCTCTCACTGCTTTTATCTTCCTTTCCTACGACTTGTATGAATCCTGTATTTTTCTTATCGATAATTGTCTGTGTGGTGCAACGGGAGTATACACATTTTAGTATGTTAGTCTGTTACTGCACCTCTATCGTTTGTACATTTGCGGCACTAAAATTTCAGTAAATTTTTATATGCAATGACCGTGATTTACCTGTCATTTTATTGTAAGCACTTATTTGATAAGAACTAATGCCTTTACAAATGAAAAAAAAATGAATTTTGTACATCAATAAGGCGTGGGGCGGTTAAGCCGTGGTTTTAGGGGCCACCGACAGGAGAAAAGCCAGAGATGAAGGGGGGGGGGGCGGAAATAAAAATAGGGAGGAAGGAGGGGAGAACAAGCAAAATGGGAACCTTATACATTTTTTTAGGTAGTAGAGAGGCGAGATGGCGGCAACTCTCTGAAGATGGAATAAGGTTCTACAAGTCTAGTCAGCGTCTTGGTGGTGCTACTAGCGTTGAAGGAGGACGTGTAGAGGTTTTTCTACGGCGGATCTTGCGGGATTCAGCCGGCGCTTTGTCTTCGGTGGATCCCCATGAAGCCATTGTTCATTCATCTGTGTTCATGTGTCTACAAGTTGGACCCTTTCGATCTACACTTCTCTTTATCGACGACGATTGCTGTTCTGATGCGCTATTCTATGGGGCCTTAACATGACGACTTTCGGACTGTCTACTACAACCAGAGGCATAGACAAACCCTAGATTGCCTGGGCCATGGCCTGGGGCGTAGTGAGCGACCTCAATGTGGATTATAGCAACACTATCATACTGTAGCCACAATAACCACAGTAGCTCAAAGGATGGCCTGGGGCGTAGAAAGTTCATGAGTACGACACTAATTGCAACAACCTTTGCCCGGCTACAACAATGTTTGCCTAGTTTCGATGAGGGTGGGGTCAGTGGCGAAGCCATGCATGATCTGTGCAGTCAAATGACTACACAAGTTTTTGGCAAAAGCATCATACAATAAGTATATACATGCAGAAAAAATCATAAATACATATATATGACTACACAAATTTGAGTTGACCTCGCACCGCCACTAGGTGGGGTGATGACGGTGATGCGCCTTCAACTCACTCTAGCACTTTTAGTTGTCGCTAGGTGGTGCACTGACCTAGATGTATTTTTTTAGTATTCTTTGTACCACGTTTCAGAAGTTTGTACTCCCTTCAATAAGGTTGGAAAAAGCAGTAGGCGTAAGTGAGGCGGGGCCTTTGCCTAGTGCATAGGAGGTGCTTAAGCACCCTAACCGCCGCCTAGACGGTAATATAGTTTTTACCATCATGGTGTATTCGTCATATTATATGTGTAAGAATATTAATTTAGGGCATATAAATAATTTAACTACCAACTAGTGGCGTTGCAATATGTTCCGTTTGGCATATCAATACAATATGTCATGATTTCTTGTTCGAGTAGACAGTTTCTTGCTTGCCCTGCTTAAGCGTGGCTAAACGCGGCACTGCCTTTTCCAATCGCTATATGGATAAGAGGGAGTAGCATAATTTGGTGGACTAATCACTGGGGCTAGACCTGACATCCGAAACACATTAATTAAAATATATTCATGCAACGTAGGCGATCGATCAATTGCAGCACAAAAGAAGTGCTGCAGTGCAGTGCATTCTGGGGAACACTGGTAGTCTGGTACGCACCGTGCGATTAGTGCAATGCATGCAGCGCACGTACGTACGCGACCAGAAAGTGACCCAGTGACGAAGGGTTCATGCATGCATGCATGCATGGCCTTCGAAACTTGTGTCGGCGTCGGGGTACGTCTGACGATAGGAAGGAGACCTTCGGCTCGATCTGGGGCCTCTCGACAGGGCCGGCGGCTGGCCGGATCGATCGACCGAGCCCCTACCTGAAAGCACACGAACTGACTGATCGAGAAGGAGGGCCGCGACAAACATAAACGGATGGGGGAAACCAAACTGGTGGCATGCATACACTTGCATTCTCCATACGTACGTGCACGATGATACTAGGTGAGTGCGCACACTGCAAGCGGCGTGGCGTGGATAGGTCGATCGTGTCGGCCGGCCACTGCCAGGCGCTGCATGCGCCATGGGCAGATGTGACGGCACACCGCGCTCGATTGATCGATGATCTCGGCTGCTCGCGCGGAGGCGCACAGGCGCATTGGGTGACCGGCCGGCCGGCCGTGCATGATTGCGCCCCCCACGCTGGCTGCCACGCAGGCTATAGGGTAAAAAAGCGATCGACTGTGAGCAACGCAGACTCCGAGGCACCCCGTCCGTCCGTCTCTCCTGCGACTGGTGTGCCATCGTCCTTTCCCGGACCGGCGGGGGGACCCGACCGCCGGCGCGTGCCGCCGTGGCTAATCGATGGGCGCATGAGTGCGTGCGTCCATGGACGTGCCTGGTCGATCGATGATTTCTTTTCTCCCCAGGAAGAGCATGTCTTCTTCTGTTTAGCAGTGCATGTCGTGCGTACGCGACTGATGTATGCATGTGGTATGCATGCCCTCGACCATGATCCTTCCATGCCACGCCACATGCCATGCACGCGTTCTCGGCGCACTACGGCGACTCCACTCCACCGCGGCGGGACACCAGTACAATACACCACTGAGCACTGGCTGGCCGGAGATTTTCAAGCGACAGGCGGGAGCAGAGCGTCCTGGCCCAACCTATGGTACTGCAAATGAAAGCTGTCCGGCCCTCGCTCGAAGGCCAGTACGTGCGTGCAGGTGTGTAGCCTGCCTGCATGCAGCTAGTGGGCGAGCGACATGGCCTGGCCTCGCTTGGCCGCTTTCATTCTGTCCGTGTGCGCCGAACCGAGCCGCACGACGACGGCGAGGACACGCACCGATCGGACGGACGCGGCCTCGCATGGCTACATGGGTTTCGGTACAATGATTGGCGATTTTCGCTCGCCGCGGCACTGTAGAAAGAAATCAGGGGGCTGCAATGCATGCATGCACGGCGCAGGCTGCGGCTGCGACCGGCTAGCTCTACTGCAGAGAGGGTCGGAGGGCTGTGACTGTAGCATGTAGAGTAGGTATATGCCGCGTGCGTCTTGTACGAATATGGTACTCGGAATTCCGTCGGGATCGGGGAGAGGCAGCTTTCTGTCGTGCTGCCGCAGCTTTGCGCTGCCGTTCGTTCAAAGTAATACAGTAATGACCTGGTTTGTTTACCGAGAATAAAAGTTTGAACCATTTTGAGGAGATGGCAGGAGCAAGAGGCCTTCAATCTCTCGGATAACACACTTATGAAGTTATTATTTTTTAACCGGGCTAATCCCCTTTCCATTAAAGATATAACGAAAATACAGCCAAATCCAAGTCCACACAAAAGGGAAAGGGAAAAGGCGAGTTCAAGCACTTCAGGGAAACCTGTTGTGAGCGCTCGCAATCGAAAAGCCCACTACGAGGCAAAAACCCTGAAGCACCATCGACACGCAGCTAACATCAACAAGATCAGGTTCCATCACAGCCTACGCGGAGACAACATAATAAGAGGAGCAGACTACAAAGAAAACTACTAAGATCTTCGGATGGAGCTTCCC
>NC_041389.1:425296184-425333643 GCF_002162155.2 Triticum dicoccoides
CAGCTTCAGCGAACGAACTGCAAAAAGCTTCGGTGCCTCTGGCAAATCACTCCATAGTGTCACCAACATACGCGGTCGCGCAGAGTCTCATCATCTCCTTGGCATTCTCCTTCAGCAACATTGCGTCACGCTCCAGCTCCATTTTCCCTTCGCCTTTCAGTCACTACACCACAACACTATTTCCCCAACAGACATGTCGTTAGGGAAAACAACGTCCACCGACAGACAATCGGTCGGGAAGGACTATTGCCGACCGACCATGCCTGTTGGGGAAAGTCCAGACGGGAAAGCCTTTTCCCGACCGACATATCTTTACCGACCAATAGTTTGACAGCTATCAAAAGCATTCCCGACCGACTTTCTGATGGCCTTGCTATGAACCTTTCCCGACCAATTGTCTGATGATAAACTTTCCCGACCGACTGTCCGATGGTAGTACATTTCCCAACCGACTTTCTCTCGGCCCTGCCATAAACCTTTCCCGACCAACTGTAGGATGTTGTTATCTTTTGCCAACCAACAGTTTGATAGCCTTTTGTTTAGCTGAGCAAGGCTCGTGCCTTGTCAAACAATATCAATCAAGTTGCATATCTCATTACAACACAATATCAATCATGTTACAGTAACTTGCATGTACTCTCAAAATATTAAACCAGAACCAAAGAAGAATATTCTCATAGGCAAAAGTAACTAACTGAAAGGAGGAAACGTTTATGTTTCAACCATGGAGACACCTGATTGGTTTACAAAATGATAGATACATGTCCGACTATTCATTGCTTGCTCCATTACACAAAATGCCCAGTTGACAAGACACCATAGAGGATTACAAAATGATAACTAAAAGACACATTGTTTTTGCTCCATTACACAAAATGTCTAGCTAACGCAAACCGCCATATTCATGGTTCCTTCCTGGTACTCTTGTATGTAATTCCTACAAAGAATAAAATGGTCACCGGTGAATTCATGCATTCATAGAGATAATGGCAAAAATAATAATTGTATAAAGCATCAATGGCAAAAACAAATTGGGATTTTAGTATTATGAAAACATGGCATGTTCTAATTAGAATCTGTGATGGGTTACACATAATAAAGCATCAATGCCACACCGACCCACTATATAGCATGTATCAATCTCCTCAAGCCGCAGACAAGGAAGTATATTAAAAGGAAAAGGAGCATATGCATCAGCTAGCCACAAGGCAACAATTTAGCATGTCCAGACACTCAATTATTGGGAGCAACACATCCACGAACGGACACACGAAAATCATTTTTGAAGAAAAGATTGCACTAGTTTTCTTTATTTTTCTTCTCTGGGGTAGAAAAGAGCGCACTTTGCTGCACTAGACGGCAATACATTAGCAAAATGATTGCTATCTAATACACAACTAGGAGTTTCAATGATGAGTGCAGCGCCTGGGAAAAGCATCCTCAAAAACCCACATACATCAGGAGGTTATACATACTTTCCCTATGTTAGAAATGAATTTCAAGGAGAAGACTCTATTCGCAATCATTTCTAAATGCAGTACTAAGCACATGAGGAAATCTGTAACCAGTTCATGAAAATAAATTTCAGAAAACTACAAACCAATAATGAATCTTAATTAACTGCATTCCCTAGGGATGTGTGTTGGGATTAACTAATCTCCATTAAAAATCTAAGTGTATATTCTAAAAAACAGCATAACAGTGATTCACAAGTGTTGCATTTTGATGCAAAATAACAAGAATAATAGCAGTCAACTTAAGAGATCCTAGTGCAACCTAGGATGCCCACTTTCGACACCATGGATGCTTTGACAAGAAGATGTCATATTTCCTCAAGTTGTACAGGCACACACCATGCTGACACCAAGGTGCAGTGTACAAATTTCAAGCAAAATTATCACTAGTAGCCTCATTATACATCAAATAATACAAGCCAAGTAGCAAAAATTATCACTAGTCACTACAACATCATACATAAAAAATACAGATTTCGAGAAAAATAGCAGTACACAGAAATCCATTTTGTAGCCTTGAGATAACTGAGTTGGAGAAAGCCCTATGCCTCAGCTTTTAATTCGTTCATGTCATTATTTGAATTTCAAGAAAGCAGAGTGAGAATGGAATGATATTCAAGTTAATCAAATCAACTAATATAATGGAAAACAATGCCATATGGTGTTCATTCATATATAACATCATGATTATGACAAAGCATACCTTAGACATTGTCTTCGGTGTGCTAGTCAATTGTCTCAGGAGAAGAGTGAGATAATCAAGCCATGATACCTCCCTGTAATTACCAACGATTAAAAAACTTAACACAAATCCTCTTGAAAGTCAAATTATATTCTCTGAAGTTACAACATTGCCAAAGGATCTCGAGTTCTAGTAAATGTTTGCCACAAAAAAACTCAACAAATGATCTTATTTTTCAGCTTGAGAATCATAATCTTTCATCTCAAAGATGTGACCTAGGCAGGTTAAGAGACGTCTAAGGCAACCTTTAATTCAGTCATTATGAAGGCACTTGTTCAAAGTAGTTACAACAAAAAATGAGCATGCTATATGTCTACCAACTAGTCCCTCCATCCCATAATATAAGAGTGTTTTTGCCACTACACCAGTGTCAAAAACACTTATATTATGGGATGGATGGAGTAATAGTTTGCTGGCCATCGAACAGAAATCCATGGTCCACATATTTTTTCTACCAGGTGAAATTATGGTCCTTATCTTAACTAGCCAGAGAGCACCTCATGAGTATGTAGAGCTTGGATGATCTACACGAACATAATTGTTTTCCAATTTGGACCTACAACAGAAGGATATATAATCATTTGACTACACTAACCAATAGAAGTACATCCTAATCCTTTAGCTACAGACCATCCCTTACCTAACGAGCTTTGAAGTTATGAGTTAGCTTGGATTCCCATATGCATATGTATGTGAACGTACATAATAAGATGGACCTATATATGTGAGATGTGGTATAACTCCAAATTCAGCAAATTTGTGTTATGCTTACTTGCTAGTGCTATGCTTCCCCTTCCTTTGTTGATGCGTATAACTCCAAATTTAGCAACGATGTGCTATGTTCCTCCATCCTGTAGTAAATAGGGATAAGCCCATTGAATCAAATCCCCTCACCAAAACCCCAAAAGGTTAAATCCATGGGGGTGGAAATCAACACACTGCAGGCAGAGAAGGGAAGAAGGAGACCATACAAGGGAGAGAGATCTTACCCAAAGCCAGAACCTAGAAGCTGCATGTGGATTACAAACTGGTTGGTGCTCGAGCTGATGACGCCGCTGGTCGGGAACCCAACCCAGACAGCTTCTAGGAGGTGTAGCTAGAAACATACACGGGGTTGGACACCACGAGCAGAAGCACCTTCAGGAAGTGCTTCGCCACGGACACAACATGGTCTTCGAGCACAGGGCAGTGCTCCTCTGCAGGAGGTTGAGACTCGTCTTCCGCGGGATCTGCCCGGCGTCCGCGTGACAACGAGGGTTCGAGTGGAGAGAGCGCCTGGCCAGAGGAAGGTTCGAGCGCGTGGGGGAAGGCGGTGTGGGGCGGCAGGACAGCAGGTGCGGGAGCCGCAGGAAGGTGCGGGGACGCGACGGAGAGGCCGGCAGCGGGAGCCCAAGGTGGCTCGCGTGGGGAATGAGGAAAGGGAAACTAGGGATTTGGCTCGCGTGTGTTGTGGCTTTGCTGCAGAGGGGAAAATCATTCGCGGGCTTGGGCCAAATGTTGGCGCTAACTTTAATTCCTGCGCGCGCAAGCCCAATTGCAACAGACGGTTGGTCGGCATTATTTACCGACCGATGAATTGATGGGCACAAGAGCTTTCCCGACCGATCATTGGACAACAAATATTTTCGCATTCCCGACCGATTATCTGTCACCGTACGCACAGTTTCCCGACCGACTATCTATCACAAGTTTTCCCGACTGACTATCGGTCGGCGATACCGACTTTTCCCAACATACGTCCATAGGGAATGCAATGTCGTGGTGTAGTGAGTAGACTTGACCAATAAGATAAATGCACACAGGCAGTGAAGTGTTGGGGAACGTAGCAGAAATTCAAAATTTTCCTACGTGTCACCAAGATCTATCTATGGAGAAACTAGCAACGAGGGGAAGGAGAGTGCATCTACATACCCTTGTAGATCGCTAAGCGGAAGCGTTCAAGTGAACGGGGTTGATGGAGTCGTACTCGTAGTGATTCAAATCACCGATGATCAAGTACCGAAAGGACGACACCTCCGCGTTCAACACACGTACAGCCCGGTGACGTCTCCCACGCCTTGATCCAGCAAGGAGAGAGGGAGAGGTTGAGGAAGACTCCATCCAGCAGTAGCACAACGGCGTGGTGGTGGTGGAGGAGCGTGGCAATCCTGCAGGGCTTCGCCAAGCACCGCAGAAGAGGAGAAGAATTTGGGAGAGAGGGAGGGGCTGCACCAAAGGCAAAAGGTGTGTCTCAAGAGGCCCTCTACCCCCACTATATATAGGGATCCCAAGGGGGGTGCGCCAGCCCTAGGAGATCCAATCTCCTAGGGGGCGGCGTCCAGGGGAGGAGTCCATCCCCCCCAAGGCACCTAGGAGGTGCCTTCCCCTTCTGGGACTCTTCCTTTTAGGGTTCCCTAGGCGCATGGGCCTCTTGGGGCTGGTGCCCTTGGCCCATGTAGGCCAAGGCGCACCCCCTACAGCCCATGTGGCCCCCCGGGGCAGGTGGCCCCACCCGGTGGGCCCTCGGGACCCTTCCGGTGGTCCCGGTACAATACCGATGACCCCGAAACTTGTCCCGATGGCCGAAACAGGACTTCCTATATATAAATCTTTACCTCCGGACCATTCTGGAACTCCTCGTGACGTCCGGGATCTCATCCGGGACTCTGAACAACATTCGGTAACCACATACAAGCTTCCTTTATAACCCTAGCGTCATCGAACCTTAAGTGTGTAGACCCTACGGGTTCGGGAGACATGCAGACATGACCGAGATGTTCTCCGGTCAATAACCAACAGCGGGATCTGGATACCCATGTTGGCTCCCACATGTTCCACGATGATCTCATCGGATGAACCACGATGTCAAGGACTCAATCGATCCCGTATACAATTCCCTTTGTCTAGCGGTATTGTACTTGCCCGAGATTCGATCGTCGGTATACCGATACCTTGTCCAATCTCGTTACCGGCATGTCTCTTTACTCGTTCCGTAACACATCATCCCGTGATCAACCCCTTGGTCACATTGTGCACATTATGATGATGTCCTACCGAGTGGGCCCAGAGATACCTCTACGTTTACACGGAGTGACAAATCCCAGTCTCGATTCGTGCCAACCCAACAGACACTTTCGGAGATACCTGTAATGCACCTTTATAGCCACCCAGTTACGTTGTGACGTTTGATACACCCAAAGAATTCCTACGGTATCCGGGAGTTGCACAATCTCATGGTCTAAGGAAAGATACTTGACATTAGAAAAGCTTCAGCATATGAACTACACGATCTCTATGCTAGGCTTAGGATTGGGTCTTGTCCATCACATCATTCTCCTAATGATGTGATCCTGTTATCAATGACATCCAATGTCCATGGTCAGGAAACCGTAACCATCTATTGATCAACGAGCTAGTCAACTAGAGGCTTACTAGGGACATGGTGTTGTCTATGTATTCACACGTGTATTACGATTTCCGGATAATACAGTTATAGCATGAATAAAAGACTATTATCATAAACAAAGAAATATAATAATAACATATTTATTATTGCCTCTAGGGCATATTTCCAACAGTCTCCCACTTGCACTAGAGTCAATAATCCAGTTCACATCGATATGTGATTAACACTCAAGGTCACATCCCCATGTGACTAACACCCAAGAGTTCTGGGTTTGATCATGTTATGCTTGTGAGAGAGGTTATAGTCAACAGGTCTGAACCTTTCAGATCCGTGTGTGCTTTACAAATCTCTATGTCATCTCCTAGATGCAGCTACCACGCTCTATTTGGAGCCATTCCAAATAACTGTTCTACTTGGAGCTATTCTAAATTGTTGCTCCATTATACGTATCCGGTATCTCTACTTAGAGCTATCCGGATAGGTGTCAAGCTTGCATTGACGTAACCCTTTACGACGAACTCTTTTACCACCTCCATAATCGAGAAAATTCCTTAGTCCACTAGTTACTAAGGATAACTTTGACAGCTGTCCTGTGATCCATTCTTGGATCACTCTTGTACCCCTTGACTGACTCATGGCAAGGCACACTTCAGGTGCGGTACTCAGCATGGCATACTGTAGAGCCTATGTCTGAAGTATAGGGGACGACCTTCGTCCTTTCTCCCTATTCTGCCGTGGTCGAGCTTTAAGTCTTAACTTCGTACCTTTACAACTCAGGCAAGAACTTCTTCTTTGACTGATCCATCTTGAACACCTTCAAGATCATGTCAAGGTATGTGCTCATTTGAAAGTACCATTAAGCATTTTGATCCATCCTCATAGATCTTGATGCTCAATGTTCAAGTAGTTTATTCCAGGTTTTCTATTGAAAAACACCTTTCAGATAACCCTATATGCTTTCTAGAAATTCTACGTCATTTCTGATCATCAATATATGTCAACAACATATACTCATCAGAAATTCTATAGTGCTCCCACTCACTTCTTTGGAAATACAAGTTTCTCATAAACTTTGTATAAACCAAAAATCTTTGATCATCTTATCAAAAATCATTCCAACTCCGAGATGCTTACTCCAGTCCTTGGAAGGATCGCTGGAGCCAGCACACCTTTTAGCATCCTTAGGATCGACAAAACCTTTCTGATTGTATCGCATACAACCTTTCCTTACGAAAACTGGTAAGGAAACTCGTTTTGACATCCATCTGCCAGATTTCATAAATGCAGCTAATGCTAACATGAATCCGACGGACTTAAGCATCGCTACGGATGAGAAAATCTCATCGTAGTCAACTCCTTGAACTTGTGGAAAAACTCTTCGCCACAAGTCGAGCTTCATAGACGGTGACATTACCATCCACGTCCGTCTTCTTCTTAAAGATCCATTTATCTTAATGGCTTGCCGATCAACGGGCAAGTCCACCAAAGTCCATGCTTTGTTCTGATACATGGATCCTATCTCGAATTTCATGGCTTCTAACCATTTATTGGAATTTGGGCCCACCATCGCTTCTCCATAGCTCGTAGGTTCATTGTTGTCTAGCAACATGACCTTCAAGACAGGATTACTGTAACACTCTGAAGTAGTACGTATCCTTGTCACCCTACGAGGTACGGCAGTGACTTGATCCGAAAATTCATGATCACTATCATAAGCTTCTACTTCAATTGGTGTAGGTGCCACATGAACAACTTCCTGTGCCCTGATACACAGTGGTTGAAGTGATGGTTCAATAACCATATCAAGTCTCCACCATCCTCCCACTCAACTCTTTCGAGAGAAACTTTTCCTCGTGAAAGGACCCGATTCAAGAAACAATCCATATTGCTTTCGGATCTGAATTAGGAGGTATACCCAACTGTTTTGGGTGTCCTATGAAGATGCATTTTATCCGCTTTGGGTTCGAGCTTATCAATCCTGAAACTTTTTCATATAAGCGTCGCAGCCCCAAACTTTTAAGAAACGACGACTTAGGTTTCTCTAAACCATAATTCATACGGTGTCATCTCAACGGAATTACGTGGTGCCCTATTTAAAGTGGATGTGGTTGTCTCTAATGCCTCACCCATGAACAATAGTGGTAATTCAATAAGAGACATCATGGTACGCGCCATATCCAATAGGATGCAACTATGATGTTCGGACACACCATCACACTATGGTGTTCCAGGCGGTATTAATTGTGAAACAATTTCCACAATGTCTTAATTGCATGCCAAAACTCGTAACTCAGATATTCATCTCTATGATCATATCATAGACATTTTATCCTCTTGTCACAATGATCTTCTCCTTCACTCTGAAATTACTTGAACCATTCAATAATTCAGACTTGTGTTTCATCAAGTAAATATATTCAACATCTACTCGAATCATCTGTGAAGTAAGAACATAACGATATTCACTGCATGCCTCAGCACTCATTGGACTACACACATCAAAATGTGTTACTTCCAACAAGTTGCTATCTTGTTCCATCTTACTGAAACCGAGGCTTTTCAGTCATCTTGCCCATGTGGTATGATTTGCATATCTCAAGTGATTCAAAAACAAGTGAGTCCAAACGATCCATCTGCATGGAGTTTCTTCATGCGTATACACCAATAGACATGGTTCGCATGTCTCAAACTTTTCAAAAACGAGTGAGTCCAAAGATCCATCAACATGGAGCTTCTTCATGCTTTTTATACCATTATGACTTACATGGCAGTGCCACAAGTAAGTGGTACTATCATTACTATCTTATATCTTTTGGCATGAAAAATGTGTATCACTACGATCGAGATTCAATAAACCATTCCTTTAGGTGCAAGACCATTGAAGGTATTATTCAAATAAACAGAGTAACCATTATTCTCTTTAAATGAATAACCGTATTGCGATAGTCATAATCCAATCATGTCTATGCTCAACGCAAACACCAAATAACAATTATTCAGGTTTTAACACCAATCTCGATGGTAGAGGGAGCGTGCGATGCTTGATCATATCAACATTGGAAACACTTCCAACACATATCGTCAGCTCACCTTTAGCTAGTCTCCGTTTATTCCGTAGCTCTTTTATTTCGAGTTACTAACACTTAGCAACTGCACCGGTATCTTAATAACCCTGGTGCTACTAGGAGTACTAGTAAAGTACACATTAACATAATGTATATCCAATATACTTCTATCGACCTTGCCAGCCTTCTCATCTACCAAGTATCTAGGGTAATGCTGCTCCAGTGGCTGTTCCCTTATTACATAAGCACTTAGTCTCGGGTTTGGGTTCAACCTTGGGTTTCTTCACTAGAGCAGCAGCTGATTTGCCGTTTCATGAAGTATCCCTTCTTGCCCTTGCCCTTCTTGAAACTAGTGGTTTCACCAAACATCAACAATTGATGCTCCTTCTTGATTTCTACTTTCGCGGTGTCAAACATCACGAATATCTCAAGGATCATCATATCTATCCCTGATTTTTTATAGTTCATCACAAAGCTCTAGCAGCTTGGTGGTAATGACTTTGGAGAAACATCACTATCTCATCTGGAAGATCAACTCCCACTCGATTCAAGTGATTCTTGCACTCAGACAATCTGAGCACAAGCTCAACGATTGAGCTTTTCTCCCTTAGTTTGCAGGCTAAGAAAATCGTCGGAGGTCTCATACATCTTGACGTGGGCACGAGCCTGAAATCCCAATTTCAGCCCTTGAAACATCTCATATGTTCCGCGATGTTTCGAAAAACGTCTTTGGTGCCTCTACTTAAACCATTTAATTGAACTATCACGTAGTTATCAAAACGTGTATGTCCGATGTTCGCAACATCGACAAACGATGTTTGGGGTTCAGCACACTGAGAGGTGCAGTAAGGACATAAGCTTTCTACTGATCGCATAATTGCTACTATCAACTTTCAACTATATTTTCTCTAGGAACATATCTAAACAGTAGAACTAAAGCGCGAGCTTACGACATAATTTGCAAAGATCTTTTGACTATGTTCAAGATAATTAAGTTCATCTTATGAACTCCCACTCAGATAGACATCCCTCTGGTCATCTAAGTGATCACATTATCTGAGTCAAACTAGGCCGTGTCCGATCATCACGTGAGACGGACTAGTCATCATCGGTGAACATCTTCATGTTGATCGTATCTACTATACGACTCATGCTCGACCTTTCGGTCTCCGTGTTCCGAGGCCATGTCTGTACATGCTAGGCTCGTCAAGTTAACCCTAAGTGTATTGCATGTGTAAATCTGTCTTACACCCGTTGTATGTGAACGTAAGGATCTATCACACCCGATCATCACGTGGTGCTTCGAAACGACGAACTGTAGCAACGGTGCACAGTTAGGGGAGAACACTTCTTGAAATTGTTGTAAGGGATCATCTTATTTACTACCGTCGTTCTAAGTAAACAAGATGCATAAACATAATAAACACCACATGCAATTATATAGTAGTGACATGATATGGCCAATATCATATAGCTCCATTGATCTCCATCTTGGGGCTCCATGATCATCTTCGTCACCGGCATGACACCATGATCTCCATCATCATGATCTCCATCATCGTGTCTTCATGAAGTTGTCTCGCCAACTATTACTTCTACTACTATGGCTACCGGTTAGCAATAAAGTAAAGTAATTACATGGCGTTGTTCAATGACACGTAGGTCATACAATAAATAAAGACAACTCCTATGGCTCCTGCCGGTTGTCAAACTCATCGACATGCAAGTCGTGATTCCTATTACAAGAACATGATCAATCTCATACATCACATATATCATTCATCACATCCTTTTGGCCATATCACATCACATAGCATACCCTGCAAAAACAAGTTAGACGTCCTCTAATTGTTGTTTGCATGTTTTACGTGGCTGCTATGGGTTTCTAGCAAGAACGTTTCTTACCTACGCAAAAACCACAATGTGATATGCCAATTGCTATTTACCCTTCATAAGGACCCTTTTCATCGAATCCGATCCGACTAAAGTAGGAGAGACAGACACCCGCTAGCCACCTTATGCAACTAGTGCATGTCAATTGGTGGAACCAGTCTCACGTAAGAGTACGTGTAAGGTCGGTCCGGGCCGCTTCATCCCACGATGCCGCCGAATCAAGATAAGACTAGTAACGGCAAGCATATAGAACAACATCAACGCCCACAACTACTTTGTGTTCTACTCGTGCAAAGAATCTACGCAATAGACCTAGCTCATGATGCCACTGTTGGGGAACGTAGCAGAAATTCAAAATTTTCCTACGTGTCACCAAGATCTATCTATGGAGAAACTAGCAACGAGGGGAAGGAGAGTGCATCTACATACCCTTGTAGATCGCTAAGCGGAAGCGTTCAAGTGAACGGGGTTGATGGAGTCATACTCGTCGTGATTCAAATCACCGATGATCAAGTACTGAAAGGACGGCACCTCCGCGTTCAACACACGTACAGCCCGGTGACGTCTCCCACGCCTTGATCCAGCAAGCAGAGAGGGAGAGGTTGAGGAAGACTCCATCCAGCAGCAACACAACGGCATGGTGGTGGTGGAGGAGCGTGGCAATCCTGCAGGGCTTCACCAAGCACCGCAGAAGAGGAGAAGAATTTGGGAGAGAGGGAGGGGCTGCACCAAAGGCAAAAGGTGTGTCTCAAGAGGCCCTCTACCCCCACTATATATAGGGATCCCAAGGGGGGTGCTCCAGCCCTAGGAGATCCAATCTCCTAGGGGGCGGCGGCCAGGGGAGGAGTCCATCCCCCCCAAGGCACCTAGGAGGTGCCTTCCCCTTTTGGGACTCTTCCTTTTAGGGTTCCCTAGGCGCATGGGCCTCTTGGGGCTGGTGCCCTTGGCCCATGTAGGCCAAGGCGCACCCCCTACAGCCCATGTGGCCCCCCGGGGCAGGTGGCCCCACCCGGTGGGCCCCCGGGACCCTTCCGGTGGTCCCGGTACAATACCGATGACCCCGAAACTTGTCCCGATGGCCGAAATAGGACTTCATATATATAAATCTTTACCTCCGGACCATTCAGGAACTCCTCGTGACGTCCTGGATCTCATCCGGGACTCCGAACAACATTCGGTAACCACATACAAGCTTCCTTTATAACCCTAGCGTCATCGAACCTTAAGTGTGTAGACCCTACGGGTTCGGGAGACATGCAGACATGACCGAGATGTTCTCTGGTCAATAACCAACAGCGGGATCTGGATACCCATGTTGGCTCCCACATGTTCCACGATGATCTCATTGGATGAACCACGATGTCAAGGACTCAATCGATCCCGTATACAATTCCCTTTGTCTAGCGGTATTGTACTTGCCCGAGATTCGATCGTCGGTATACCGATACCTTGTTCAATCTTGTTACCGGCAAGTCTCTTTACTCGTTCCGTAACACATCATCCCGTGATCAACCCCTTGGTCACATTGTGCACATTATGATGATGTCCTACCGAGTGGGCCCAGAGATACCTCTCCGTTTACACGGAGTGACAAATCCCAGTCTCGATTCGTGCCAACCCAACAAACACTTTCGGAGATACCTGTAATGCACCTTTATAGCCACCCAGTTACGTTGTGACGTTTGATACACCCAAAGCATTCCTACGGTATCCGGGAGTTGCACAATCTCATGGTCTAAGGAAAAGATACTTGACATTAGAAAAGCTTCAGCATACGAACTACACGATCTCTATGCTAGGCTTAGGATTGGGTCTTGTCCATCACATCATTCTCCTAATGATGTGATCCCGTTATCAATGACATCCAATGTCCATGGTCAGGAAACCGTAACCATCTATTGATCAACGAGCTAGTCAACTAGAGGCTTACTAGGGACATGGTGTTGTCTATGTATTCACACGTGTATTACGATTTCCGGATAATACAGTTATAGCATGAATAAAAGACTATTATCATGAACAAAGAAATATAATAATAACATATTTATTATTGCCTCTAGGGCATATTTCCAACATGAAGACAATCTCAAAAGAAGATGACATTTTCTTAAATTCAAAAGTAGCCTGGTTTCTACGATTCCAAATAGGCCAGCACACAGCCGCTAGGCCCACTGTGAAATATCGCTCCCCCTGAGGGAGGAAAGCATAGCACCAAGAGTAAAATTGACACAAATTGTTGGGGCATAAATCTGTACCAAGCATTGCCCCAACTGTGCACCAAGCTATCCTTGCCACAGGGCAAAGAAAGAACAAATGTAGATATGTTTCTCTACAGTCACAAAAGGAACAACGAGGATTGCTAGCCCACTTTCTACGTTTCATAACATCTCTGGTTAGAATAGCATCTTGAAAAAGTTGCCAAAGAAAGATTTGTATTTTGACAAACAATTTAGCCTTCCAAATCCATCTGTAGTCACAGCCAACCAGGTCTTTCTCTAAGTAAGAGTACACAGATTTAGTTGTGTATCTGCCTTTGGAGTTAAAAACCCATACTATCTCATCTTGGCCAGTCGAGGGTTCAAGACTATCAACGGTGTTCTTGACCTCCTCATACTAACGGGTTAGATCAACATTCAATCTGCGCGTAAAAATCTCTCCACTGACACGGTCCCTAAATTGGGCAATTGTGTCACCCTAATAGTTAGCAATACTAAACAGATTTGGGTATGCCACACATAAAGGGGGATGACTGCCAATAGGGTCATACCACACTCTGGCAATGTTGCCATCATTGACAATCACTTTCCTCCCAGCCATATAAACTTCTTTGAGCAAAGCTTTCCAAACAGGGGAATCATTGAACTTGGTTTTAACATTAGCTACAGAGTTATTTCTCAGATATTTTGCTCTCACTACTTCTTTCCAGAGCCCTTCCCCTGTATCTAATCCACCACCATTTTGCTAAAAGAGATATGTTCTATTTGTGAAGATCTTTAATGCCTAGACCTCCTTTTTTCTTAGAACAGCACACCCGTGTCCACTTAACCAGATAGTACCGCTTTTGCCCATCCCTCCACACCAAAAGAATTTACGACGATACTTGTCTAGTCTCTCAATAAAGGTTTTAGAGAGCAGGAATATCGACATATAGTAGTATGAGATGCTCGATAAGGACGAATTTAGCAAGGTCAACCTCCTACCAGACGAGGCCGAATTGTCGATCTAGGAGTCGCAACATTTGAGATATCGAATAGAAACATATTCCCAATCAGAATTCCCTAAAGAAGAATAACTAACCGACACTCCCAGGTATTTCATAGGGAAGTGCCCTATTTGACACCCAAACAAATCAACATATTTTTGAAGGACAGAATCATCCCCACCCACACACAACACCTCACTTTTAATAAAACTGATTTTTAGGCCAGACATTAGCTCAAACAGATATAACAAAAGCTTAAGATTGACCGCTTTGTCAATACCATCTTCAATGCAGATAATCGTGTCGTCTGCGTATTGCAAAACAGCAATCCCGTTAGGAATAAGGTCAGCTGCCAACCCACTAAACAGACCATTTTTCTGGGCATTGAGAATCATTTTAGTAAGGCACTCAACTGCTAGGATAAAGAGAAAGGGAGATATAGAATCTCCTTGTCGGACCCCTTTGCAGCTTTGGAAATAAGGTCCCACAGAATTATTAATCTTGACACTAACTGTGCCATTTCGAAGGATCCGACTAATCCACTCACACCACTTATCATTGAATCCTCTCATTCTATGGCACTCCAATAGAAAGTCCCAGTTGACCTTATCATATGCTTTCTCGAAGTCAAGCTTCCGGAAAATCCCGACCTTTTCCTGACTTGAGTATGGTGCAATACCTCATGCAACGTCAATATCCCATCCATAATATTGTGTCTTTCAATAAAGGCAATCTGATGTCGACTGGTAAGTTTATCAGCAAACTTCGCCAGTCTATTATCCAAAACCTTGGTTATGAGCTTATAAGGACAACGCAACAAACAGATGGGACAAAATTCTTGAATTTTTCTTGCTCCATTGATCTTAGGAATCAGGGTAATAGTCCCATAATTCAATCTCTCTACATCTAGGGAGCCTTCGTGAAAAGCCGTGAATAAATTCATGATATCTTGTTTAACAATATCCCAACAAAATCGATAGAATTCTGTCCGGATATTGTCGGGACCAGAGGCTCTGTTACTCTTCATATAAAATAAAGCTTTCTTGACCTCCTCCTCACTAAAAGGCCTGGTCAGAAATTCATTATCCTCAGCTATTAGTTTTTTGTTGTCCCCCCAAGTATCAGGGTCTAAATGAAATAGATTCCCTGGGGCTAGTCCAAAGAGTTCCTTGTAGAACCCCGTAGCATGCTTAAGTAGATTCTCAGTCCCCTCAATGGTAGTATCACCATGCGAGAAGGAGTGAATGGTATTCTTTCTTTTCTTTCCATTGGCAATCCTATGAAAAAAGCAGTATTCTGGTCTCCTTTCAGCAGCCATGTCTGATGGGACGGTTGAAGCTAGAATAACTCCTCATTAATCATAAGTTGTTGTAGCTCACCGCCAAGGGTAGCATGTTTGTCTAACATGTCAGAGTCGAGGGGTCCTTGCTCTTCCATAGATTCTATGGTAGCTAGTTCCTCTTTGATCATTTTCTTCCTTTTCTTTTCGTGACCAAAATTTTCAGATCCCCATCCTTTAAAAAAATTCTTGAAACATTTTAATTTGATATTGAGTACATCAATTGGATCAGAAGATTTAACATGTCTCTGCCAGATTTTTTAACCAAAGGCAGAAATTCCTCATTGGCCATCCAGCTCATCTCAAATCTAAACTCTCTAGGTTTAGGTGCGTGGGGGCAAGCACTATTAGTAAACAGAAGGAGGGGATTGTTGTCAGAGATGTCTCTAACCAGCTTTCTAGCAGTGACCAAAGGAAATATATCTTCCCATTCACTATTCATAAGGATTCTATCCATTTTTTGTAGAGAAGGATGGGCCTGATTATTAGACCAAGTAAACAAGCCCCCTTCAACATAAATCTCACGCAAGCACATAGTGTTGATGATGGCATTAAACCTATCAACATACTGTGAAACCACCATATTTTTGTTTTTTTTCTCCACAATGCCTTAAGATATTAAAGTCTCCCCCAACTATATAGCCATTGATAAATGGCTACAAAAACTGGCGAGTTTAGAGAGGAATTCCTCTTTGTACTCATCATGAGCAGCAAATAAACATTTAGCAAAGCCCAAACACATTGTTTTGCCACATCAAATACAATAACTTGTAGTATATATTTACCCATAGACCAAGAAACAATCTCCAAATTTTTTTAGAACCATGGCTTACACTACACCATGGTGGGGGTACAATCAGATGTCACAAATTGTGCTACGTTTTGGGGTACAACACCTATCAGGTAGAAATCGCCTTCTCTGCGACATGTTGCTGCCAATTCATGGGCAACGCTGTTTAAAGCCCGGCCGACCACGCTGATCTTGCACACTGCGTATCTACCCATCAACATCTTGATATCGGTTACCAGGGCATGGTTGGCTGATTTGCAGGTTCCCGGTGTTGCTAGGTCTCGTCCTAGCCTGGCGCAGTCGACCTCAAGCACTAAGCCTCCACTGATCAGGTTTGAGAGTTCCATCAGGCTCATAAGAACTGCCGCTGCTTCCGCTTCCTCTACTGTGTTGCAGCGATGCAAACGTCGGCCCACCTACGCCATGATTTCTCCTCGACAGTTCCTGGCCACTACCCCGCCCCATGCCTCACCTGTTTCTTGGAAGTAACTTGCGTCACAATTCAGTTTTACCATACCTGGGTCTGGGATGGTCCAATGATCTGCCTTTGTAATTGGTATTTTGCATGGACTGTCAGGAAATAGGCGGGCATGCTTCTTCCTCGAGCTCGATTCCGGCTTGCACTGGCCACTTGTCAGTTCATCATTGAGTCTGATTAGGTACTGGGCTGCTCCCGACACCGTGTCCTTTCTATCACCATGGATTATATTATTTCTTAAGCTCCAACTCTGCCATAGAATCAGTAGTATCTTATTTCTGACCGTTTCTGAATTAGCCAACAGCAGGTTCTGCAGCCAATCTGGTCCCGAGCGGGAGAACTGAGATTCCTTTGGAATGTTCCAATGGTCCCTCATTGCGTGCCTCAGTGCCCTGCTCCTGGTGCATGACACAGTAGCGTGGAACTCATCTTCTTTTTCAACTCCACAGATGTCGCAGACATCCTCATTCACTAGTGTTCTACGAAGAGAGTTGTGCTTTGTTGCCAGGGATTTAGTGGCTACTCTCCAACCAAAAATCTTCACTCTCTCGGGAACACTTGCTTTCCATATCGCATCCCAAACGCTACGCTCTCCTGGATTACTTGTGGAGCTTGTGGCTTGGCTTCTTCTTCTTCTTCTTCTCAGGTTGTTCGCAAGTTTGTACGCGCTTCTGACTGTAAAGACACCTGTGTTCTCATAGTGCCACGCCACATGATCCTCTATTCCACTTGCTAGGATTCTTATCTTACATATTTCATCCACGTCAAAAGGTTGGAAAATTTGTCTCACCAGCTCTGTATTCCATTCTCGTGTCTCTGGGATGATAAGTTGGTTCACCCATCGGAGACGCGATCTTCTAATGAAGGTAGCTGTCTTAAGCCCCTCATTCCTCGGGATCCACTGGTCTCTTATGATTTGGATTTTCCTCCCGTCCCCCACACGCCAAATGAGGCCTTCCTTGAGTAGCTCAAGACCAAATTCAATTCCTCTCCAAGCCGGGGAAGCATCGGAGCTGAATACTGTGTCAAGTAAATTGCCATGGGGAAAGTACTTTGATTTAAGTATATGTGCACAAAGACTATTAGGGTTTTGCAAAATCCTCCACCCTTGCCTAGCGAGGAGTGCTTGGTTAAACAGGTGCATGTGTCGAAAACCCATCCCTCCATTTCTCTTTGCTTTTGTCATGTTATCCCAAGACATCCAATAAACCTTTCTTTTCTCTTCCTTATCCCCCGACCAGAAGTCCCTTATAACTTTCTCATACTTCTCACAGAAGCTCTGGGTAAACTTGAAAATTCCCATGGGGTAGGTTGGCAGGGCTTGGGCAACTGATTTGACGTTCACTTCCTTTGCTGCTTGGGACATGAACCTCTCATTCCAGTCATTACACCTCTTCCCGAATTTATCCATGATTGGAACAAAATTTTCATCCTTCATTCTCCCTTCTGGGGTTGGGAGCCCAAGGTATTTGCTCTCGAAGGAGGCAGAAACCACTCCCAGGGTGTTCATTATGCTCTCTCGCTCTTGACTCGGACACGCCTCACTGAATAAGAGCGAACATTTATCCTGACTGAGAAGCTGGCCGGTTGCCTTTTGGAAAGTGTTGAGGACATTCTTCACTTTACTTGCTTGTTCCGTCGAGGCCTTAAAAAACAAGAGACTGTCATCCGCAAAGAGCAGGTTCGATATCCCCGGGCTCCCCCATGCAATTTTTATTGGGTTTATGCTCCCTGTAGCCACTTCTCTGTTCAGCAAAGTAGCAAGTTCATCGGCCACAAGAAGGAATAAATAGGGGCTTAACGGGTCTCCTTGTCTGAGGCCTCTCGAGGGGAAGAATGGTTCCAACAATTCACCATTGCACTTGACTGTATACCTCACTGATCTTACACAAATCATCACCCAGTTAATCCACCTTGGATCAAAACCTATCTTCTGGAGTGCTTTTTCCAAGAAGTTCCAGTCAACCAGATCGTAGGCCTTTGCCAAGTCCAACTTATAGGCACAGTAGGTGTCCCTCTGGTTTTTGCAGTGCTGGATTTTGTGAAAGCATTACCAGCTTTACCAGTGGAGGGAATCCAACTCCACTCCAGGGTATTATAGGGACCAATCATCCTAAGGAAACTAGAAGATAATTTTTTTTCTTCATAGTCTCCTGTAAACACAAAAAATCTAGGGAATGATCTTTTATAAGATTAGAGAGGCAGGTTGTCATCCCTTTTTACCCGCCCCTCTGCAATTCCAGAAAATATCATTCATTTAGGGCGTCCCCCCTCCTTCCCCTGGTCACTCTACTAGGAGACTTAGCAGCATTACCACAGTTGGCAGTGGACTCCACTGCCTTTTGGCTTCTAGTTCTAGGTTTAGATAGAGGTGTCTGATTTTTTTTATTGTTTCATTTTTTCCTAGACCCAATCACAGTGAAATCAGAGATATCATAGTCATGCTCATCTCCCCACCTTAAGTTAATGGGTATATCTTCTCCTTTCCCATTAGTAATGAACATAACCTCGTCGGGAGGTATAGATTTTTCAACTACATTGTTCCTAACATTCTCAAGTTCTCTAAGTATATCAATCTTAGAAAACTCCATATCTGGGATCATTACCCCCATTTTTTAGCTCTAAGCATCATATCAGGATTAGATAAAGAAACAAAGGAGTTAGCAGTAGAATTGATACCTTCCAGTTCTCTTTTCTTAGTAGCCACTCTGGCCCTGTCCTCCACTTCCTCCAGATTGGTCAGCGTGTTCCTGGCACTGAACCTGAGCACATTTACAGGTAAGAGGGGAGGTGTGGGGATCACCTCACCACAAAAATCGCTAGCAGATTCACGTGATTGCACACTATACTCAACTGTAATATCTTCATCAACAGCAAAAGGGCCTTCCATCTCTATCACCTTAATAGTTCCTTTCACACTTTCAGCATATGATTTGTTCATAGTATTTGTCGGATGTTGGGTTCCGGCAGACCCTTGAGGTTTGAACTCTGGGGTGCGCACGAAGATCTCTCCCCTATCTATCTATGCCCGATCATCTCATGAGATCTAAGCTAAAAACGATGAACAACACAAGGGACACGAGATTTATACTGGTTCGGGCCACCGTTGTGGTGTAATACCCTACTCCAGTGTGTGGTGTGGTGGATTGCCTCAGGGGCTGATGATGAATAGTACAGGGGAAGAACGGCCTCGCGAGAGGTGTTCTTGAGCTGGTGCGATGAACTGCTTGGGTGAGTTTGAGTTCGATCGCCTCTCCCTCTCTAGTCTTCCTCAAATCTCTCTCTCTAACTCTATGGTGGCTAGCTCTATTTATAGAGGCCCTGGGCCTCTTCCCAAATATTGAGCGAGAAGGGCGCCAACAACGGCCATTTCGAAGGGGGACATCTAGTACAAGTTAACCTGACTAAAGTTGGTCTTCGGCTGCCAAAAGCACTGGTGATGACGCCGTCTTGGGCTCCACGGTGACCTCCATCCTGCCGCTCCGCTGGTCTTGGTCTCATTGCACTGAAATGGCAACCTTTGCCTGATGCCTCGGTACTCCACATCTGTGCTTGCCCCCTTCGCACCAAAGAGGAAACAAGGACACTGCACAGGCCGGCGCCCGCCTGGCGCCCGCCTGGTCTCGATCGTCATGGCTTGCATCATGAGCACCTCGCGAGGTATCCTGCCTTGATCTCTCCGCCTCCTCGCGAGCCTGCCTGGTGAGGCCATCCCTGAGGAAGCCTTGCGTCGTCCGCCCCGTGAGGCTTGGCCCCTCGTAAGGGTCTTGAGTCTTGTACTGATGAAGACGGGCCGTACTGGGCCACCACTTGAGCCACGCCGCAGGCCGCAGGCAGGCAAGTCTGGGGACCCCCGTTCCCAGAACACCGACAGTATTCTTCTTAGTACTATGAAGAACAGTCTGGATACACACATCTTGAGACATAGAGCTTTTCTTTTCACTGAACTTTTCACCAGCAGCAAGAGCCTCCTGTTCCATGTTGTGGATCAATAGGGTATCATGATTCGAGCTATCAGAAGTGACTGAAACTAGTGATTCCATAGGATCAGTAGCATATTGCTTTCCCAACGGACTCATGTCCCTCACATCAGCTCTCCCTCTAGAGGAACTCCCCATAGGGTTTTCGAGTATGTTTGTTCTTTTTTGTTTCTTCATCGAAGGGCCTCCCTGATCAGCATGTGCCTTATTACGAAGACTCACTCTGACTGGATCTCTCACCAACACTTGCTCCACATTGAAGGTAAAATCATATAATAGATCCCCAGGACTGACTCAGCCACTGGTACGATCTCATCAACATCACGACATCCTAACTTGACTCTTACAAAATCAGGGCGATGTAAAGTGGCCTTATCTATTGATACGTCTCCAACGTATCTATAATTTATGAAGTATTCATGCCATGTTTACAATAATTTTATATGATTTTGGTATGATTTGCATGGAACTAACCTGGACTAACGCTGTTTTTTGCAGAACTACCGGGGTATTGTTTTTTGTGTAGAAATGAAAGTTCTCCAAATGAGCTGAACCTTTTTTATGATTTTTTTGGAACAAAAGAGACCCCCGAAGCTTCGTGGGAGGGCCAAAAGAGCCATGAGGAGGGCACAACCCACCGGGGCCCGCCTGGGCCCTTGCCCGTGCCCCGGTGTATCGTGCTCACCTCGAGGCCCATCTGGACGTGAGACCAATGCCAACAATTCCTATAAATAGAGAAACCATCAAAAATAACCCTATATCGAAAGTTCCGCCGCCGCAAGCCTCTGTAGCCACCGAAAACCAATCGGGACCCCATTCTGGCACCCTGCTGGAGGGGGGAATCATCTCCGGTGGCCATCTTCATCATCCCGGCGGCCACCACGATGAGGATGGAGTAGTTCACCCTCGGGGCTGAGGGTTTGTACCAGTAGCTATGTGTTTAATCTCTCTCTCTCTCTCGCGCGCGCGATTTTGAGATGTCACAATCTTGATGTATCATGGGCTTTGTTAACATAGATGGATCATATGATGTTTCTCCCCTCTCTACACTTGTTGTGATGAATTGAGTCTTTACCCTTTGAAGTTTTGTCTTGTCGGATTGAATGTTCAGATCTAAGAACACATGATATATGTCTTGCATACGAATACCCATGGTGACAATGGGGTATTATTTTGATTCACTTGGTATATGTTATGGCACTCAACTTGCGGATTCCCGAGGTGACTTTGGGGTAATCTATGCATAGGGGTTGATGCACGTTTTTATTATCTTTTCTTCGATAGAAACTTTGGGGTCTCCTTGTAGTTCTTTGTGTTAATTGAGTATTATGAATCTGAAATTCTTTGATACATATCGTATAATTAACTCACGGATACTCGCGGTGACATTGGGGTATCTAGGTGACATTAGAGTTGGTTGATATGTATCATATGGTGTTATTTTAGTACGAACTCTTGATTAGATCGATTGAAAAGAATAGCTTGCTGTTATTTTAGTACGAACTCTAGGACAGATTGATCGGAAAGAATAGCTTTGAGGTGGTTTCGTACCCTACAAACAATTTCTATCTTTTGTGCTCTGCTAATAGGAACCCGGGAGTGATTCTTTATTGCACTTTGAGGGATAATCATGTGATCCAACTATGTTAGCATTGTTGAGAGATCACACTAGTGAAAGTATGCACCCTAGGCCTCATTTTCCATCATTGCAATACCGTTTGTGCTCTATTTTACTATTTACTATCTTGCTGCTTTTTATTGTTTGCACTACAAAAACTCATATCTACTATCCATACTACACTTTTATCACCATCTCTTCACCGAACTAGTGCACCTATACAATTTTCCATTGTATTGGGTGTGTTGGGGACACAAGAGATTTCTTGTATTTGATTGCAGGTTTGCTCGAGAGATACTATCTTCATCCTATGCCTCCCACGGATTGATAAATCTTAGGTAATCCACTTGAGGGAAAATTGCTACTGTCCTACAAAACTCTACGCTTGGAGGCCCAACACGTGTCTACAAGAATAAAGTTGCATAGTAGACATCATCTATCTACAGTGGTACTCCTGCCAGAGAAGCTACAAAAGCAACATTCCTCTCACATCTCTTGTCCATTGGGATCCTACCCACCTCAACCCAAGCTTTTTCCAGTATCCCTTTAGCACCATCATCATGATTCCATCTGGTGACCCTTACTACTGTACCACATGGTTTCATAGTCATACGGTCGCTGTAGCAAGCTTTTTCTACCTCTCTGGTATTAGGAAATCTCACCAGAAACACCCCAGGCTCCACCAACTTAGCAGAACACCTCCAGGTTTTACCAAGATACAGAAAGACAACATCATTCATCTGTTTGATGGTAGGATTCCCTTTCAGCACAATAATAATAACATTGCAAGATTTCTCCCTAGCTTGTTCAGCAGAACAGAAATCATGCACATAAAAAAGCCTTGCCCCCTAGCTTGAAAGGCACACATAGGAGAAATGCACTCCCATGGGAGGAACTCCACACAGACAGAAGCTAGATAGCCCAACTTGTTACACCTCTCACAAAAAGCTAGCAGACATCAAATCGGAACATGACCAGCAGATTTGCAGATAGGGCATATGTCTCCAGAATTGTTAGGGGCACCTGATTTTTGGCCCTGGCCCTTGAGGTCGAAGGAGCAGTAGCTGTTGGAGATGGCTCTGTAGCTTGGTGTGAACTCCCTCCTCCCGAGGCCACAGATCCCTTCTGCTTCTCCACCCACACGCCCCCGAAGCTAGAGCTTTGCCGCTCCGCCGCCATCGCTACTGCCTCCCAGCGCGAGGCCTCGGATGCGTCACCGGACTTGTCGATGTTGCCGCCCCTCTGCCATGAGAAGCGCCCGCCGCCGCGGTCAAATCTACCTGCTCCACGATCGAAACGCCTGCCACCACGGTCGAACCGACCCGCACCGCGGCCCGCGCGGCCAGCACTGAAGCCCCCCTGATGGTCGCCGTGAAACCCATGTCCTGACTTGTCGGACATGGAATCTGGTGGACGCGGGGGAGTGGACACAACCTCGGCAAACGACCTACTGTCACCACCGATTTTACCTCGCCACCAGGAGAAGGAAGAGGGAGGATTAGATCTAGGGTTCCGCGCCGCCGCCCACAGATGCAAAAGGGCAGGGTCTAGGTCAAGAGGGGAGTGAGATTTGCCTTTAATACTCTCCCTCGGGCGGCCACAGTGCGACAAAGGCTCAGGATCACCGTCCATGTGGTCGACATCCACCATTGGTGGCACCTCCCCCGCCTTGGGCCCCTTGCATGGCAGGTCGAGTGTGTTTCGGTGTTGTCCCCCCGTGTCGTGCACCGCAGGACCAGGCCCGTGCCTCTGCATGTTGCACCGCACTGACTCGCCGCTGTCATGCCGCATATCCTTGGTAAAGATCGCCGGAATCCTGTCGTTGAGCCTTGCAAAAAAACACAAAAACGCGATGATGTGACCAATATCAACGGACTCATGCTCGCGGAGTGCCTGCGCGTCGATTACCCCGCCCTCGATGTTGAAGAGGACGAGACGGAGAGCATCTCCACGGAGGAGGAGCTCGCCGTCGTGGAGGTGGATGGTATGGGCGGTCCCCAAATCTGCCGCGTAACGCACTCGCCATCGGATGTCAGTCGCCATCCTGTGGTGGCATGGACGGAGACCACGATCAATACACCAAGATCAGATAGGAGGTTGAAGAAGAATAGTTTTGGGTCCGTCATTGATCTAGAGTGGATAGAGAAAGAGGATGAATATTGCACTGCACACTGTATTACTCATCGATAGGAGTTACATATAGCCGGGGCCTTCCACAATATCAGGCACGCAAGCCATGAGCTAGTCGTGGAGGTTAAGATCCTAGAAAGTAGGAATCAGGTACAAGAGCTACAACAGTACAATTACAACGGTACAATACATGACACATTAACACCCCCCCGCAGTCGGAACTCCATCTAGATGGATGTTAAGACTGGACCGAAACTCCTGAAACACAACTGATGGAAGGCCTTTGGTGAAGATGTCGGCGAACTGCGACCCGGATGGCACATGAAGTACGCGAGCTTCGCCCAGGGCAACCCGATCGCGAACGAAGTGAAGGTCGATTTTGACATGTTTTGTCCGCTGGTGCTGAACCGGGTTGCTGGACAGGTAGGTGGTGCTGATGTTGTCGCAGTACACAACAGTGGAACGCGACGGGGGAAGGTGAAGCTCATGCAGGAGTTGGCAAAGCCAGGTTGTTTCAGCGACGCAGTTGGCGACAACCCGGTATTCCGCTTCGGCGCTGGAGCGGGAAACGGTATGTTAACGTTTGGAGGACTAGGAAACCAGATTGGGCCCGAGAAACACACAAAACCCAGATGTGTACATCCTGGTGTCGGGGCAGCCGGCCCTATGAGCATCGGAATACGCCACAAGATCGCGAGTGGAGGAGCGATAGAACCGGAGGCCACAGTGTGATGTGCCTTGGAGGTATCGGAGAATGCGCTTCACGAGATGCATGTGGGAGGAGCGAGGAGCATGCATGAAGAGGCATGCTTGCTGAACCGCATAGGATATGTCGGGCCTGGTGAGGGTTAGATACTAGAGAGCACCGGCGAGGCTGCGGTAGTGGGTAGGATTGGCAAGGAGATCACCATCATGAGCGGATGCTTTGGACTTGGTGTTGACGGGGGTGGAAATAGGGTTGCAATTTAGCATGTTGGCGCGGTCCAAGATTTCTAGAACGTATTGTTGCTGGGAAAGAAAGAGCCCAGAGGAGGTTCAAGTGGTGGATATCCCCAAGGTCGGACATGGCAAATTCTTCTTTGAGGGAGGAGACGACAGAGTGTAATGTAGTGGAGGAGTTGGCAGTGAGTATGATGCCATCTATGTAGAGAAGGAGGTAAGCAACATAATTGCCATGGTGAAAAATGAACATGGAAGTGTCAGACTTGGAAGAAACAAAACCCAAGGACAGGAGATAAGACTTGAACCGCAAGAACCATGTGTGAGGAGCCTGCTTCAAGCCGTATAGAGACTTCTTGAGGAGGCAAACATGGTTGGGGAGGGAAGAATCAACAAAACCCGCCGGTTGAGCACAATAGACAGTCTCACCAAGATCGCCGTGTAAGAAGGCATTTTGACATCCAACTGGTGGATCGACCAGGACTGAGCGGTGGCAATGCTGAGAACGACGCGAACGGTTGCTGGCTTGACCGCACGACTGAAGGTCTCCATATAATCGACATCCTCTTGCCGCGTGAAACCCCGGAGCACCCAACGAGCCTTGTACCGAGCAAGGGAGCCATTAGCGTCAAGCTTGTGCCGGAAGATCCATTTGCCGGTGACCACGTTGACACCTGCACGACGAGGAACCAAACACCAAGTTTTGTTCTTTATCAAAGCATTAAATTCATCGAGCATGGCATCGTGCCAATTTTTGTCTTTGAGGGTGGACTTGTAAGTGGTCGGGAGAGGAGAAATAGGAGGGGAAGTGGTGAGGGTAAAAAGGCGTCTGGGCTGAGCGAAGCCGCGCTTGGCACGAGTTGTCATTTTATGTGAATTGACTAGTGGCGGAACGGGGAGTACGGGGCGACGTGGAGGAGAGGGAGTGGCGGGCGCGCGGTGCAAGGTCCGGGTCAGGCGCAGGGGGAGCGGGGGGCAATCCAAGGCGGGAGGGCGATCTGAGAGATCGGGTGGCAGGGGAATCTAGTGCGGGCGAGCCGGGAGAGGCCCCTGGGTGGGAGTGGGACCGGGAGGAGGCGGTCGGGGTAGTGGGCTGGCAGGGAGAGGCGTGGGAGGCAGGGGTTGGTGGAGAGGTGCACGAGGTTGATGCGGGAGGCGGGTCTGCGGCCGAGGTAGGCTGGGCGGGGATCCCGGAGGGGATTGCATGCAGGCGTGGGAGAGGGGCGGGATCTTCTGTGGCCGATGTGGCTGGTGAATGAGGTGATGTGTAAGGAAAGATCGATTCATCGAAAACGACATGACGAGAAACAATTACTTTGCACGTGAGGAGATCGAAACAACGATAACCTTTGTGTTCTAAGGGGTAACCGATGAAGACACACCGTGTGGAACGTGGGGCGAGCTTGTGCGGGCTGGTGGCATAGAGGTTTGGAAAACACAAGCAGCCAAAGACACGTAGATGATCGTAGGTAGGGGGAACGCCGGTAAGGAGAAAGAAGGGGGTGTGAGGTGCAGTTTTGATGGACGACCGACGATTGAGGAGATAGGTGGCGGTGTGTAAAGCCTCGACCCAAAACGGTGGGGAAGATTAGCTTGGAGAAGAAGGGTGCGGACAATGTCGTTCGTGGTGCGAAGCATACGTTCCGCCTCGCCGTTCTGGGGGGAAGTATGAGGACAGGAGAGACGGTAGACGATGCCGTGGGTCGAGAAGAAAGTACGAAGAGCAGTGTTGATGAACTCGCCGCTGTTGTCACATTGCATGCATTGAATAATCGTGTGAAATTGGGTAGAGATGTAGGAGAAGAAGCGTTGGAGGGTGGGGGACGTGTCAGATTTGTGACGGAGAGGAAAAGACCACGAGTAGTGAGTAAAGTCGTCTAGTATAATGAGATAGTAAGCATAGCCCGAAAAGCTTACAACTGGTGACGTCCAAAGTTCATAATGAATGAGCTGAAATGGTGCAGTAGTACACTTATTGGAAGGGGAAAATGCTAAACGAGGTTGGTGCCCTAGTTGGCACGAGGTACAAGGGGGGTGAACACTTTTATTACAATCTGGTAAGAAACGGGAAAGGGAAGCTAGGGTTGCTGTGTCGGGGTGCCCAAGGCGCCGGTGCCACAAGTCACCGGTTGTGGTAAGGAAAGCGGAGTCGCCAGTGGTGTTGGTGCCATAGAAGGGGTAGAGCGGGCTGGAGCTACTGGACGTCATGAGCGGAGTCTTGGTGGGAAGAGCCTTCACAGAAAAGCCAGAGGGGTTAAACGCGACCTCAACATTATTATCACGAGACAATTTGCGAACGGAAATAAGATCTTTGACAATGTTAGAGCAGACGACAGCATCGTTAAGAGAAAGATTGGTGGGGGAGTGTGGTGGAGTCCGTGCCAATGATAGGGAGACGGTGACCATTGCCAACAACGATGCTCGAGGAAAAATGCTGAGGTAAAGAGCGAAACAAGGAGAGGTTACCAGGATTGCCGGTGACGTGTGTGGCGGCGCCGGAGTCGAGGATCCAGTTAGCCCCGTGCGCTGGGACACCCTGCTGGCTGTAGGCGTGGCTGGGGAGAGCATAGGGATGGCACCCGCAGGGTTTGGGTACGGGTGGAGCCACCCCATACCCTTACCCATCCCCTCTAAGCTTACCCATCACCCTTACCCATACCCATCAATGGGTATAATTTTTCCCCATACCCGTTACCCGACAGGGTACATGGGTACCCATGGGTAAAATTACCCATGTTTGCAAAGCATCAATTTGAACTACTCATAGTCATAAAAACAACATATAATTATAATCTATAAACATAAATAGATTATAACAACAACACACTTTTAAACAAGAACACATCATAAACAACATCATATTTAATAAACAACATCACTTTCTCGTAAACAACAACACATCAAAACATTATCACACAGTCATTTCACAAATCATGATAAAGTGTAGAGATAATTTTGAGTTCATATAGATTTTATATGGGTACATGGGTATGTGGGTATGGGTTACATGATCCCATACCCGTACCCACTCTACCCGATGGGTTTAACATTTCCCTATTCATATACCCATGGATAATTTTTTGTCCCATACCCTTACCCTAATAGGGTTTTTACCCGCAGGGTACGTGGGTAATGGGTACCCATTGCCATCCCTAGGAGAGCAGCATGATCCCAAGCAGGAGAGCCATAGGAGTACGGCTGCGGGGCGGGGGATGATGCAGGGCCCGACAACATCAGAGGATACGCCTGGGAGTGCACACCAGGCCGCGGGCCCAGCACACCAGCGGCGTTTGGCGGAGTTCATCCGGGGCGAGGTTGAGGTAGAGCCATGCCGAACGGGGCGAAATAGCCCGTCCAGGGTGGCAGGGCGGCGGTGTTGGAGTAGGAGCCCCGACCGGACGAGTCAGAGCGGCCGCGGCCGCGGCCACCGCCGCGCCCCATGACCACGTTTGCGGTCGCCACCACCAGAGCGGGCCCTATTGGTGCCGTGGCCGCCGGGTGCGGGGCCGTTGCCGTTGCCACCGGGGCGGGGGCCGCCGTTGCCGCGATCGCCACGATCACCGCGGTCGCCGCGGTCACCGCGGTCGTTGGAGACGGTGAGGACGGCGGCGCCAGCCTCGGCGGCGCGAAGGTTGATGTTGTACTTCGCGAGATCCACGCGAGAGCGAGCAATGCCGAATGGGGGAAGAGGCACCGTGTCCCCCAAGATGGTGTGGATGGTGTCGAAGTGGACGTCGAGGCCATGAAGGAACTGCATGGTGAGATCTGGATCGGAGACAGGGTTACCGGTGTCGGCGAGGCCGTCGGCGAGGGACTTGAGACGGCGAGCATAGTCAGAGACGGAGAGGTCTCCCTGCTTCAAGTTCCGGTACTGGCGCGTGAGGTGGAGGTACTGGGCGCCCTGGTTGGCCAGGAAATAGTCCCGGATGCGTTGCCAGGCAGTGTAGGCGTCGACGGCGCCGCCCATGATCAGCTCGAGGATGGAATCCGCGAGGGTGAAGAGGATCCAGAGGACCAGCCGTTGATCCACGGCAAGCCAGGCGGCGTTAGGCTGAGGAGGAGGACGGCGCTCGATGTGATCCTGGACACGGTACTGCGTGAGGACACAGGTGAAGAAGGTGCGCCACTTGATGTAGTTGTTCTCAGCAGGGTCGAGCTTGAACTTGATATGGTTGGAGATGTGGTCGTTGTGAAAATTGTGAAGGAGAAGATCAGGGGGAGATGGCACGGGGAAGATGGCCGTGGTGGCGAGAGCAGAGGTTGCAGCGGGCATGGTGGTCGAGGAGAAGGGAGGAGAGGTCCCCGCAGTGGAGGACGGAAAGGAGGAGTCGGGAGCGGCCGGAGTGGCAGGGGGCTCGCCGAAGATGTCCTCGAAAGCCATGACGACGGATACCAAGAAAGAGGATGAATATTGCACTGCATACTGTATTACTCATTGATAGGAGTTACATATAGCCGGGGCCTTCCACAATATCAGGCACGCAGGCCATGAGCTAGTCGTGGAGGTTAAGATCCTAGAAAGTAGGAATCGGGTACAAGAGCTACGACGGTACAATTACAATGGTACAATACATGACACGTTAACAGATAGCATTCAACTGGTTATTTTGTTGCCCGGACTTGGAACTTGCCCGGCATTGTGCACGAGCTTCGCTGCTTCAACAATACTGAACTAGACACCATAGTCATATACAGATCACAAGCTGGTTCATCGCCGGCGAGTGTGTCATGTCTGTGGTCTGGATGCCCGTCTCTTTATAGTGCCGGTGGTAGTGTGCTGCAATATGACTGTAAACCTGTTGATCTACTCTGAGGAAAATCAAGTAAACCTGTTGATTCTTGTTTGACAAAAAAAAAGAAGAGTAAACCTGTTGAATGATCAAAATCGCCACTGAAGGACAGTCTGAGTACTGGGGGTAGCGACTAGAGAACAGTTAGTCCGGTTAGGTCAACTGGGTCTGGGTTAAACCCATCGTCGAACTTCCTCAAAAAAGAAAAATCGTCGAAGCACGAGCAAAGCCCATGAAAAATATCTGTAAATCGGAAAAATTAACGCCCACACGTGTGGGCGTTTGCACATCGCCCACACGCCTTCATTACCACTCATTTTGCCACGTATGAAAGATAATATCAGCAGAAATCTTTTTGGTTTTTGGTTTAAAAATGTTTTATCTCCTAATTAAATAAGCGAATTAAAAATCCGCTTTCTCCATTAAATCCGTCTCGACGAGATCTTCAAAACTAGACCCCATGTTGATATGTTTCGACGAAAATTTTTGTCCAAAAGTTGCCATGATGTTTACATTGTAGTTGCCATGCTGCTTAAACTAAAGTTGTCATGTGGCAATTTTAGTTTGTAGATCATGGCAATTTTAGTTTTTGATGATGGCAATTCCAGTACTTTGACCATGAAAATATTTTTTTACATGAACCATGGCAATTTTAAGTGCATGTATCATGGAAATTTTAGTTTATGGTGCATGACAAGTCTAGTTTTTTAATTCTCCATTCTATAATATGTCAAAATTTACTTTTTAATATAGAAGAAAATAGCTCAAATATAAGATGGCAACTTTAGTGTAAATATCATGGCAATTCATGTGCAATAGACATGGCAACTTTTAACAAAAAAAAAATTCATCAAAATATGTTGATATGAGATCTAGATATCACCGCGAGGGATTTAATGGTGAAAACGGATCTTCAATCAGATTTTTCATTTAAGAAATAAAATATTTTAAAAACTGAAAATCCAAAAATATTTTCACATGCAGTGACATGGCATAGTCTGTATGTTATAGACCGTATGGGCAGATATGGCTCCCACCACATGTATGAGCGTTAGCGTTGTCCCTGTAAATCCATACAAGCTCGCATTCTTGTAACTGCGACCTTGCGAGAGTTTTCCTTTTAGCAGTACGAGACGGAGCTGCGTCTCGCCTCTGGCGAGCGCACTATAGGGCCGGGTTATTACTGTAGCAGCCACGCGAGTTTCTCCCTGCGTGGTTTCTATCGGTTATTTCACTGTCTGCGGTCCTCTTCAGCTTTTTTCGGTTTTATTTGTTTCTTTATGGTTTTCACTGCCTTTCTTCGGTTTTCTAAAAAAACATTTGTTTTTATTTTTCCCTTTTCCCATTTTTGTCAACACATGTTTAAATTTTTACTAATACATGATTAATATTTCTCCAAATATATACGTTTCAGTGTCTATTTTTCCATATACATTGTAATCTTTTGGTATTCGTATTTTTCATAATAAATATTTTCTATACACATTTAATGTTTTAAAATTCATGATTTTTTCAAATACATGTTTTTGAACATATTTTCTGAATACATGTTAAACAATTTTCAAATACACAACATATATATGCCCCTGATGAAACTGTAAGCACCCTGAGATGTGTCAGGTTCAGCTAGAAACCAACACTTTGATGAATCTTATGTACGCAGCCGCCACCTCATCCTCCTCTTGAGAAAAGAAATTAGGGTTCCCCCTCCTTCCACTGGCACCGTCTTCGGTCCGGCTTGTCTCCGGTGGCCCTAGGGCCATGGAGGCCGGTGGGCCTCGGGCCTTGCCGACGGAAAGGATCTTGCTTCGTTTTTTGAGGTTTTCATGAGTTCGTTTAGGGTTTGTGCCCTACTCAGGAAGATGAGGCGGTGGCGACTCTCTGAAAATGGAATAAGGTTCTCCCCTCCTGGCCCACGTTTCGATGAAGCGCCTAGCGTCATCGGAGAACGTGTGGACGAGGTGCGTCTTTGGTGGATCCACTTGGATCCAGTATTTGTTTGCCTTTGTTCGTGTGTCTACAAGTTGGATTCTTTTGATCTATACTTTACGTCATCGCGAAGGTTGCTGTTCTGATGCGTTGTACTTAGCACGACGACTTCCTGACTGTCGACTACAACAAGTTTTGGTCCGGCTCCAGTGAGAGAGAGATGATGACGGCGGCGCGCCTTCGGCTCACTATAATGCTTGTAGTCATCGCTAGGTTGTCTACGGACATGGATGTAATTTCTGTAATTTATGTGTTATTTGTACTGCCATGGCATGATGAATAGATTGAAAGTTTTCTTGAAAGAAAAAATGGTTTTCGAATACATGTTTGAAACATATTTCTTGAATGATGCATTATTTCAAATAAAAAAACATTATGTGAACATTGTTTACATTGTAAACACTTTGAAGAAATGTCACAAACGTATTTTTTAAAAGCATGAATATTTATAAAACTGTTTTTGAATTATGCAAACATTTTTTACATTGTATAAGTTTTTTCAAATTCCCAAAAATGAATGAATATTTTTTTAATGTGGCAAACATTTTTCATGCTATCAAAATTTTATTTTAAATTACACTAATAAAAAATTACGTTGTGTTAACATTTTTAAAATTCATGCTGGAAGCATATGTATTTATATTTTTCAAAATATAAATGAAGATAAAGAATAAAAAGAATAAAAATTTGTACATGCACCTACGCAATTATGGGACGGCGCATTTAGGACGTCTTTGAGGTCGATGGGCATGTGTCCACCTATGAGCTAGACACATCCGCGCCTCGCGGAAGGGAGCTCCTGTATGCCGCCAAAGCGCCATGAGAGGGAGTTAGCGCTCATGCGCGCATTAAGCGGGCCGTGGCCCATTGAGAGCTTCTCTACTCGCTCGCTCACTCGGGTGTTCGGGTGAATACCATCCTTTCTATACCTTTATGCACGAGACTTATTGAGTACTTCTGGAACTGGGTACATGAGAAGAATGGTGTCTTTTCAGTTCGGTCCGCGTATCGAATGCTCATTGACGCAAAATTGCAAAGAGATGCTTGGCTCAAGGGCCGACCAAATTCTTCTAACACAGAAGGTGAGCAACGGGCGCGGTTGAAGCTGTGCAAAGCGGGCGTCCCCTCAAAAGTCAGTTTTTTTATGGAGGCTTGCTCAAAACTCCATGCCCACTGCCGACCTGCTACATGATAGAAATATGTCGACGACCACAACCTGTGGACTATGTGGAGTCGAGGACTCTTGGCAACAATCACTTCTTCAATGCAGCGCTGCACAATGTGTATGGGCCTTGCAGGATCATGATCTTGTCGAAGCTTTGAATAATTCCAATGAATCAAACGCAAAGAGATGGATCTTTGCACTCATGGATATGCTGTCTCCCACGGAATTCACCCAAGTAGTGGTGACCTTGTGGTCGACTTGGTATGCTAGAAGGCAGGCGCTGCATGAAAATATATTTCAGAGCCCTTTATCGACTCACAATTTCATCATGATTAGCAAGATGACCGTGCATTGCACGGAACACCAAGATGCATTTTTTTTACAAAACACCTATTCTGGACGGATCCTTGGATCGATGGACAGGCCATCTCCGATATCGCCCCGTCCCTCCTTTCCCTTGTGCAGTTGTGCCCCATCGACGGCGCAAGCGCACAGTGGCGGAGGGTCTCCATGACCGTAGTTGGGGTGCCGACCTATACGGCGCTCCAACGCCAGGAGCGATGCTCGAGTACGTAAAGCTCTGGAGGCAGCTACAACATCTCACCCTATCCAGCTCCCCCAACCGCCTCTCCTGGCGATGGACCGCGGACGGCAAATATTCTGCCAGATCGTGCTACCGGGCATTGTTCGCTGGATCTACGACAACCCCATTCTGACGCCTGACTTGGAGATTCTGGGCACCCCTTCATTTCAAGATGATCACCTGGCTTGCCGACCTTGACCGTTGCTGGACCGCTGCCCGTTTGGGCAGGCACGGTCTATCGCACAACGACTGTTGCACCCTCTGCGACCAGGCGGAGGAGACCATGCAACATATTATCATCGGTTGCTCCTTCTCTAGAAAAATCTGGCACAACGTGCTAGCCTGGGTGCGCGCTACCACCCTCTCCCTCCCTTTGGAACCGAGGAGTTCCTTCCTAGTGTGCGCCCACGATCATGGGATCCCCCATTGGCCACCGCAAGGGCCTTGCCACGCTCGCGATACTAACGGACTGGTCCATCTGAAAATAGCACAAGCAGTGTGTTTTTGACGGTGAGACCCCCTCCATCTCGCAGCTCTTCTCGTCTATCCAGGACGAGGCCCGTTCCTGGGCCAGGGGTAGGCATACATGGACTAAACTCGTTACTTGCATAGGTTCGTAGTATTGTCCTCAGGCTGAGCAGCCCGACGCCAATGCTCTGCGGCTCTTTGTCTCGCCTTTGGTGCACAGGACATCGAGTTTGCACCCCCCTTCTCTGTTGTATTCACTCCTCCTATCAATGAAAAGATATGCACTCTAGCTTTTTTGTGAAAAAAACACCTGTTGTGATTGACCCATGCGGAAGTAATCCCATGTGTAAAAACTAATGATATCTCGAGAAAGAGGAGAGATAAGGTGAGGATGAGTGGGGCATGGTGGTGACTGGTGGTCGGACTGAGCGGAGGCATGGGGATGGATGATGCTGGCAGCGGCCACCATGCCAGATTGTTCTTGTTCCAAAGGCTTCATTTTTAATTGCTCAACAATGAGGTTGTGGGAGATAAGAATGAACGAGGGAAGGCCTTATCTGCAAATATGGAGAGAGGTGTGGGTATATTTTTGCAAAATTCCCATAGTTTGCTTTTGATCCATCAGATATAGATCGGACGGTCTACATTGCAAGATGGTAGACACTCCATTGATGTCGCTTGAACTACGTCTGTATTTCCCCAAAGAGGAAGGGATGATGCAGTACATCTACGTTAGGTATTTTCCTCAGTTATGAAATCAAAGTATCAATTCAGTAGGAGAACCAAACAACACTATATAAATGGTACCTGCACACAAAGAACAAATACTTGCAACCCGACGCGTAAAAGGGGTTGTCAATCCCTCCACGGTAAAAAGATAGATAATTTTGTGGTAGATTGGATAAATGGCTCTCGATAAAACGCAAAATAAAATAAGTAATAAAAAAGTGCAGCAAGATATTTTTGGGATTTTGGAATAATAGATATGAAAATAAAAGCGAACAAAAATAGATCTCAAAGCAAATATGATAGAGAATAGACCCGATGCCCGTAGATTTCACTAGTGGCTTCTCTCGTGAAAATAGTACATTGTGGGTAAACAAATTACTGTTGGGTAATTGATAGAGCATCGAATAATTATGACGATATTCACGCAATGATCATTATATAGGCATCACGTCCAAGATTAGTAGACCGACTCCTGCGTGCATCTACTACTATTACTCCACACATCGACCGCTATCCAGCATGCATCTAGTATTAAGTTCATGAAGAAACGGAGTAATGCAATAAAAATGATGACATGATGTAGACGAGATCTATTCATGTAGGAATAACCCCCATCTTATTATCCTTAATAGCAATGATACATGCGTGTCTTGCTGCCCCTTATGTCACTGAGAAAGAACACTACACGATCGAACCCATCACAAAGCACCTCTTCCCATGGAAAGAAAAATCGATCTAGTTGGCCTAACTAAACCAAAGATTCGAAAAAGAAATACGAGTCTATAAGTAATCATGCATATAAGAGATCAAAGAAACTCAAATAAATTTCATGGACATAGATCTGATCATAAACTCAAAGTTCATCGGATCCCAACAAACACACCGCAAAAAGAGTTACATCAAACAGATCTTCAAGAAATCATTGTATTTAGAATCAAAAATAGAGAAGAAATCATCTAGCTACTGCCTACGGACCCGTAGGTCTATGATGAACTACTCACGCAACATTGGAGAGGCGCCAATAAGGATGATGAACCCCTCTGTGATGGTGTCTAGATTGGATCTCGTGGTTCTGAAACTTGCGGCAGCTAGAATTGTTTTTCGTCGACTCCCCTAGGGTTTCTGGATTATTTGGGTATTTATAGGGCGTGCCTGGGCTCCGGGGCGCGCCCAGGTGTCTTGTGCTCACCTCGGGCCCCCTCTTGTGTACTTCTTTGGCCCATCATGTGTCTTCTGGTCCAAAAAATTCTCCAAAAAATTTCACTTCATTTGGACTCCATTTGGTATTGATATTCTGCAAAGTGAAAAACAACAAGTGGCACTAGGCACTATGTCAATAGGTTAGTCCCAGAAAATGATATAAAGTTGCTATAAAATGATTGTAAAACATTCAACAGTGATAATATAACAACATGGAATAATAAAAAATTATAGATACATTGAAGACGTATCAACCATCATCACCAACTCGGTTTTTTTATATGAGTAGAGAAATACATGAGGGAACTAAATGAGTGCAAGCCTAAAGAGGAGGTTCAGACTGTTGTTCTCTGTCAGCCACTTTGCCGCACGGGATGGATTCCTCCAACGCCTAGAGTTGCAAAACTGAGGGTTGAGGGAGCTGTCTCGAGAGACCAAGGTGAAGGGACTTTTTGTGTAATTTGCAGAACTCGGGTGGCATGTTTTGGGAGCTTCAGTCATAAAATGCAGAGGAATTTCTGACCCAACGACATTAGAGGCTCTGGCATGTCGTGAAGCACTTGCGATAGCAGCGGATCTTCAGCTAACACATGATGTTATTGCTTTTGATTGCCAAGGTGTAGTTCTTGATATTCAGAACCAAACTGGAGGGACATAAGCCAGCATAGTCAAGGAAATTATATAGACAGTTAGAAATTTTGAGCAATGCTCCTTCATCTTCGAGGGGCGAGAGACTAATGTCGAGGCACACAACCTTGCTAAGTATGCTTTTGGTCTTGGGCTTGGGCTCCATGTGTGGCTTATACACCCGCCACACCTTGATAGTATTCCTATGAACATCATTATTCAATAAAGCAAGTGTATCTAGATTTAAGAAAAGGTTAACCGGCCACGATTGACTGCTGACCAGTTGACTTTCTGAGATTTTTTGTTTGAAAAAAGATCCAAAAATCAAAAAGGTTAACCGAGTTCGATAAAGTTGGCAATTTTGGAAAAGGTTCATCAATTATGAAGGAAAAAGTTCACGAATTTGAAAAAAGTTAATTGATTTTGAAAAAAAGTTCACAATTTGTTAAAAGTTCATCAATTTTTTAAAAAGGTTGATGAAATTTTAAAAAGAATCATCGATTTGAAAAAAGTTCATCAAATTTGAAAAAAAGTGCGTCGAATGTGAAAAAAAATCATCAAATTTGAAAGAAAACCATCAACTTTGAGAAAAGTTCATCGATTTTGAAGGAAAAGTTCATGAATTTTTAAAAAGATCATCGAACAAGAAGAAGAAAAAAGAAAAAGGAAAAAAGGAAGAGGGAAAAGGAAAAAAGAAAAGAATGAGACATATGTACACAATCACATGAAGTGTGGTGGCTAGGTGGTCACTTGCAGGAGGTGGCCGGTTCGATTCACGTTGCACTTGCACTTCTTTTGCTTTTTTCAAAACATGGAAAAAACGTAGATGGGCC
>NC_041389.1:425334223-425372315 GCF_002162155.2 Triticum dicoccoides
TGGGTAGGAGGCGCTAAAGCTGCCGAAGAGGATTTGCCCTCGCGGAATGTCAAGCAAATGCACAGTTGATTTTTCAAGGGTAAATACACAATTGTTTTTTTTAGTTGTGGTAAATGCACAGTTGCTACATTCGATGTAACGCGCTATGGGTCAGGCCAAGTAGCACTGCCCGCCTTGCTACGCCACTGGCTTAAAAAAACAACAGTTGCTTGCTAAAAAAATGGCTCAGGTTTTTCGATAGATTTGATTTTTTTTGAAATGTTTGGTGAATTCAAAAATATCTTTATGAATTTTAAAAGATATTCATGGATTTATTAAAATGGATTACTAATATTAAAAAAAATTCAGAAAACATTCATGAATTTGGAAAAATGATTTTAAAAATGTTCTTTAATTGGAAGTTCACCAGTTTTAAAAATATTGCAGTTTTGATTTTTTTCCCAATTAAAAAAAATTTCATGAGTTATAAAATGTTTGCGAATTTTAAAAATTGTTCATGATTTTTTTAAAATGAATTTGAAATTGTTCTTGGATTTAAAAAATGTTTCTAAATTTAAAAATGTTCACAAAAATTGAAAAAACACATGTATTCGGAAAACTGTCCCAATTTGAAAACATAATCACGTATTTACAAATTTACCCAGCTTTTAAAAGTGGAAAAACAAAATAAAAAGGAAAGAGAAAAAGAAAAAACATAAGGGAAAACACCCAATAAAACCAGCAAATAAAGACACATGGTTTCCACACATTCGGCTAAATCTAGTAACCTTGTATCCCAATGTGGTGAGCTTACCATCTGCTACCACCATAATTCGTTCTCTTGCATACAATCACATGATAAAAGCAACACCACAATGATGATGAAGTGGAGTGTTTCAACCCACATTGCCGATCTAACTTGCACGCTTGCCTACTTCATGACTAGTCTTCTCTTTGAGCACGAACTTGGAGTAATCATCCTTTGCTCCCGCCTAGTCTTAAATCTTCTATGGCAAATATCAAGGGTGAAGCCAGGATAAAAGGTCGCCGGGGTCAAAACAAACAAGTAGCACTAATGTACTCCCTCAAAAACAAAACAATAATATATATGACTAAAAAATGGGTAGCCTGTATTAAGTAACATGTCTATAATGTTTTTTTGGTAACCTCACATGAATAATAAATCATAGTTGCCAATCTTAATAAAACAAGCTTCGATTACAGAAGTAGTTACCGCAAATTTTCTTGACCTCTACGATATTTCATCTTCAAAAAGTAATATATCACATCCTTACAATCTTGGTGGGATGTGACTTTTTTCGAGGAAGATGGGATGCAACTAATCAAGATTATGTAATCCACATGATTAGATAACCCACCCAAACCTTCAATCAATTATAAATCAACACATCGAACAAACCCTGAGATAATTGGAGAATAGCATTAGATGAAGAAATCCATTTTAGTGCCACTTACAGATGGAATCTCCAGAATAAATCTTGAATTTCTTATGCACGAGAGGAGTGAGGAATGGAGATTGGGGGCGGCAGCGGTTCAACGAACAGAGGAGAGCCAGGGCTACACGAGGACGAGGGCGTGAAGCCATGAATGGGGCGATCCTTTTTCTAGGATCGATCAAGTGGTTTATTATTTGCGGCGCTGGGAATGAGGGGATCGATCCTTTTCCTGGATCGATCGGCAGTGGCCACTGGGCCTGCCGCATGTGTTCCTATTTGGGCCGAATGCTGCCATGAGGGGGCCTTTTTGGACTTGGGTCATTTTCTTTTCAATGTATTATTTTTTATGGGCTCTATATACGTAACAGTGTTTGGGCCGAGGGCATCGGGGTTAATTGACCCCGGCCCAACACTGTAGCTCTGCCCCTGGCAAATACTTTTACAAACATTCACTTGTTCATGGTATGCCTGTCATGAATGATAGACTTCTAGAATCTTCCCTGAGTACACCACATATCACTTCGTCCACCAAGACATAAGAGCAAAAGTTCAACCACCAGGTAAAGAAACATAACATATGGAACAAAAATAATACAGGCATGCATGGTCATATACCTGAAAAGCAGCACAAGTTTGTCCTAATTAATATGGCGTCATCCTACCACCACATTCAAAAGAGTGTAATCCTACCATTGTTCACCATCACCATGAGGGGCTAGTATATACGAACTCATCGAAATATACAGGCCAATAAGTGTTGTAAAGGCCTAGTTACCTCAAAATGTACATCATCATCATCATGCACGTCATCACCACCATCAGACCTGTCCAACCATATCCTAAGAAAGAGGGTCCTATGATGCTCTCCCATCCCAATGAACCCAAGACCTTGTGCCCTATTGTACAGCAGATGGCTAAGATCCGCATCAAAGCCTCCTCACTGATGCCACCCATGTTCATGACAACATTGTAGAGCGAAGGGTGGACGTTGACAGGCTTGCTCTCCCTGATGGCGGATGCTACCAACTTCACGACATCGATCATGCTGGAAAGACGTTGAGATCCTCCTCCATCAAGTCACACATTGTCCTCTACTCTCATGAACAAGACAATGGTCACTAGCACCAACCTTCTTAGGGACATCAAGGATGATGTCCTCTGACTCTTGGGTCTTAGGATGCTCAGGCATGGGCGAACCGAGAGGGTCACTAGAGCCCATGCCATGCTTGGCGGTAGCCAGACCGCAGGAGAAGATGGTCTACATATGAGAGTAGTTCTGGATGGGAGTGTTGAGAAACTCAACATCCTTGGGGTGGTTCTAAGCAAGAAACACATCACTGTTAGTTGTGATTGGCATGCCAGGGAAGCAAAATAAGTGAAACAAGTGGTATGTTAGCTAACCGCGATGTAGTCTTGGTAGTGCTCTGCCTCCAACAGGATCATGAAGGTCTCCTGATCCCATGGTGCGCCATTGAGGTCTCTGAGCTTGGACATATGGATCCACCTAGCTCTCCACTTCATGTGGTGGTTATAGACTTGCGTTGAGGTCACCTTCGTGACACAAAACTCAAAGACCTTCTTGGCAACAACGTTGAGATGCACCTCCTTGAAGCCCTTTGTAACACCCCAAAAATTTAACCATGATTTATTAATTAAAATTTTGCCTTGGTAAATTAAACTTTTATTTTCTGGATTTTCTTTTGATTCAGAACCACTCTTTTTCTTCTGAGTTGTGAAGTTTTTACCCCAAGTGAAAACTTTCCAAAAATATTGTTGGACTTGTATACCCTCTCAAGAAACATTTATTTATTCAATGAAATTATTTATATGATTATCTTCCTTGAGCTCTATTTCTTTTAAAAATGATTTTTATAAGATTTAGGGTCCCATTTGCACTACAACCCTTTCAAATACTCCTTTAAAAATTCCACCAAAATTTGGGGATGACATGTGAGGTTCCTAAATCAATTTTATGCAAAAACCTCTCTTAATAATTTGGGGATTTTGAGCCCTACCTCAAGTTTTCAAATCTGGATCAGCTTGTGGTTTGCAATGCAACCTATTTAAATATTTCTTTAAAAATTACATAAAAAATGGAGATGTCAGTAGATGCATATAATTCATTTTATGCAAAAAACCTTGAGTGTTCTTTGAGAAATTTGAGCAAATCATCCTCTTTTGCTCTCTGGCCCAGTTGGGTGTTTTCTACTGCAACTCTATTTTATTTTACTCTAGTGCCCATGATCTTTCTCCTGCTTATAAACCACCCTACAAAACCCTTAAGTCCAGGAGATTGGACCCATTGGTGCATTTTTAGTCCATGCTATAATAACCTTTAGTTTCTGCCCAGATTTGGTTTTCTCAAAAGCTTGCACTAACAAGTTTCTGGTTTTGCCCTAACAACCTTGCCATCATCACTTGTACCAAAAGAGACTAGGAGCTGGAGTTTTTGGCCACCCCAAGAGAAGCCTAGATGACCATAGCATTCTGTCGAACACCTTGAGTGCATGAACAGGATTGGCATGAACCCTAGTTTGCATTTTGAACCTGCTTGCTTTGCCAAACCAACATGTCTCATGACTCTACCTTAGTCTATAGACCCACCCTGCTAAACCTCATGTGGATTGGAGCCCCTGGCATGCCTTGGCATTTTGCCGAACATGTAGCGTGCGTGCTCTGGGCGCGCCTAGAGCGCAGGTTTTGCACGCGCGCGCAGCCGAGCCGCCGCGTCGCGCCCCTGGCCTTTGCTTGCCCGCAGGGCCGCGCCCCGGCCTCGCCCGCTCACCAGAACCCTCCAGGCCGCCCCTGGAGCCCCACAGCGCCGCCGTCAGGCCGGCCATGGCAGCTAGCGGCCGGCCACAGCAGGCTCCTGCCCTGGACAGCGCCGCCCGAGCCAGTCTCGCTCGCCAGCTCGCCCCTGGAGCAGTGCCAGCTTGTCAGCTAGCTTCTGCCGCCATCCCCAGCCTCGCCACGTCGCCCAGCAAGCTATAGAACGGCGGTTCACCGATCTTATCCTCGGCCGCCGCGGAACCGACCTAGTCGCTATAAATAGGGATCCCTGAGCCCATCTAGACACTCAGGTAACCTCGTACCACCCCCACACCCAGCTATCGGCGGAGGGAGGCCGTCTTCCCCGTCTCCGGCCAGTTCGGCCACCGCCGCCCTCCGGTCCCGTTCGTTGCAAGCAGAGCCTCCCCGGTCCATCCAACGCCGCCTTTCGACTCTCCTAGACCTTGCGGAGCCACCCCACCTCTCAAACACGATTAGGAACCACCGTAGATCTAGCCCCCAAATCCTCCCGAAGCCACCTCTGCCGTGGAGCTCGCAGCCGGCGACTCCCTTCGTCCCCACCAGCCTTTCGACCATCGGGAGGACCGCCCTGGACCAGTGGATCCATCCCCGCCCTCAGAACCCCGCGGGAAGCCGCTGTTCATCGACGGCGATCGCCGGAGCCTCGCCTCCGCTTGGGCAGAGGAGAAAGGAGGCGGGCGACTGGTCAAACCTGATCAGTGGGCCCAAGGGACCCACTGTCAGTGATCCCAAGCCGGTCCATGCTGGCATAAGTGAAAGCGTAATCTCAGAGTACGCTTCCCCCCTCCCCCCCGAACCGTTTTCCTTTTTCTGTTTCTTTTATTTATTTATTAAAAAGCAGATTTTGACTAAAACCTTGACTGGCTATATCTTTTTAAATATAAGTCCAAATGATTTGATTCTTTTTCTGTTGTTTCTCAAATTTTGTCTAGTTTATTTTCATACTTATTTGAAAATTTTCCAAACAACTTTTTTGTACTGTTTTGAAACTATGTGTTGATTCAAATTTTCTCAAAATAGGAATTTTGAAGAAGAAGGCAGCTTTCAAAAATGCACCCCACTTGCATACTCTTGAAGGCAAGCATTCTGAACCCTGGCATAATATTGTTGTGTGTTGGTTGATACGATTACAACACCACCTTAACACGAAGTATTCGTTATTTTATGTGATTATTTGATCATACTCATGAGTGCAAAAATCACCCTCGTATGCCTTTCATGCCTATCGGAAGGAATCCGGGAAAGCCTCTGTCTTGGGTAGACACGAGCTTGTCTCTAGTCTTCGTCGAGACGGTTGTGTCCGGTATGGCATAGTGAGGTATGAGGAGGGGTGATTCTGTCTGTTGGTTGAAACATATTTTTTATGCTAATTATGCAGGGAATACTGAAACCTCATGAGTCGGCCGTAGATCGAGTCTTGTTCCAGTAACCCCCATACTTGTTTCTTACTACGACTTGTCCCTGCCATAGGTAGGGTACGGTTCAGTAAGTTGTCAACCCCTTTCTAGGACACATCGTATAGAGAGGCCATGGTGGAAGATATCGGCTGCATCCGGTAGGCATGCCACCTGGTCCGGGGGCATGGGTGTTTCCGATTGTAGCCGAGGGGGTAGCTCCCCTAGTTTGCACGCGTTATAAATTTTGTGATCCCATTCTAATCGAGGTTGTAGCCTCCCCACTTAGAGTTTGGCTTAACGAGTGTCGTGGGTGATTCCAGACACCGGTAAGTCAGGCTGGTGTGTGCGGTCAGGTGTGTTTTCAATTGAAAGACCGTAGACGGAATTAGTCCCGATGGACTAACGGAATCCGTTACTCGTGGGTAAATAGTACACCCTCTACAGATATTACATCTATTCGAATAGCCGTGTCCATGGTTAAGGACTACAATCTGGGATGGGTCAAGTGTCAGTCTTAGTGTCGGTCTTCGGAGGAAAAACTGCTAAACCAGAACATTGATTATGACCTGTGACATATGATGATTATGATTATTATTATTGTGGACTAACCATTTACATTACTTGAATTATTGGGTATCCCTGGGACCGTTCTACCTCCTGGATATTCACTGTAATTATTCTCTTATAAGCCCTTTATGTGGTGTCGCTCAGACGCCCGACTGTGGCATGCTTGTCAATTAAATTACTTATAAGCCCTTTATGTGGTGTCGCTTAGACGCCCGACTGTGGCATGCTTGTCATTTAAATTATTTATAAGCCCTTTATGTGGTGTCGCTCAGACGCCCGACTGTGGCATGCTTGTTATTTAAATTATTTATAAGCCCTTTTTCTGGTGTCGCTTAGACGCCCGACTGTGGCATGCTTTATATTATTATCCTTTCGAGGCGTCGCTTCAGACACCCGATCGGTGCATTCCATCACTACTCCCTTATTGCATATTCATGTTGTGCATGAATAACCTGCTTGCGTGCATCATGGATTTTATTTTGTGACTGACGTTCTGATCATAGAATATTTCAGAGCATGATTATCATTTGTTATATTATACCCGTATTCATAATGTTTGCGAGTACATTCAAAAGTACTCACTGGCTTGTCCCTGGCTATTGTCTTGGCCAGATTTCTTACACGGAGAGGAGCGTTGCGATGACAACCCTGGAACCTACGCAATGGTGATAGCAGCCTCGCGAAGATAGGAGTTATCCAGGTCAGCTGTTCCTGTGGGAAATGGAGTCCCATAGACGCTGATGAACCACAAACCGCTTCCGCCATCAGCCACTAGAAACCCTGTGTTGTACTCATAGGCCAAAATGGTCTTGTACTACATATTATGTATTTTGCTTGGAGTTTCTGTAGGACCTTGAAGTAAGTCTAGAGGGGGGTGATTAGACTACTTGACCAATTAAAAACTTAACCTTTTCCCAATTTTAGTCTTTGGCAGATTTTAGCTATCTTAGCACAAGTCAAGCAATCTTCACACAATGCAAGCAAGCATGCAAAGAGTATATGAGCAGCGGAAAGTAAAGCATGCAACTTGCAAGAATGTAAAGGGAATGGTTTGGAGAATACAAACGCAATTGGAGACACGGATGTTTTTGTCGTGGTTCCGATAGGTGGTGCTATCGTACCTCCACGTTGATGGAGACTTCAACCCATGAAGGGTAACGGTTGCGCGAGTCCACGGAGGGCTCCACCCAAGAAGGGTCCACGAAGAAGCAACCTTGTCTATCCCACCATGGCCGTCGCCTAAGGACTTGCCTCACTAGCGGTAGATCTTCACGAAGTAGGCGATCTCCTTGCCCTTACAAACTACTTGGTTCAACTCCACAATCTTGTCGGAGGCTCCCAAGTGACACCTAGCCAATCTAGAAGACACCACTCTCCAAGAAGTAACAAATGGTGCGTTGATGATGAACTCCTTGCTCTTGTGCTTCAAATGATAGTCTCCCCAACACTCAACTCTCTCTCATAGGATTTGGATTTGGTGGAAAGAAGATTTGAGTGGAAAGCAACTAGGGGAAGGCTAGAGATCAAGATTCATATGGTATGAATGGAATATCTTGGCCTCAACACATGAGTAGGTGGTTCTCTCTCAGCAATGGTAAGTTGGAAGTGTAGGTTTGTTCTAATGGCTCTCTCCATGAATGAAGAGGAGGTGGAGAGGTATATATAGCCTCCACACAAAATCTAACCGTTACACACAATTTACCAATCTCGATGGGACCGAATCAACAAACTCGGTCGGACCGATTCAGTAAACAATGTGACCGTTAGGGTTTTCGGTGGGACCGACATGCAACTCGGTAGGACCAATATGGTTAGGGTTAGGGCATAACATAATCTCGGTGAGACCGATTACACAAACTCGGTGAGACCGATTTTGGTAATAAGCTAACCAGAGAGTTGGTCAGGTAAACTCGGTGGGACCGATTCACTCATGTCGGTGAGACCGAAATGTTACAAAAAGGAAACAGAGAGTTTACATTGCAATCTCGGTGGGACCGATCACTCACTTCGGTTAGACCGAAACGTTACGAAGGGAAATAGAGAGATTACAATCCCATCTCGGTGAGACCGAGATCCCTATCGGTGAGACCGATTTGCCTAGGGTTGTGGCAGTGGCTATGACATCTAAACTCGGTGGCTCCGGATAGAAAGAATCGATGGGGCCGAGTTTGACTTTAGGTTTAGGTCATATGTGGATATGAGAAAGTAGTTGAGGGTTTTTGGAGCATATCACTAAGCAACTTGAAGCAAGAAACTCATCAAGCAACACCTCATCCCTCCTTGATAGTATTGGCTTTTCCTATAGACTCAATGTGATCTTGGATCACTAAAATATAAAATGTAGAGTCTTGAGCTTTTGAGCTTGAGCCAATCCTTTTATCCTTAGTATTTTGAGGGATCCACTTTCCTCATCCATGCCATGCCATTCATTGAGCTTTCCTGAAATATTTGTCTTGGAATAGTAGTAGCTCAATGAGCTATATGTTGTTAGGAATTACCAAAACCACCTAGGGATAGTTGCACTTTCAATCTCCCCCTTTTTGGTAATTGATGACAACATATAGATCAAAGCTTCGGCAAACGATAATAAGCTTGAAAAACATCGTCGCTTTGAGAAGTATGTGATAAGCAAGAGCTCCCCCTAAATTTGTGCATAGTTTAAGATTTGCTTTGGACTGCAAATGCACAAGGAATTAGGCTCATGGGTTACTCTTCCATGTCACATACATCTTGGTGGAGCGCTCAAAAAAATAATAAAGATTGAATACATGCACTCATCACCAAGCAAAGTGAATGACCATATAAAGATAAATGGGACAATATCATCTAACAAGCATAAGTGTAGCTTATGATCAAACACATGATCATCAATGTCTCACAGGCAATAACGTAGTATCTCAAGCAAGCAAAAGCAAATAAAGTTCAACCACAAAGACAAGAGAGAACAAAAGCAAACTCTCTCTCTCTCGAAGCCTATGATCTATACATTTTTCTCCCCCTTTTGCAACAAGTTACCAAAAAGTTCATAGAAAATGCATAGTGCTATTTCGTCTCTCAGGCTTGGTCTTCTATTGGTGGTGTAGAGATGGCTCCTTGGACGAAGACTTCAGTAGGTGTGGATGGAGCTGAAGGAGTTGGTGCTGGAGCTGGTTGCACTGGAGCTGTAGCTGGTGCAGATGAAGTGGCTCTGGTGTCTGTCACAGGCACTGCAGCTGATCTCTGAGCTCTAGGCACTCTGGCAAATGCATCAGTGGTTGTCTTGCCCTTCCTCTCGTGCATGTCATCCTGTAGCTGCTCCACAACTGACTGAATCTCACTTACTTTAACATCGAGGTCATCGAATGTTTGTTCCATGATTCTTTCTAGGCTCTCCTGGTTTTGAATTAGGGTGGCCAACCCCTTCTCAATCCTCAGAGTTTATGCTATTAAGTAAGCAAGCTGGTCCTGCTTGCTCTTCAAAAAGTACTCAGATGCCTCCTCTAAAGTTGGCATCTTGGCAGCCTTCTCTTTCTTTGCCTTCTCCTTTTTCTCTTGAGCTTGCACTGATTATGGTTCATTCTCATTCATGACAACTTGATTATCCTCAAAATCTGGATAGATAGCAAAGTGTTCCTTATCCAACAGGTATTTGCCTCTGCCCATCTTTGAATTGATTAACTCATGGATTTGTGGGGCATATCCACAACTTCTCTTTTGGTCTGCTGCTGTCCTCTTGATAGTCTCAACTATGAGGCTCATGACCTTGAATTTCTATGGCACATCAAATATGTGTAGCAAATTAATTGCATGCCCTCTGATCACGTTGTGGTCACCTGACTTGGGCAAGAGAGTGTGCCTTAGGATCCAGTTGATCATTGGCAGCCCTGACAGAAGAAAATGGATAGACCCAAACTTGAAAGTCTCAAGTGCCGTGCCTGGGATCTCCTTGTACATGTGTGACATTGAATTGTGATCCTTCTTCTTCTTGGAGTAGACATCCAAGTCATCTTCATTCTCCTCTGGGGCATTGATCAAATTGGCCCATTCCTCAATAGTTGATTGGTACCTTGTAGCTTCAGACATCTAGACTATTCTGCCATCAGGATAAAAGTGAGTTGTGGAGTAGAATTGCATAACAAGCTCATCATTCCAGTTTGTGAACTTCTGTCCAACAAACTCATCAACTCCACAAGCCTCAAAGCTGTCAAACACTCCTGGGTAGTGATCCTCATTTTCCTTCATGTATTTCCAATCTACCCACCTCATATCACAAACTACGGGCTTCTTGTCCAACAGCACAGTCTCATAAAAATCCTGTTGTTCCTTAGTGTGGAACCTGTAATCAACAACAGTTCTTCTTATAATTGCATAGGGATCAGACAACCACTGCGTGAGCCCTGCATCCTTCCTCAGCTTCATATTCTCAGCCACTGGATGAGCATCGTTGTGGTATGGAATCTTGGGTTTGAGCTTCCTCAGAACTTGTCCTTCATCTTCTTCCTCAGCAACTTCAGGCACTGGGGCCTTGTTCTTCTCAGCAGCTGGTATGCTCCTGGTATTCCTCTTAGGTGCAGACTTGGCCTTGGAGGCAGCTTTGGGTGCTTCTTTGGGCTTTGATGATGCAGCCCCTGACCTTATAACATCACCCATCAGCTTTTGTGCCTTGGGTGCTGGTGCAACAACCTCTTCTTCCTCCTCCTCTTCCATCATGGAAGGTTGTCCAACAACTCTGGCCATGGTCTTCTTGACCCTTTCCTTCCTCTTCTTCCCTTCTGCAGCTGGCTCTTTGGTCTAACATGCTGCAAGCTTGGACTGCTGACCCTGTGAATAGTTGTAGTTGAGATAGAATGGATGAGCATCACAAAATGCAGAGATTTTTGCAAAAGAATGACTCAAAAACTTAGTTTTAGTTTTCCACAGAAAGCATTTCGGATCAACCGATTTGTGAACTCGGTGATACCGAAGCAGCTTTTGGAACCTAAACTAGTGAACTCGGTCAGACCGAGTCACAGTTCAGTGGCACCGAGACTTCTAGGGTTTCACAAAGTTCTAAAATCGGTCACACCGATTCACAATTCTCGGTCAGACCGAGAATCACTTGTGCAATGGCGTTAGCGGAATCGGTGCAACCAAGTTTTTCAACTCGGTGGGTCCGAGATGGTTTTAGCGGAAACCTAACCCTAAATTTTCAAATCTCATCTAATCTAAGGATTGTTTTGACTGGATAGTTGCATTTCAATCATGGCAAGAATCATAATGAACACAATGTGCTAGGAATTGGAGGGGATAGCACTGTGATCGAGTCCATACCCTAGTTCGACGATGAACTCGCTACAGTGGCAACACCGGGGATGAATTCTGTTGACGGCGGCGGAGACCAGCAACTGGAGGCGGCTGGCGACGAAGTCGACGATCCGGAGACCTAGGAGGCAGAGCGAGCTATGCACGGGCGAAGGGGTTTGGAGAAAGTTTTCCAAATTTTGCCCGTGTGTATATATAGCCCGACCCTGTCGGTGTGACCGAGTGGAACAACTCAGTGGCACCGAGATGCATAACTGTTGACAGTTACAGCAACTCGGTGAGACCGAAAAGTTCAAATCGGTTGCACCGAGATTGAAAACCTAGATCGACTTAGTGATCTCGTATGACTGAAATGGAAGAATCGGTCAGACCGAAACACACAAAGAAGTTTTGGAAGTTTAAGTCCACGACGAATCGGGGACGCCGAGTGCTCCTCATTCAGAGTGGTTCGAATCTGACTTGATCAAATTTTCTGATGTAGCATGAATAGAGTTTGAGACAAGAAAAGCATAGATAGCTAGAGAAGGTTCTTAGGCATTCTTGTTCATCCACTTGGCAAGAGAAAAAGAATCCAATCAATCAAAGCAACAAGTGGATGTCCTCGAATGAGTAAAATATGCAACCAACATGCTCACACAATAAAATGGCAAATGAAATATGTGGCAAAGCTTGCACTACCAATTCTAGTATCTATCAAACAATTGGCGATGACTAGGTCATCTATATATGAGTATATTGACTTAGGAGTCAAATGAGAACATTTGATCATAGGTCATACTCATTGTTTAAGCTCAAGTGGGGTTACCACTTTTACATAATGCATTGATGTGTTCACACCATTAGAGTTGCTTTGACTCAATTCTTAGAGTTAAGCTCCCCCTAGATGTGAGATCCCCCATAAGAGGGATGAACTAACCTTGGGTTTTGTCGATGATGACTTCATGTAGGTGTTGAAGATGTGGATGCTCAAAGTTGATGAAGATCATTTGGAGCAATCCTTTTGAGTGAGTTGCACTTTCAATACCTACACGGGTTAGTCCCACAAGGAACAAACAAGTATATCCATAGACATAGAGTGATGCACACATAATATGATGTCCATGAAAGCATTAGGTTACCTTGTTCCTTGCCTTACCAACAAGAGGGTTTGTGACTCCTTGAACTTAGTGCAAGATGTGGAAGTTGATTGCACTTGTCCTTGCCATAATGATATGAGTGAAGAATGTTGGCGGAGTCACCCTCAAGAACTCTCTAGTTCTTCTTATTCGGGATCCACATCATCTTGATGGGAATCCTTGAAGTTGTAGTTGTACTTGATGAAGTAGAACTTGACGTAGTCTTGGGAACCCACTTGACCAAGGCCTTAGGAGCTTCTTCAAATGCATCAATCTCCTCTTGAAGCTTGTCCTTGCCTTTTTGCTTGTGGTCTTGTGTTGGAAGATCATCTTGAGCTTGTGTTCCCTTGAAGGAAGTAGGATCATACTTCTCTTGTTGAGGAACAAACTTCATCTTGGGATATTGATCTTCTTCCCACTCAACTCCATTGGCATTGAACTTTAGTTCAAAACCAACACCTTGGTTCTTCCGGTGCCTTCCTTGCTTGCGTACAATTTCCTCGAATTGCTTACTCCCGGCAAGGCTCTTGTAAACACCTTTCTCTATAATTCCCTTCAATAAGCTATTTTATTGCTCAAGTGTAACTTGGCTAAGAGAATCATTAGTGGAATCAAGAGAATTACTAGAAGCAACAATATTGGATTTAGCATGATTATTGTTACTACTAGAGGAAGAATCCTTTTTGTTCTTGTTATTGGACTTGACTTGAGGCATGTAAGTAGATAAGAGTAAACGCTTGGCAATGTAAGAAGAACTTTTCTTGCGGAGATCATCATTGATTGCCTTTAAGAACTCATGCTCTTGCTCAAGGTTGAGCTTTTCAAAGCGTAACTTCTCATGAGCCCTTAAAAGTTCTCGATGATCTTCTAAGATAGTTTCTTGAGCTAACTTAAGAGTGTTTAGTTCTTTAGTTAGAAGCTCAATCTTCTCCTTGTCATTGTCATTCGTTTTATCTTGTTTAGCATGATTAATTGATGTTTCATCATAGTATTCATCACTAGAGTTGTCAACAAGTAAATCATCATCATCTAACAAGTCATCTTCATCACTATTGAAATCAACATACTCGGGGTGTGTTACCTTAGGGCCTATAGCCATGAAGCATATTCCAATTCCTTCATTTGGTGAATCAAATATGTCGTAGGAGTTGGTCGACACAAGTGCTAGACCGGCAACACCTTCATCTTGAGTATGTTCGGAGTCAGAGTGATAGCTTCTGTCGGAGTGATGTTCAGAGTCGGAATCGGATACCCATTCACCAACATGAGCTTGATGTCTTTGTTTTGTGTAGCTCTTTGATGACTTATCCTTCCTTTCTGAATCCTTGCTTCTCCAGGATGTCCTTCGTTCATACCGATCATCTCTACTCCTTCTCTCTCTTGGCGGTGATTCTTCTCTTCTACTTCTTCTCTTGGGAGAATCTTCTCTTCTTTTGTAGGGTGCCGTACACTCATTGGAATAGTGTTCGGGTCTCCCACAATTGTAGCAATTGCTCTCTCAACTGGAAGATCTTTTGTCATTGTAGGACCTTGACTTGGAGCTTCTTTCTTTGCTTCTACTCTTGTAGAATTTGTTGAAGTTCTTCACCATTAAGCTCAATTCTTCATTGAAGGTTTGTTTCTCACTTGATGATGTAGGGGCTTCATATGAGGCTTTGTAAGCACCACTTGACTTGTTGTGAAGTTCCTCCTTATCCTTGAGTGACATCTCATGAGCAACAATTCTTCCAATGACTTCCGTTGGCTTGAGATTCTTATACTTGGGCATCATTTGGATCAATGTGCACAGGGTATCATATTTTCCATCCAATGATCTTAGGATCTTTTTGATGATGAATCTGTCGGTCATCTCTTCACTTCCTAAGCCCGCAATCTCATTTGTGATAAGAGCAAGCCTAGAGTACATTTCAGCGACACCTTCACCATCCTTCATTTTGAACTTGTCAAGCCGACTTTGGAGCACATCCAATTTGGATTCCTTGACGGAGTCAGTACCTTCGTGCATATCAATCAAAGTATCCCAAATTTCCTTTGCATTCTCAAGATGGCTGATTTTGTTGAACTCTTCGGGGCACAATCCATTGAAGAGGATGTCACAAGCTTGAGCGTTGTATTGCAGCATCTTCAATTCATCCGCACTAGCTTCACGGTTCGGTTCTCTCCCATCAAAGAATTCACCTTGCAAGCCAATACACACAATAGCCCAAACGTCGGGGTTATGTCCGAGAATATGCATTTTCATCTTATGCTTCCAACTAGCAAAATTAGTGCCATCAAAGTAAGGACCTCTACGGTGATAATTTCCCTCGCTAGACGCCATACTCTCCTAGGTTGTGAAACCAAGGCTATGATCACCAAAAGCTATGGAAATCAAAGCAAATGGAGACCAAAGCTCTGATACCTCTTGTAGGACCTTGAAGTAAGTCTAGAGGGGGGGGGGGGTGATTAGACTACTTGACCAATTAAAAACTTAACCTTTTGCCAATTTTAGTCTTTGGCAGATTTTAGCTATCTTAGCACAAGTCAAGCAATCTTCACACAATTCAATCAAGCATGCAAAGAGTATATGAGCAGCGGAAAGTAAAGCATGCAACTTGCAAGAATGTAAAGGGAAGGGTTTGGAGAATTCAAAAACAATTGGAGACATGGATGTTTTTGTCGTGGTTCCGATAGGTGGTGCTATCGTACCTCCACGTTGATGGAGACTTCAACCCACGAAGGGTAACGGTTGCGCGAGTCCACGGAGGGCTCCACATAAGAAGGGTCCACGAAGAAGCAACCTTGTCTATCCCACCATGGCCGTCGCCCAAGGACTTGCCTCACTAGCGGTAGATCTTCACGAAGTAGGCGATCTCCTTGCCCTTACAAACTCCTTGGTTCAACTCCACAATCTTGTCGGAGGCTCCCAAGTGACACCTAGCCAATCTAGAAGACACCACTCTCCAAGAAGTAACAAATGGTGCATTGATGGTGAACTCCTTGCTCTTGTGCTTCAAATGATAGTCTCCCCAACACTCAACTCTCTCTCATAGGATTTGGATCTGGTGGAAATAAGATTTGAGTGGAAAGCAACTTGGGGAAGGCTAGAGATCAAGATTCATATGGTATGAATGGAATATCTTGGCCTCAACACATGAGTAGGTGGTTCTCTCTCAGAAATGGTAAGTTGGAAGTGTAGGTTTGTTATGATGGCTCTCTCCATGAATGAAGAGGAGGTGGAGGGGTATATATAGCCTCCACACAAAATCTAACCGTTACACACAATTTACCAATCTCGGTGGGACCGAATCAACAAACTCGGTCGGACCGATTCAGTAAACAATGTGACCCTTAGGGTTTTCGGTGGGACCGACATGCAAACTGGGTGAGACCGATTACACAAACTTGGTGATACCGATTTTGGTAATAAGCTAACCAGAGAGTTGGTCAGGTAAACTCGATGGGACCGATTCGCTCATGTCGGTGAGACCGAAATGTTACAAAAAGGAAACAGAGAGTTTACATTGCAATCTCGGTGGGACCGATCGCTCACTTCGGTTAGACCGAAACATTACGAAGGGAAATAGAGAGATTACAATCCCATCTCGGTGAGACCGAGATCCCTATCGGTGAGACCGATTTGCCTAGGGTTTGTGGTAGTGGCTATGACATCTAAACTCGGTGGCGCCGGATAGAAAGAATTGGTGGGGCCGAGTTTGACTTTAGGTTTAGGTCATATGTGGATATGAGAAAGTAGTTGAGGGTTTTTGGAGCATATCACTAAGCAACTTGAAGCAAGAAACTCATCAAGCAACACCTCATCCCTCCTTGATAGTATTGGCTTTTCCTATAGACTCAATGTGATCTTGGATCACTAAAATATAAAATGTAGAGTCTTGAGCTTTTGAGCTTGAGCCAATCCTTTTATCCTTAGTATTTTGAGGGATCCACTTTCCTCATCCATGCCATGCCATTCATTGAGCTTTCCTGAAATATTTGTCTTGGAATAGTATTAGCTCAATGAGTTATATGTTGTTAGGAATTACCAAAACCACCTAGGGATAGTTGCACTTTCAGTTTATGTATCAAGTTAGTGTCTCATCAGCTAACAGTAATCCTGGGGCTGGTGAGCACAAGGGCCATTTTCTGAGAAATTAATATCCCAAAAATCCGGTCCTGACAATCTTGGTATTAGAGCCAGGCTGATCATTGGCTAATCCTATCTTAGCCAGGTCAATAAACCTAGGTCAACCAGCCCGCCAGACCTTAACCTAACCCCGGCCAAGCTTCTCGTGTAAGATAGCCACACAGTGACCCCGACACCCTTTGGCAGTCGGTGCCCAACCTATCAGCCTAGCCTGTTGATCACGCGCCAATGACCGACACCTAAATTGTCTCATTCGCAAGCGTGCGAAGAAGACTCCGTCCCCTTTTTCTATAAAAAGGGCACGCTAGCCTCAACCCAGCACAACACATCCTCTTCCCCAAACCAAGCTATAATGCCTGGCCCTATTGTGCACAATGAGACCACATCAACCAACCTTGGAGGTTTTGTGACCGTGCTAGCAAACCTCACCCGCCATGCCTTTGCATTAGAAGAGCCCCCAGAATATGTGGTGTACCAAGGGCCCATGAGCGGTGAGAGCCGTCAATTCTGGGCCACTATGCACATCTATGGTAGGGGTCTATCGCCAGAACGCCCCTACAGGTTCACCGGAAGGACAACTTCCTTTGAGCCACAAGCCATCCAACTAGCTGCTCGAGAGGCTATAGTTTAACTCAGGCACTTGTCGCCCAGAGTTAACTGTCGCTCGTTCTACTACTACCCCAGCCGTGATGGGTATAGTAGGCCACCCCAGGTTACCAACGGAGATCACAAGACGGATCCTGCATTGTTGCATCCGGTGCGCTATGTAAGTGCACTAGAGGAACTATTCGATCAAATCATGCTTGATCTGATCGTAGCTCGTGGAGAACTGGTTCGCCGAGCCCCGGCAAGAGGAGAAGATGAGCCCGACGCCGACAACCCAGTCGTGCTGTTCGGACAACCGATCGAGTCCTTGAGGTATGCCCCAGCCATCGACCAAAATACTTTGGTGTCCCCAGAAGTGCTTCGTCGCCTTTCGGGAACACGCTCCAACGGGATTGTGGCCAACAACCCCCGCGATGGTCATCATCGCTACCCTGACCCTGAAGCCCCTCAACTCCATCCAGCTAACCCCGACGGTGAAACCCGTGGAGAAGCCTCGACGTCCACAAGGCACGACCGCTTAGATATAAACAAGGTAGACTAAGTCACTCGAATAATACCGAGTCTTAGTATGTCCACACCCTGTAAATGTGTAATCTCGCATCACCATAAATAATCGCAGCCTGCTTGTGTGACTTTAGTAGCCATGCATAAATATGTTTGCATGCGGTTGCATTTTTTATTTCCGGGCACAGCTACCAAAAACCACCCTGACAACACCCACAGTAATACATCACTTTTGTGAGATATGTGTATCTGTAGCATTGACCCCGACCCCAAAGAGCAGAACCGACAAACTAGTTGCCCTTCACCGCGATAAATAACCCAGCCCGAATGCTATATAAAAGGCCACCTCGTGACCTTGCCAAGTATCCCTCACCCGGTACACAACTCTCACAACCATTTCTTTGCCATGCCGAGCCCTAGTATTTATCTGAGAACTCCAGATGCAACCCCAGGTAGTTTTGTTAAAATATTGTGGGACTTTACCTGCAGTACCATGAGTGCTACCCATCCACCTAGTACGAGCTGCTCAAATCGAGGATCACCCCATCCACCTCGAAATATTGGGTAGTGGTGCACATCCCTCCCACAAACCCAAACCAAGACCCAACGGAAGTCTCCTTTGTTGGGAAATCTATGCCGACTCCGCAAATGGCCATAGAAGCTGATGCGTACGAAGCGTTTGCTCGCCTTCGATTCGCGGTACCCTATGCCAGCGAACGGGGGTATTATTACTTCCCGAGTCGTGCAGCACCCGGAGAAGTAGCATCTTTTCCCGGTGGACGAATCGAGAGAGACCCAGTACTGACCAACATTGCCCAGTATGTCATCGCTCAAGAGCGTTTGACCCAACGAGTAATGGCTTACCTCCAGAGCATCGCTGATTTAAATCCTCAGATCGCCATCGGCAAACCACTGAGGCCCGACCAGGAGAGACGCGTTCATCGACTAGTCAATCTGCTTCCCCCGATAGAAGAAGAGTGTGCCTCAATTCCAGAGACATTTTCTCAGGACCCTGTCCATTTACCATTGTCGCTGTAGACGTCACTGCTCTGTTTATTGTCCCAACATTTGTTTATGTGTTGCAACTTATGCATGGTATCCTAAAATTTATGCGATGAATTAAATTCTTAGTTTCAATTAATGTGAGTGGTTTTTATTGCGGTTAATTTTTATTAACTGTTTTCACTCTCGTTAAACTCTGAAGTGAGATTTTTCCCTGAATTGTTGTAGCGTATATCTCTGCACGACATAGTTTTTTATTCCTGCAGCACCACAACAGCACACACACAACCACAACCACTTGACCACATGCACTAATTGCAAATCCACGTGCACATTTTGCACCTAACAGAGCAGCCCTTAGCAAATCTCGAGGACGGGATTTTTTCTTAAGGGGGGTAGTGTTGTAACACCCCAAAAATTAAACCGTGATTTATTAATTAAAATTTTGCCTTGGTAAATTAAACTTCTATTTTCTGGATTTTCTTTTGATTCAGAACCACTCTTTTCTTCTGAGTTGTGAAGTTTTTACCCCAAGTGAAAACTTTCCAAAAATATTGTTGGACTTGTATACCCTCTCAAGAAACATTTCTTTATTCAGTGAAATTATTTATATGATTATCTTCCGTGAGCTCTATTTCTTTTAAAAATGATTTTTATAAGATTTAGGGTCCCATTTGCACTACAACCCTTTCAAATACTCCTTTAAAAATTCCACCAAAATTTGGGGATGACATGTGAGGTTCCTAAATCACTTTTATGCAAAAACCTCTTTTAATCACTTGGGGATTTTGAGCCCTACCTCAAGTTTTCAAATCTGGATCAGTTTGTGGGGTGCACTGCAACCTATTTAAATATTTCTTTAAAAATTACATAAAAATTTGGAGATGTCAGTAGATGCATATCATTCATTTTATGCAAAAACCCATGAGTGTGCTTTAAAAAATTTGAGCAAATCATCCTCTTTTGCTCTTTGGCCCAGTTGGGTGTTTTCTACTCCAACTCTATTTTATTTTACTCTAGTGCCCATGATCTTTCTCCTACTTATAAACCACCCTACAAAACCCTTAAGTCCAGGAGATTGGACCCATTGGTGCATTTTTAGTCCATGCTATAATAACCTTTAGTTTCTGCCCATATTTGGTTTTCTCAAAAGCTTGCACTAACAAGTTTTTGGTTTTGTCCTAACAACCTTGCCATCATCACTTGTACATAAAGAGACTAGGATCTGGAGTTTTTGGCCACCCCAAGAGAAGCCTAGATGACCATAGCATTCTGTCGAACACCTTGAGTGCATGAACAGGATTGGCATGAACTCTAGTTTGCATTTTGAACCTGCTTGCTTTGCCAAACCAGCATGTCTCATGACTCTACCTTAGTCTATAGCCCCACCCTACTAAACCTTATGTGGATTGGAGCCCCGGGCATGCCTTGGCATTTTGCCGAACACGTAGCGTGCGTGCTTTGGGCACGCCCAGAGCGCAGGTTTTGCACGCGCGCGCAGCCGAGCCGCCGCGTCGCGCCCCTGGCCTTTGCTCGCCCGCAGGGCCGCGCCTCGGCCTCGCCCGCTCACCAGAACCCTCCAGGCTGCCCCTGGAGCCCCACAGCACCGCCGTCAGGCCGGCCATGGCAGCTAGCGTCCGGCCACAACAGGCTCCTGCCCTGGACGGTGCCGCTCGAGCCACTCTCGCTCGCTAGCTCGCCCCTGGAGAGTGCCCGCTCGTCAGCTAGCTTCTGCCGCCATCCCCAGCCTCGCCACGTCGCCCTGCAAGCTACAGAACGGCGGTTCGCCGATCTTATCCCCGGCCGCCGCGGAACCGACCTAGTCGCGCTATAAATAGGGATCCCCGAGCCCATCTGGACACTCAGGAAACCTCGTACCATCCCCCTAGTGCACCCACACCCAGCTATCGACGGAGGGAGGCCGTCTTCCCCGTCTCCGGCCAGTTCGGCCGTCGCCACCCTCCGGTCCCGCTCGTCGCAAGCAGAGCCTCCCCAGTCCATCCAGCGCCACCTTTCGACTCTCCTAGACCTTGTGGAGCCACCCCATCTCTCAAACACGACCGGGAACCACCGTAGATCTAGCCCCCAAATCCTCCCGAAGCCACCTCCGTCGCGAAGCTCGCTGCCGGCGACTCCCTTCATCCCCACCAGCCTTTCGACCACCGGGAGGACCGCCCTGGACCAGTGGATCCATCCCCGCCCTCAGAACCCCGCGGGAAGCCGCTGTTTGTCAACGGCGATCGCCGGAGCCTCGCCTCCGCTCGGGCAGAGGAGAAAGGAGGCGGGCGACTGGTCAAACCTGACCAGTGGGCCCAAGGGACCCACTGTCAGTGACCCCGAGCCGGTCCACGCTGGCATAAGTGATAGCGTAATCCCAGAGTACGCTCCCCCCCGAACCGTTTTTCTTTTTCTGTTTCTTTTATTTATTTATTAAAAACAGAATTTTGACTGGCTATATCTTTTTAAATATAAGTCCAAATGATTTGATTCTTTTTCTGTTGTTTCTCAAATTTTGTCTAGTTTATTTTCATATTTATTTGAAAATTTTCCAAACAACTTTTTTGTACTGTTTTGAAACTATGTGTTGATTCAAATTTTCTCAAAATAGGATTTTTGAAGAAGGCAACTTTCGAAAATGCACCCCACTTGCATACTCTTGAAGGCAAGCATTATGAACCCTAGCATAATATTGTTGTGTGGTGGTTGATACGGTTACAACACCACCTTAACACGAAGTATTCGTTATTTTATGTGATGATTTGATCATACTCATGAGTGCATAATGAATGTTCCTTGCTGTTGGAACTTGATATGCTTGTGATAGTAATCACCCTCGTATGCCTTTCATGCATATCGGAAGGAATCCGGGAAAGCCTCTATCTTGGGTAGACACGAGCTTGTCTCCAGTCTTCGTCGAGACGGTTGTGTCCGGTATGGCATAGTGAGGTATGAGGAGGGGTGATTCTGTCTGTTGGTTGAAACATATTTGTTATGCTAATTATGCAGGGAATACTTAAACCTCCTGAGTCGGTCGTAGATCGAGTCTTGTTCCAGTAACCCCCATACTTGTTTCGTACTACCACTTGTCCCTGCCATAGGTAGGGTACGGTTCAGTAAGTCTTCAACCCCTTTCTAGCACACATCGTACAGAGAGGCCATGATGGAAGATACCGGCTACATCCGGTAGGCATGCCACCTGGTCCGGGGGCATGGGTGTTTCCGGTTGTAGCCGAGGGGGTAGCTCCCCTAGTTTGCGCGCGTTATAAAGTTTGTGATCCCATACTAATCGAGGTTGTAGCCTTCCCACTTAGAGTTTTGCTTAACGAGTGTCGTGGGTGATTCCAGACACCGGTAAGTCAGGCTGGTGTGTGTGCGGTCAAGTGTGTTTTCAATTAAAAGACCGTAGACGGAATTAGTCCCGATGGACTAACGGAATCCGTTACTCGTGGGTAAAGATACACCCTCTGCAGAGATTACATCTATTCGAATAGCCGTGTCCATGGTTAAGGACTACAGTCTGGGATGGGTCAAGTGTCGGTCTTAGTGTCGGTCTTCGGAGGAAAAACTGCTAAACCAGAACATTGATTATGACCTGTGACATATGATTATTATGATTATTATTATTGTGGACTAACCATTTACATTACTTGAATTATTGGGTATCCCTGGGACGGCTCTACCTCCTGGATATTCACTGTAATTATTCTCTTATAAGCCCTTTATGTGGTGTCGCTCAAACACCCGACTGTGGCATGCTTGTCAATTAAATTACTTATAAGCCCTTTATGTGGTGTCGCTTAGACGCCCGACTGTGGCATGCTTGTCATTTAAATTATTTATAAGCCCTTTATGTGGTGTCGCTCAGACGCCCGACTGTGGCATGCTTGTTATTTAAATTATTTATAAGCCCTTTTTTTGGTGTCGCTCAGACGCCCGACTGTGGCATGCTTTATATTATTATCCTTTCGAGGCGTCGCTTCAGACACCCGATCGGTGCATTCCATCACTACTCCCTTATTGCATATTCATGTTGTACATGAATAACCTGCTTGCGTGCATCATGGATTTTATTTTGTGACTGACATTGTGATCATAGAATATTTCAGAGCATGATTATCATTTGTTATATTATACCTGTGTTCATAATGTTTGCGAGTACATTCAAAAGTACTCACTGGCTTGTCCCTGGCTATTGCCTTGGCCAGATTTCTTGCACGGAGAGGAGCGTTGCGATGACAGCCCCGGAACCTACGCAATGGTGATAGCAGCCTCGCGAAGATAGGAGTTATCCAGGTCAGCTGTTCCTGTGGGAAATGGAGTCCCATAGACGCTGATGAACCACAAACTGCTTCCGCCATCAGCCACTAGAAACCCTGTGTTGTACTCATAGGCCAAAATGGTCTTGTACTACATATTATGTATTTTGCTTGGAGTTTCTGTATCAAGTTGGTGTCTCATCAGCTAACAATAATCCTGGGGCTGGTGAGCACAAGGGCCATTTTCTGAAAAATTAATATCCCAAAAATCCGGTCCTGACACCCTTGCCAGTCCTCACCCTACTGACGATGATCTCACACATCTTGTTGAGCATGAACGTGGACAGGAAAGTCTGCCATTTGATTGTGTTCCCCTTCGCAGCCCCAGTAATTGATGCCTTTGCAACCTTAATGGTCGCCTTAGTATCCGCCGCAAGCACCGCCGCCACTAAAGATGGTTGCACAATAGACCACTTGAATAGATCTGTATCAGGAGGCATATGCTCGAATAGCGGTTGGGGGTCCTCACATAGGAGGGACAAAACAGGTTCTCGAACAGAACAATGGCCTGACGAAGGTCTTCGGTGTTGGTGGTCATGTCCTGCGATGGTTAGCATCATGACTACTGAACAAGGACAATGCATACTGCGCATGGACTCATCTTCAAGCCCAACACACTAGCACATCTATTGAACTAGCATTGACTAATCATGAAGTTCAACGCAGTACCATGTCTATCTATCTACCATACTACACATGGTCTGATCATCAAGCATGCCACTAGAACGACATAACCTACCATACCACCTGCAGATCTACTCATACCACATGCTCACGGATCTTGAATTGAACGAGAAGGGGGTGAATGAACTTACAACTATCAAAGTGACAAGGAGGAGGCACAGAACAACTCGAGAGAAGAGGTGGAAGAATGATCACCACCGCGACCATCACCGACCGAAGAAGATGCGCAACTTGCGTGCTTATCGATGAAGAAGCCACTCGGGGTGGGGAGCTCGAGGGGGTGGTGGCGGCGAGAGTTTTGGTGGTGATACTAGGGGGGCTTAATAGGGCAACCGAACCAGCGAAAGGTGACCCAATTCCTCCTACCGTTTTTTCGGCAACACGCGTGACTTCGATGTTGCGTTCCCCGTCCCTGCACGCCAAGAGTCTGGCTGAGAGGAAACCATTGATTTAGCCGTTCTAAGCGGGCTTGGTTGGGACGTGATTTAAGTTTCGTGCGGGCCGAGATTTTGGTGCCGGGCATCCCCAAGAACGTCCTTAACGATGCTAGCACCACCTCATCGTTCACCACCATACATATCAGCGAATTGATCTACTCCTACCTCCGCAACTCCATGAGCCTTAAACCGGTTGTTACCAGCTAATATTAAAGTTCTTTTCATTTCAATCTAAGCTAAATTTGTTTTGTTACAAGAGTACACAAATTTGGCATTAAATGTCAAAATTTCGCAACCATTCTAAAAAAGCTAAATTTATTTCCCTAAAGCCAATTCAAGAACAACACATAAAACATAGTGTGAACATGCAGAGCGTGGCCTTAGGAAACGATATACACGTGGCCTATCATGCAGCAATATGCGAGTGATCACAACTTGAAGGCCGTGTTGCCAGTTGGGTGCAAGTTCGGTCATATGCCGGATGCCAACCCTAGGAACAAACTAAAACATATATATTATGAGCTCCATGGCCGTGCCAAAATAGATACTTCATCTGATCCATATTAATTGTCGCTCGTGCTAAGTGAGCGACAATTAATATATATCTTTCTCCTGTTCATGCCATTGCAAGGAAACAATAAGTTTATTCGGACTTGGAGTTGTGTTTGTCATCGACACGTCTGGGCATGTTGTTATGATTCTCATCTTTTATTTTTCTAAATTAATAACCTGGCAGTCCTCTTCAAATAGATTGAACCCATTAGACTCTGGTCTAAAAACAAAATTTTCTTGTTAAATACTTATTTTTATATCTTAAAATTTTCTTGTTAAATACTTATTTTATATCTCAAAATTAATAACATGGCAGTCCTCTTCAATCGTATTTACTTTATTTTATACTTTAAATTTTTTTACTCTTTTTTTAACATCAGTACAGACACACACACTCATATATACACGCATACATTCATCCCTATGAACGCGCACACACACCCTATCCATATGAGCACATTCGAAAGACTGATTGATTTAAACACTGATGGGCTGGGGATATCACAGTCCCTTTAACCATCCAATCACAGATTGATTCGCTAATTTTTTTAAATCCGTAATTGTCTTTGCCATTTGCCATGAAACTGGGAAAACCATACGATTTCCATGTGTGTCGTGGCCGTATCTTATACAGGTGTGCTCCACAAAACCTCGTCGCGGGTCTGGATTTTGGACCACCCACCGAACCGCCCGCCGGCGATAGCAGCCGCCGCCAATGGCCGCCGTCTCGACGGCCCAAATCCTCCCATTCCTCACCACCTCCACTTTCCAGTCCTCGCTTCTCTTCCCGCCCACAGCACGGCGGGCCCCAACCTCGCTGACCTACGCCGACCGCCCTGCTCCCGCCGTCGCGTCCTGTCCTCGCCCCGGTGGAACCCACAGGACTCAGGCTTTCCAGCCCGTTCTCCCTGCCTGTGCTGCCGTTTCGTACTCCTCGTCGAGCGCGGCAGAAGGTACTGTGGTAATCAAATAGGGGCTGTGCTGTTGGCTTGAGCTCTTGTAATTGTGAGCTTTTGAAGGGGATGAAGGCATGTCTGACCCGGAGCTGAGGCTGGTGCTGGAGCTTGCAACCGACGAGGAGCTGCTGGAACTGGAGGAGATCCTCTATGGTACCAGGTCTGGCGCTCGAGCTTACTGATTGTTCCAATGCTGTTTACTGCTTAGCACTGAGATAACTGATTGTTTGGTTTGGATCATAGTGATGGGTTTCACGAGACAGAGTTGAATTCGCTAGTTTGGAGTTTCGTTAATAGTGTGCATATATAATCTGCTGCGATGTACTAGTTGTTTTGGACTTTTTGGCTGCCTCTTTTGGTTCCTACGTTGGTTATGACGGTAAGCATGCTTTGCTGCAGAATTAGTCAAATATATCTAGTTGCTTGTAAATATAGTGCACGATTACAAAGTAGTAACGCTAACCGCATTCAAATTATGGACAAAGAGGATCAGATCTGTGAATTTACACAGAATAGTGTTACTTTTGTTTTAGAAATAATTTAATTAAACTCTTTGGCAAAAGAGTTAATTATGGTCAAAGAGGATCAGATCTGTGAATTTACTTTTGTAATGCTAACTAGATCATATTTATTTGGAAATGATTAAAATTTCATCTCCTTTGTTTCTTTTTCCATCTACTGATTTTTGAAACCATCATGGTTTTTCTCTTGCGTTTTCTTTATTGTGCTGACTGATTCAGTTAGACCTGATCACTTTCCTGTGTTCGCATAATGGGACTGCCACAAAAAGCTGTGGCGCAATATCTACCTGTCATAATATTCCAATGTTTCACATTGTGAGCATAAGCTTTGGTTCTGTGTCTCCTTATTCTGCAGCTATTTCAGCCCAGTGCTAAAATCAATTGCAAAAAGGCCGAACACCATTTCTGTTGTTGCTTTGGATGATATCGAAGAGAGAGATCTTTTCATCTCAAAATTGGAGTCGAGGTTCTTGTATCTTGCTGCAGATGCACGCTCTGTTCTAAGGTCAGTCAAGTAGGCTTTTATCCCTGTATCATCAAAAATGTATACCTGATTAGATTAATTACCCTGTAGAAGTCGACCTGATATGGTTTGCCACATTTTTGAACGTTTTGTACTTGTACAATTGTTCTTCGTAGGGGCTGGAGGCCATCATACAGGAATGTCTTACTTCAAGTAAGAAGAGAACTTGGTGTTCAGTGCTCCAGTAAATTATGTAGTGCAGACCTGGAGGCAGAAATATTTCTACACCTCCTGGATGAATATTCGAGGTATATACTTTTAATTTGGGAAGTATAAGGATGCCCGAACACAAATTTCCCTGGGATATAGTTGTAAACTATGTAACTAGATACGCTGCAATCTGTTTCCTTTTAAACGGATATATAGTTATATACACTGCAATCTATTAACTAGTAATCGACACTATTGCAGTTTCATATTCATTAATTTCTTTTGTGTTTGAAACTTCTAAGACCTATACTCTCTCTTTGCCACTCTAGTGGTCTTGAATACTAAATTGTTTCTGCATTTAGCCGTCAGAAAGGATCATTTTCATTTCCATGGGATAAGCAGAAATCTCCAAAAGAAAACCCTAGCATTGAAGTAAACAACTGGAAGGTGCTTACTGACGCTGCTTGGAGGATTGGAGCAAAGGGACTAGAAAGTACATTCTTGAAGGTTATTTGTGGTTACTTCTTCTCATTTCTTTGTGACCTTTCACTTCTTTGGCTAATTTCATTTGTTCTTTGATATGGAAGGGTGGAAGTGCATTGACCGTGAAAACAATCTATGAATCGGTATGAAATACAGTTTATTTGTTGGAAGATCAAATTCTGCTACTTCTAGTTCTCACAACACCGTTGTTTATTAATGTTACTTACCATTATGGTAGTTAGCCAAGAGACTATCTGGAAAGCTGCTGATGGAGACAGCTAATTATGAGATTAAGAAAGAACTTGTTAAGCAGGTATACCTATTTTAATTGATTCTTTTGGTTTGTTGCTCCTGAATCTCTAATTATGTTGTGGCCATCGCTAGCGCAATAGATAGAACTTCATATCTGCGTTTGCCTAGTATAAGCTCTTGTTCTATTTCCCCATCTGGAAAATGCATTGGCAAAGCTTGATATTTAGACCAACGTGTTTGCATGCTACAACTGATATTCACTACTATCTTAATATAATATCCTCCAGAAGTAATGTCTTTACCTTTTCCAGGGTGGCCGATTAGCTGCTGTTAACCTTGAATCCAGAGCTGGCTTTCTTGCAGCTAGGCAGGTAATACCATCTTTTTATCTTCATTCTATTCCTCGGTGAGCTAGTATGCCCGAAGTGTGTAGGAGGCAGCTGCTTTTGTACATCAATATTGGCATTGTACCCACTTTTTTTGTCGAAGATCGTACATACAGATGTCAAGTTTTAACAGTCCTCTTGAATGTATGCAGGGTTTGGCTCGTGCAGCATCTAGATATGTTGGCCTTAGGAGTTTCATGAGTTTACTTGGACCAATGTATGTTTATTCTAATATTCTCTAGTATATTTTCATAAACCTTTCCTTGCTGTTACTGCCTTATTTTTCTTCCTGTCAATATCTATCTTACACCATGATCTGATCAAATTAAATTCCCCTTTGCACATGGAGTATTTTGCCTGTAAGTCGCCTACTAACTGTTCTGTGCTTACACTTGACTGTCACACAGAATGTGGGGCACACTCTTGGCTGATATTGTGATCCAAATGCTTGGGACAGATTATGCTAGGATCGTGCAAGCAATCTACGCTTTTGCTCAGGTGAGGTTCACTTTATCTCCTTGTTTAGTCTCAGCAGCTGCATTGATGCATTGTCAAGGGCCTCGGTGCCCAAGACAGCAGGACCTCGACTACGTAGTTCGTAGTCGCGGTGGATAGGAGCGCTAGGGTTTTTGCCTGGCTGCTCTATGATGCGGGAGGAGAAGATAGAAGGAAATAACTTTATTGCTTCTCCCTAAAGGGTGCTAACTATCTGATATATAAAGGCCCCATGGGCTAATAACAAACTAGAAACCTATACGAAACAAACTAGTCTAGGAACTAATGTGCCCGGATCAGGACTCCTGTCCAGCCTGCGCCTTGCCTGATGCGGCCGTCGGCTGCTCCTGGCCGCGCGGCCCACGTCTGTAAGACGTGCCCCACATGACATCTCTCCCCCCCTCGACGAGCAGCTCGTCCTCGAGCTGAAAAGCGGGGTAGCACTCGACGAAACTGTCAAGATCCTCCCATGTAGCTGACGAAGCTGCTTCACCCTTCCAGTGGACGAGTAGCTGGCGAACGCCGCGTGCTAGACGCGCACGAGTCACGCGCTCTGGTTCTGGAACAGCCGCCCCGTTGTGGATCGAAGGCAATCCCGGCGGTGTAGTTGGAGGAATGCCGAAGAACTTCTTGAGGAGGCCCACGTGGAACACGTCATGGAGGCGCGAGCGTGCCGGAAGCTCAAGACGGTATGCCACGTCGTTGATCACTTCTGAAATGCGGTACGGCCCATAGAATTGTGGCTTGAGCTTGCCCCTGGTTGGCAAGTTGAGAGAGGACGCGGCGCGCTGTCGAAGGCGAAGCCAAACCCAATCGCCCACCTCATGTCGAATGTCCCGATGACGTCTGTCGTAGTAGGACTTATAGACCGCCTGTGCCTGTTGTAGACGATAGCGGACGTCCTCGATAAGTTCGTCGCGCTCAGCCATGCTCCTGGCCACTGCAGCTACCCGTGTGTCGCCAGGCTCGTAAGAGCGAATAGTGGGAGGGTCACGGCCATACACAAGCTTGAACGGAGTCTCTTGGGTTGCTGTCTGGTAGGCGGTGTTGTATATGTACTCAGCCCAGGGAAGCCACCGGAGCCACTGCTTGGGACGATCGCCGGTAAGACACCGTAAATACATCACAATGATCTTGTTAGCAGCCTCCGTTTGACCATCCGACTGCGGGTGAAATGCTGACGTCATGTGCAGCTTTGTCCCCGTGAGGCGCATGAGCTCTCGCCAAAAAGCGGAGGTGAAGACGGGGTCGCGGTCAGAGACCATGGACTGCGGCACGCCATGGAGACGAACAACCTCAGCGAAGAACACCTGTGCCACTGACTCTGCCGTGTATGGGTGGGCTAACGCCACAAAATGGCAATACTTGCTGAAGCGATCCACCACGGTGAGGATGACAGACTTCCCGCCTACTCGAGGAAGCGCTTCCACGAAGTCGATGCCGATGTCAGTCCACACGCCCGTGGGCACCGGCAGCGGCAGTAGCAGCCCAGCGGGGTGCAAGTGCTCGGACTTGTACCGCTGGCAAGTACCGCAATTGCGGACGTACTCCTGCACCGTCTTGCGAAGGTTAGGTGCGTGGAAATCGCGGCGGAGACGATGCAATGTGCGCAGGACGCCTTCATGCCCATCATCGTGCACGGCACTGAGAATCTCTTGGAGTAGCGGGGATGACGGCGGAATGTAGAGGCGGCCGTTGAAAGTAACGAGGCCGTCGGAGAGCGCCCAAGGCTGTTGCCGTGCACCTGCCGTGATATCCTCCCGCAGTGTGACGAGCGCCGGATCAGTGGACGTCGCTTGCCGGAGGCGATTGATGAAGTCGAAACGAGGCCCCGAGACCGCCATGATCGTCGTCTCCTCCGTGTCGCGGCGGGAAAGTGCATCCGCCACCGTGTTGGTACTACCTGCCTTGTACTCCACCATAAAGTCGAATCCCAGGAGTTTGCCAACCCAATGATGCTGCGGGATGGTGGCCAAACGCTGGTCAAGCAGAAATTTGAGGCTGTAATGATCCGTTTTTACCACAAACTGGCGCCCCCATAGGTACGGCCTCCAGTGGCGAATCGCGAGCACCAGGCCGATGAGTTCCCGTTCATACGCTGCCAGGGAACGGTGACGTGGCGCGGCTGACCGACTAAAGAAAGCCACCGGGTGGTGGTCCTGAAGAAGGACGGCCCCGAAACCGTACGTCGATGCGTCACACTCGACGATGAACGGCCGTGTAAAATCCGGTAACGCGAGGACAGGAGCCGTGGTGATTGCCGTCTTGAGGGTGTTAAAAGCTGCTGCCGCCTCCGGCGACCAAGAGAAACCATCCTTGCGAAGGAGGGCCGTCAGGGGCGCGGCAACCACGCCAAAGTCCTTGACAAACTTGCGGTAGTACCCCGCAAGGCCGAGAAAGCCCCGAACCGCGCGCGCCGAGCGTGGTTGCGGCCAGTCCGCCACTGCCTGCACCTTTTCCGGATCCATGGCCACGCCTGCAGCGGAGATGGTGTGACCCAGGTATGCGATTGATTCAACGGCGAACGCGCATTTGGAGCGCTTGACGAAGAGCCGGTGCTGGTGCAGGACCGTGAAGACGGTGCGCACATGTCGGAGATGGTCAACCCATGTCTCGCTGAAAATGAGGATGTCGTCAAAGAAGACGAGAACAAAACGGCGCAGGTATGGCCGCAGCAGATCATTCATGAGGGCCTGGAACGTGGCCGGCGCGTTGCAGAGTCCGAACGGCATCACCAGAAACTCGTAGAGGCCGTCATGAGTACGGAAAGCTGTCTTCGGGATGTCCTCCGCACGCATCCGCACCTGGTGGTAGCCGGAACGTAAATCGAGCTTGGTGAAGAAACGAGCGTGCCGTAGCTCGTCGAGGAGTTCGTCCACCACCGGAATCGGGAACGCATTCTTGACAGTAATGGCGTTCAGGGCGCGATAATCGATGCAGAAGCGCCAGGACCCGTCGGCCTTGCGGACCAGCAGTACCGGGGACGAGAATGCGGAACAACTCGCACGGATGATACCTTGGGCGAGCATGGTGGCGCACTGACGCTCCAGCTCGTCCTTGTGCGCGGCCGGGTATCGATACGGTCGGACAGCCACCGGGGCGGAACCAGGTAGCAGGGTGATGCCGTGATCGCGGCTGCGGGGCGGTGGCACGCCGGAGGGGTCGGCGAAGATGCCGTCGAACTCGGTGATGATGGCGTCCAGGAAGTCGCGGCCGCTGCATGATTTTAGGGCTGGCCCGTCCGGTCCTGCAATGCCGTGCCAGCACACCCGATGGCCCCGCCGCCAGAATGTCATGGAGAGGGCTCGGAAATCCCACAGGATCGGTCCGAGCGACGCCAGCCACTGCGTGCCCAGGACGATGTCGTAGCCCGCGAGCGGCAAGGCGAGGAAATCCTCCGCGAACTCCTCGTGGCCGATGCGGAAGGGCACGACGCGGTACGCGCCCTGGCACGGAACGCGCTCGCCGTTGGCCATCGTGACGCGCATCTTCTCTGTGGTGGGGGGCGGTAACGTAGCACGAGCGGCCGCCTCTTCGGCGATGAAGTTGTGGGTGGAGCCTGAATCGATCAGGGCGAGGAGGGAGACACCTCCGAGAGTAATCTGCATCTGCATGGTTTCACTCGTGCGCACGCCGGCGATCGCGTGGAGCGAGATTTGAGGGTCGGCCCGCGATGCATCATCAGTGGCGGAGGCCGCGTCGTCGTCGTCGTCGTCCGGCGCTAAGTCGAGGAGAAAGATGCGCTGGCACACGCGGTTGTGGCCCCTGCCAAACTTCTCGTTACAGTTGAAGCAAAGGCCCAGGCGACGGCGTTCCTCCATCTCTGTCTGGGAGAGACGCTTGATTGGGCGTCCGTCCGGCAGATTGTGGCCCTGCTGAGGTGCGGCTGGTGGGGCCGGAGCGGGGGGCGCGAGGCGTGGTCCTGGTGTCGGCAGGATGCCCTTCTGTGGAAAACGCACCGGTGGCGCGGCGGAAAGCGCGCACTGGTCGTGCAGCTCCAATTTGCGGGCGAGGCTCATGGCGACGGCGAGGGACTGTGGGTTATGGATCTCCACGTCGAGGCTGAGGGGTGGCTGGAGTCCCGCGGTGAAGATCTGCACTTTCTGTGTCTCGGATAAGGTGCCTGCCCGGGGAAGGAGTGCCTCAAACCGCTCCTGGAAGTCGACGACGGACGTCGTGCGTTTGCACGCCATTAGTTCGCCCAGCGGGTTAGCGCGCAGCGGTGGCCCGAAGCGGAGATTGAGCAGCTCGGAGAAGCGGCGCCACGGAGGTGTGCCCTCGTCGCACTGGACCTGCATATACCATAGTTGGGCAGGACCCTTGAGATTGTAGGACGCCATCCACACCTTCTCCTCCTCGGCGATCCGTTGTTGATGGAAGAAGGACTCGCATCTGTTGATGAAGGCGAGCGGATCAGACTTGCCGTCGAACTTGGGGAAGTCCATCTTCTGGAACCTGGGCGGCCGATCATTGTGGTGCTGCCCATCATGGGCGGCGTCATCGCTGGACGAAGAGGAGGACTTGTCCTTCTGGAGTGCGGTGACGGACGACTGCAGGGACGTCACCGTGGCCGTCAAGGCCTCGATCATCTTAGCCAGATCCGCGGTGGTCGGTTCTGCCATGCCGGAAGTGACCGAGGCGGCAGCGGATTGTGGCGATGTCGGGGAGCTGGGCGCGGACACAGGGGGGAAAGCGGCCGGCGGATGGAGCGTGGACGAGGAGGAGGATCGCCTGGAACCTGATACCAAGTTGTCAAGGGCCTCGGTGCCCAAGACAGCAGGACCTCGACTACGTAGTTCGTAGTCGCGGTGGATAGGAGCGCTAGGGTTTTTGCCTGGCTGCTCTATGATGCGGGAGGAGAAGATAGAAGGAAATAACTTTATTGCTTCTCCCTAAAGGGTGCTAACTATCTGATATATAAAGGCCCCATTGGGCTAATAACAAACTAGAAACCTATACGAAACAAACTAGTCTAGGAACTAATGTGCCCGGATCAGGACTCCTGTCCAGCCTGCGCCTTGCCTGATGCGGCCGTCGGCTGCTCCTGGCCGCGCGGCCCACGTCTGTAAGACGTGCCCCACATGACATGCATACGTCGCCTTCCTTACAGATTCGGCTCACTCGGTCGTGTTACCTAGAATCTATTGAAGAATGACCAGAGCAGAATCATCACTGGACAAGCCTAACTGGGTGCTCCGATCTTGTCTACCATTACAGCTCCATAGTGTACATTCTGATCACGCAGATCATTCCCGGTCGCGGTACTCCATGGTAAGCTCTGCGGCTTTTTGCAGAGCATAGATAACAGAGCAATTGGCAGATGGTAGGTAGCAAGGACAGATAAGAACAGCAGCATTTTCACCGCTTTGAATTTCAGAAGGCCCATAGCTGCTTCATGTGTGGGAATTTGATTGTGAAGCTTAGGAAAAACAGCATGGTGTCAGGATTGAAACTGTGTATTAGTAGTACTAGTACTTGACAAATAGCTCACGATAGCCATTTGGGCCACCTACTCTCCGAAGGCGGTAGTTGCGGATGAATATACATCGACTTCACACTTCCACGGGGTGCCGAAGTTGTAGAACATGCATTCCATTCTGTCCCGGTTAAACAATGTAAAATAACGGCTCCCCTCATCTTAAACTACTGCGCCCTACCTTTCAGTTAGCCAAGGCGTACTTCGTTGGCATTACTTCATGCTTATACCAGCCATCCATATATCTTAGACAGATGATATGGTTGCATCGCATTTGCATATAGCACCCTGTGCTGATCATCAATGTTTTTTTTACCCCTTGCGGCGTTCATCGGAGCAGTATCTACTACTTATTACTGGTTTAGATGCTAGTTTTGCTTAGGACATAAGATATCTGCAATATTTGCCTCGCCATCAACATTTCCACTGGTGATTTTGGCAACCTGAAGATGGTCGTGCAAAGTTTTTTTCTAAGCATTATTACATGTGAGAACGCGAGGTGCTGTGTGCAAAGTTTCAATAGGAGACAAGAGCCATGCTGTGAATGAGCGCCATGTCTAGTGGTCTAGAAGGATGCATGGTCCATTGTTTACAGAGCTCGGGTCTCACCAGACCGCCGAAGCTTTCTAAATCCCGGGCACTTACCGCGTGAGAAGGAGCCGAAGGAACCGCTGCATGATCGGCACCATAAAGTGCGGCGCGGTCCAGTCCACGCCAACACCTGTCTTCTCTAGGGGTCGGGTGCGACGACATGGCTGCTAAGATGGTGATCAGCCTGGGGGGCTCGCGGCGGCGGAAGCGCGGCGAGGTGCTGTTCCGGTTCGACTCCTTCTGCCAGCCCGGCTACCCGGCGCAGCTCGCCGGCGCGTTCCGGGACAACGTCAGGACCCTCCTCGGGCTCGCGCACCTGGAGGCCGGCGTCCAGGGCGAGACCAGGTGCTGGTCGTTCCAGCTCGAGCTGCACCGCCACCCCCCGACCGTCGTCAGGCTCTTCGTCGTCGAGGAGGAGGTCGCCGCCTCGCCGCACCGCCAGTGCCACCTCTGCCGTGTCATCGGTACATACGTACAGGCTTTGAGTAACCATCGCACGCACGCGATCAGTCTGTCACGGGGAGATGATCGGTCGCCTATGTGTGTCGTGCCATGTCGCAGGTTGGGGCCGGCACCTGATATGCAGCAAGAGGTTTCACTTCGTGCTGCCCAAGAGGGAATCCTCCGTGGAGACCGACGGGCTGTGCTACGGGATCAGCCACGGTGGCGGCGCCGCCGAGAAGGCGTCAAAAGGGACGGCGACCTCCAGGGGCCACCTGCTGCACGGTATCGTGCACCTCAACGGCTACGGCCACCTCGTCGCCCTCCACGGCTTCGATGGCGGCTCCGACTTCGTCTCCGGCCACCAGATCATGGACCTCTGGGACCGCATATGCTCAGCCTTACACGTAAGGTATATACGTATGTCTGTGACGTTGCAACGTACGTACGTAGTATATGTCGATCGCAAACGTATGTGTATATGCTCTGCATGAGCGAGCGATGAGTTCTCACGTGCACTCACTGAACCTATGTTGTGTGTTGCAAGGACGGTGAGCCTTGTGGACACGGCGAGGAAAGGGCACATGGTACTGAGGTTGCTGCACGGCGTCGCGTACGGCGACACATGGTTCGGGCGGTGGGGCTACATGTACGGCCGCCCGAGCTACGGCGTCGCGCTGCAGTCGTACCAGCAGTCCCTCCACGCGCTCCAGTCCATACCGCTCTGCGTGCTCGTGCCGCACCTCTCCTGCTTCAGCCAGGAGCTCCCCATGGTGGTCACCAAGTACCAGGCCATCAGCGGGCACAAGCTGCTCAACCTCGGCGACCTCCTCCGCTTCATGCTCGAGCTCCGGACCCGCCTGCCGGCCACCTCCGTCACGGCGATGGACTACCGCGGCATCATGTCCGACGCGTCGTGCCGGTGGTCGGCCAAGCGCGTGGACATGGCGGCCCGCGCCGTCGTGGACGCACTCCGCCGGTCCGAGGCGCCGGCCGCGCGGTGGGTCACGCGGCAAGAGGTGCGCGACGCGGCGCGCACCTACATCGGCGACACGGGCCTCCTCGACTTCGTGCTCAAGTCCCTCGGCAACCACATCATTGGCAACTACGTGGTGCGGCGCGCCATGAACCCGGTGACCAAGGTGCTTGAGTACTGCCTGGAGGACGTGTCCAGCGTGCTCCCGGCGGCGGTCGGAGGCGGCGCCGGCGTGCCGCCAGGCCACGGCAAGATGAGGGTGCGGTTCCATCTCACCAGGGCACAGCTCATGAGAGACCTTGTGCACCTGTACAGGCACGTGCTCAAGGAGCCGAGCCAGGCGCTCACCACCGGCGCGTTCGGCGCGATCCCAGTGGCGGTAAGAATGATCTTGGACATCAAACACTTCGTCAAGGACTACCACGAAGGCATGAACGCCACCAACAGTGGCGTAGTCGGGCATGTCTACATCAGCCTTTGCTGCACCTTGATCGTGAGGAACGGGAGCCCGGAGCTGGTTCCGCCGTACGAGACGGTGACCGTGCCGGCGCATGCCACCGTGGGCGAACTCAAGTGGGAGGTGCAGAGGCTGTTCAGGGATATGTACCTCAGCCTGAGGACCTTCACGGCCGAGTGCGTCGTGGGGATCGGCGCCGGCCTGGAGGCCAGCCCGGCGCTCGGACTGATCGGCGTGGGGAGCACCGTCGTGGTCGAAGGGGTGGTCGGCGAGCAGCAGGAACCGGCCGAGGAGGGCGACCAGATGAAGAAAGCGGCTGCCGTGTGCGAGGGGAGCGGCGACGTCGGAGACAGGGTCGTAGACTGCGTATGTGGCGCGGACGACGACGACGGCGAGCGCATGGCGTGCTGCGACATCTGCGAGGCATGGCAGCACACGCGGTGCGCCGGGGTCGCGGACACGGAGGACGTCCCGCACGTCTTCCTCTGCAGCCGGTGCGACAACGACGTGGCTTCGTTCCCGGCCTTGAACTGCTAGAAGCTGCTCCAGGCATGCTCGGTACGGACATACCACAATCGCTGCTAGTCTATCTACATGTAGTATAACCGAGGACTTCAACTGTTTATATTGTTAGCCCCCAAAAAGAAACTGTTTATATTGTCTTTTTTTTTCGAAAAGGAGGATTGCCCCGCCCTTTGCATCACAATGATACATGCAACAATATTATTAACTGAAGTCCAGTAAGCATGCAGCGCGTTGCAAAAACTCGAAAAGAGTTGTTAAAAAAAAACCCACAACCGGCAAAATAAGACGAGATGCCTATACAACTATCCTATTGTTGGACCTTCATCCAAATCGGTTGTAGCCCGTGAGGAATGTATCAGATGCTCCCACCCTTGGAGTGCTCTCGAGTGCTCCACACAATTTAAAATGTTCATAAAATTTTGAAAAAAATCTAGCACATTCACACAACATGAATGCATGTTTTCACCAAATTTTAAATCAAAAATCAAAACACTGCTCGAGATACAAAAATAACAAATTTGATATCAATGTGATAATGGGCCAAATCTCAAGCCCAACTTATGTTATGTACTATTTACTGTCGAATTTGTCATATATGTTTCTCGCGCTATGTTTCAAATTTTTATTCCAAATTTTGTGACAACATACATGTTGTGTGAATGTGCTAATTTTTTCCCGAATTTTGTGAACATTTAAAAATGTTCTACTGAGTTCGGAGCACCAAGAGCACCCTAGGGGTGGGAGCCAAGGAATTCTCCCAACGGTTGCACTCATAAGCCATATGCCCCTTGACTTCAGCACGACTGAGTAACGACCACGTACGAATCTACGAAGTTGCTTTGTACATGACCTGCAAAAAAATTGTAATGTCCTGTCTGTAAAAAATGATGTCGTTTTGATAGTTCCATGTGGCCCAAATTAATGCACACACACCGACTCGAATATGCGCCGCTAGTTTAGAGTATCTTCATCCGTTCGGCCCCCTAGGGGCTTGAAATAGCACCACCTGGGGGCCAACCGGCGGAAA
>NC_041389.1:425372730-425383742 GCF_002162155.2 Triticum dicoccoides
GTTCCAAGCCGACCCCCCAAGGTCGCCCCCATCCGCAGATTTCGGCCCACTTTCGGCGTAAATTGGCCCAATTTCGACCCATATTCGACGTGCTTCGACACAAATTCAACACTAACTAATTTTTATCACATAGTTCATCACAGAAATCAATACAAACAAATAGTTCAACAAATCAAACTCATAATTTGAACTCAAATAAAAACTAATTTCATCACACGTCGAGCTACGTGTTGCCCTTGAGCCTCCATAGGTGCTCCACCAGATCGTGCTGCAGTTCTTGATGCACCTGTGGGTCTCGGACCACCTGCCGCATATTCAGGAAGGTAGCCTAGGTTGCCGGTAACTGGTGATCAACTTGGGCAAGAGGACCTTGCCTTTAATATGGTTTAGTGTCGAACACTGGCTCTTCCTACTCGCTCTCAATGATCATGTTATGCAAGATGACACAACAAGTCATGACTTCTCACATTTGATCTTTCGACCGGGTCGGAGTGGGGTACCGCACAACAACAAATCGACATTGGAGCACACCAAATGCCCGCTCGACATCCTTCCTGCAAGCCTCCTAACACTTGGCAAAGTAGGAGTTCTTGCCTCCTGGCACAGGGTTTGAGATAGTCTTCACAAATATGGACCATCTCGGATAGATGCCATCTGCTAGGTAGTATCCCTTGTTGTAGTGGCGCCAATTGACCTCGAAGTTCACCGGAGGAGCATGACCTTCAACAAGCTTGACAAAGACATCCGAGCACTGCAGTACATTGATGTCATTGTGAGTTCCTAGCATACCAAAGAAGGAGTGCCAAATCCAGAGGTCATGTGCGACCACTGCCTTAAGTACCACATTGCAAGCTCCTTTGGCGCCTTTGTACATCCCCTGCCAAGCAAATGGACAGTTTTCCATGCCCAATGCATGTAGTCGATGCTTCCAAGCATCCCAGGGAATCCTCTTCCTGCATTCTGTGCTAGGCTTCGAGAAGTGTCTTCAACATTGGGTAATTGCAAGTATCGTGGTCCAAACACTGCCACCACCGCCCTGCAGAACTTGTACAAACACTCTGGTGGTGGACTCGGCCATGCGTCCATAGTCTTCCAGTATATCACCGGGAGCTCCATATGCAAGCATCCTCATAGTTGTCGTGCACTTCTAGAGTGAGGTGGATCCAAGTGTGCCAGCGTAATCCTTCTTGTACTTGAAGTAGCTATCGAACTCCCGGATGGAATTCACAATCCTAAGAAAGAGCTTTCGACTCATCCGATAACGGTGCCAAAATACTTTCTCGCCGTGCAGTGGAGCATCGGCGAAGTAGTCGGCATATAGCAAGTAGCAGCCCTCCAGTCAATGCCTCTGCTTTGCCTTCTACCGGCCCGGCGCCGAGCCACCTCACCGCGGCTTTGCATTTCTCGCGAACAGGCCGGCCAGAGCGGCGAGGACCATGAAGTGCTCTTTGTCCTGGGCATCGGCATCGGCTTCCTCCTCCAGCAGCGCCGCGAGCGCTTCCTCGTTGTCCGAGTCCATTGCCCAGCAGACAAAACATCAAACACCTGGCGGGCATGGGAGGCGTGCAGCCGCCGGTAGCCCCGCCTACATGGCTGGTGTCGGTGTCAAAACTGGCGGATCTTGGGTAGGGGGTCCCGAACTGTGCGTCTAAGCGGATGGTAACAAGAGACAAGGGACACGATGTTTTTACCCAGGTTCGGGCCCTCTCGATGGAGGCAAAACCCTACTCCTGCTTGATTAATATTGATGATATGGGTAGTACAAGAGTTGATCTACCACGAGATCAGAGAGGCAAAACCCTAGAAGCTAGCCTATGGTATGATTGTTGTTCGTCCTACGGACTAAAACTCTCCGGTTTATATAGACACCGGAGAGGGCTAGGGTTACATAGAGTCGGTTACAATGGGAGGAGATCTTCATATCATATCGCCAAGCTTGCCTTCCACGCCAAGGAAAGTCCTATCCGGACACGGGACGAAGTCTTCAATCTTGTATCTTCATAGTCCGGGAGTCTGGCCAAAGGTCATAGTCCGGCCATCCGAACACCCCCTAACCCAGGACTCCCTCAATAGCCCCTGAACTAGGCTTCAATGACGACGAGTCCGGCGCACAAATTGTCTTCGGCATTGCAAGGCGGGTTCCTCCTCCGAATACTTCATAGAAGATGTTGAACACAAGGATAGTGTCCGGCTCTGCAAAATAAGTTCCACATACCACCGTAGAGAGAATAATATCTGCACAAATCTAATCTGCTGACATATTCCGCAGCGTGACATCACGCCACGGCCAAGCCTTTATTCGAATCGTCTTACTGTTCCACCTCAGCGCGTTTAGCGAGGTGGTTTCCTTGGCACGTCTTGTCAAAGCAGAGATCGTGTCCCCTTATTCCAGGATTCTCATCAATACGGGCATGGGTAACCCAACCGCGCCATTAACCGCGGTGCTTGGGAGATAAGAAAGTTTTATTAGGCTGGTGGGGGCTTATAGTTTCGGCCGCCCATATAAGGGGATAAGGATCCACCCTTTCCATTTACGCCTTCTTCCTCCTTTGCTTATCCATCCCTGCGCACTCGAGCTCTAGCGCCCAAGTCCGCACTTCCCACCTCAACCTTTCTCCAATCATGTCCGGAGCGGGAGGTAGATGGATGGCCTCCTCCGTCACGGAGGGGCAAATCAAAAAGTTGAGGAAGGCCGGATACTCGTCTGACGACATCGCGCACTGTCTTCCAAATGAGGGGCAACTCATCCCCACCCCTGGGCCCCATGAGAGGGTTGTGTTTCTCCCCCATTTCCTCCGCGGACTGGGCTTTCCTCTTCACCCGTTCGTCCGGGGGCTCATGTTCTACTACGGCCTGGACTTCCACGATTTGGCCCCGAACTTCATCGTCAACATCTCGGTGTTTATCGTCGTGTGTGAGGCCTTCCTCCGCATCCAGCCTCACTTTGGCCTATGGCTGAAGATCTTTAGTGTCAAGCCGAAGGTCGTGGGCGGCCGCCAAGCGGAGTGCGGAGGCGCCATGGTGGGCAAGATAGCCAACGTTACATGGCTCGAGGGCGCCTTCGTAGAGACCATCAAAGGGTTGCAGTCAGGGTGGTTCTATATCACCGAGCTGCGTGACCCTGAATGGGCAGCGGCCCCCGAATTCCGATCTGGCATCCCCACACGGCTCACATCTTGGAAAGAGACGGGCCTATTGTGGGGTAGTCCGGAAGAGGTGACCGGACTCCAAACCTGCGTCCGAGACCTGGTGAACAAGAAGGTTAAGCTTGTTAACGTAGTCCAGGTCATGCTCTTCCGCCGGATCCTTCCGTGTCAACGATGGGCCTTCAACTTGTGGGAGTTCGACCCGGCCCAGCACCAAACTCTGTCCCGGCTCTTTGACACAAAGCACGAGGACGCCTGGAAGGTGCTATTCAAGAGCTCCGAGGTCTCCCCTCCCGTCACCGAGGATCGCGGATTCTGCGCCAAGCGCCAAGCCACCGAAGTAAGCTTGCTTTTTGTCCTCCATGGGACACTTGATTTTCATAGTTTGACTCCATATAGGATCTAAACTCCTGCTCCTTTGACAGGACTGGAAGAGGACGTCCGGACAGTTTGACTGTCCGGCCCCTTTGCTCGAAGGCCCAGCAGACGCACGCTTGACGAAGCTGCTGGTTCCGGCACCTCACGTGGTGCCGGAGAAGAAGGCCAAGAAGAAGGCCACGGGGACTCGAAAGAGTTCCCGGCGCCTGGTGGTGTCGGATTCATCGCCTGACAACCCCGAACACCCTCCGCCTCTGAGGACGAGGAGGAGGAGGAAGAAGAAGCCTCTCCCCCTCCAGCGGGGGGAGGAAAGAAAAGGAAGGCCACCCCAACTGGGGAGGCCGGAGGGTCCAAAAAGGGGAGGACCCTTCTGTCGGACTACGCCTCCGATGCCGAAGACGGCGGGTAGGAATGGCCATCCAGGGTCAAGCCCCTGGTAAAATCGTAAGTATCCGGATACCAGAATAACTCATGGCGCTCCTCTAATGTATGGTACCTTCTGACGCCGAATTTAATCATGCAGTCCGCCCAAGGCTCAGCTCGGCGATTCGTCGAGCGGCTCCCTGGATTCATCAGACGTGAATATCGCTTCACTTCCGACGGCCTCCTCCACTCTCCCTACGGACGACGCCGAGGTGGAGTCCCAAAAGGGACTAAACCAGGAGGAGGTGGTCCTGGAGGCGCCGCAAGGCGACCTCCCGGACTCCAGGCCCAAAGGGGGTAAAGCCCCAGAGGGATCTAAGTCCGGCCCTGGGCCGGACACCGCTCCGGAACCGACAATGGTTCTAGAGTCCGGTAGACAACGCCTTCGCAAGAAAGGCACGCCTACGACGCCGGCGGCCTCCGTCCAACCGGAGACGCCGGACAATTTGCTGGAGGTGCTTAACGGCGCCTCCATCGACGAGGAGCACCGCACTGTTATGCATGCGGTGATTCGGAAGGTTCGGTCCGCCAAGAGCGGGCTGACAGAAGCCTGTACCAGCCTGCTAACAGGCTTTGAGGTATGTATTCAAAACATATAAAAATGTTACCGCATAGACAGTAGCCCCTGATGCTCAGTTCGGCGTTCGAAATAAAAGCCGGACTGAGGATCTAAAAAGATATACGTAGGAGTCTAACATAAATATGTCGATATGGGAATGCAGGCTGCGCTGCTGACCTCTGCCGCACTGACTGCAGAGGTCGACGCATTGAAGCAGAACCTCGAGCGGTCCCAGAACGAGCTCGGCCGTTCCAAGAAGCAGCTCGAGGACAAGGAGGGTATGTAATACCGTATGTAAATGTATATAGAAATACCTGGTTGCAAATAATGACAGGACCAACGTGAATGTTGCAGGGGCCACAACTCAGGTGGCACCTGAAGGAAGCACTTTCCAAGGCCGAAGACAATGCGGCCATGGAGCGCTCAGAGCGAGAAAAGCAAGAGGCGCAGGCGGCGGAGGTGCGGAAAGAGCTCGATGCTCTTGTGAAAAAACATGAGAGGTTAGAACTTGACTCGAAGACTCGAGAGTCCGAGCTTGCCTCGGCACTTGAAAGCGCCAAATCTGCCAAGGCCGAAGCCCAAAAAGCCCTCCAGGAGATTGAGGCGATGAAAAATATTGCGGCGGGTAAGGCATTCTTTATGCAAAGCAAGCATGTGAAAGTAAATTACCTGTTACTTACCCGAATCTGGAGCTCTCCAGGAGCATTTGCAGATCTGCCCCGCAGTGTATCCGATGCCGCCGCATTCTACCGGGCCGAGGAAGGAAGCTCGATGGAGAAAGTGTTCTGGTCCCAGTATGCTGAGGCCGGACATCCGGTGCCCCTGAGCAACCAGCTGAAGCAGCTGGTCGAGCTTCACAAGGTGGCCGAACATGCCATGAAGGGCCTCATAGTTCGGCTGTGGCCTAGAGAAGCTATGCCTAGGAGCTACTTCGGTCTGGTGTGGCGGCTGGTGGACGCCTGTCCATGGATTGAAGTCATCAAGCGCTCCGTCTGTATTGAAGGTGCCCGTCGTGCCCTTGCCCGTGCTAAAGTGCACTGGGGCAAGATGGACGTCGAGAAGCTTGTGACGGACGCGCCACCACCGGGCAAGGAGTATCGCAAGCCCGAGATGTATTATGAGGGTGTCCTGAAGGGTGCCCGCCTTATAGCGGGTGAATGCTCCAAAGATGTAATTTTTTAGTAGACTCGCATCTGTTATCCTGTACGCTGAAAACTTTGTTCATATGCGCTAAGCAACGCTTGTTAATTTAAAATATTACCTTCTGTGCGGCCGTTTATCAAATCTGAGAGATGCAAGTCGTCGGCTTCTACCCCCATGCCACGAGTGCTAGGGTGTTCGGGATAAACCTGAGCGCTCTTGTTCCCTTTCTTGGGTCCATCTAGGGAGGCGCTCAGCGCAACGAACAAGGCCATCGGACTTATAATGCTTTATCACTCTCACTTAGCCATAGAATTCTATAATTTTAAATTTCGGCGAAGCCCCTAGTATTCGGCAGACCGAGTTTGGGGCGCTATCCACGCCTAGGCCAGATAAATCCGGCTCCTCGCTCTAAGCGGCATAAGTCTTTAGGGACTTGAAAAAACCTCGCGAACAACGACCAGTCTCTCGCACTATTATGACGGTCAGTTTTAGCTTTCTCTACTGAGGTGTTAACCCAGCTCAACTGGGGCACAATCGCAGTAGTTCTCCCAGCGCTACCTTAGCCAACATTGCGGAACGTAAGGTACCAAAACATGGGAGCCGGGCAAATCCAACTATTGACCCAAGACATGATTCGGAGCCGATGCATATAGTGCTATAAGTTCGGGGTGCCGCACTCATGAGAGTGTTTGATCTTCTCACACCGTGTTATGGGGTGCTTAAGCCCCTGGTGTATTGGCCGTACCAAAGTGTACGGTTGCATAATGTCATGACTGAACATATTTGTATAAAAATAGATGAATACAATATTAGATAAGAGCTATGTATTGTTTATTAAAAAGGGATGCTATGAAAGCAGAATGATACAAATAGTGCGATAAGCAAGAGATGGGATTATTTGACATGTCCCCCTCCAGGGGCAAGCTGCGAGACTTTAAGTAAAACAGGTATTTAGCTCGTTATAGAGACCACCTGGACATTTGACGTGGCTTGTTCTCTCCCTGGCTGTTGCATCGTGTGTTCGGCGAGTGTATTGCCGGACAGGCCTTCCGGATAGTTGGGTCCTGAAAGTATATATATAAAAAAGGAAACGACAGAATAGGGAGCCCCTAGTGCGGTTGAGCCGCATTCTGGGCGTGCCATGGTTGTGCCCCTCCCCTTATGCCCATGGTATTTCCAAAGCGTAATTATGTACGCGTGGTACCACGATCGCCATCTGGCGAGGGCTGGGGTTGGGGCCGCACTGCTATGCTTGCTCGGAATGTGCCAACCGGTTTTGTTGTAGGTTACTTCGGGCGCGCTTGACGTTGTCCGGACGTTTAACACCCAGATTGGAGAATTGCCTTGAGAGGCTACTTTGTACTTCCGCCGCCAGGGCCGCCGTGTGCTCCTCCGTTCGGAGAGAGCGTTCGGTGTTTCCATTTACCGTAATGACTCCGCGAGGGCCTGGCATCTTGAGCTTGAGATATGCGTAGTGCGGCATCACATTGAATTTTGCGAATGCGGTTCGTCCGAGCAGGGCGTGATAGCCACTGCGGAATGGGACTATGTCGAAGATTAACTCTTCGCTTTGGAAATTATCCGGGGATCCGAAGACCACTTCGAGTGTAACCGAGCCTGTACAGCTGGCTTCTACACTTGGTATGACGCCTTTAAAGGTTGTCTTTGTGGGTTTAATCCTTGAGGGATCTATACCCATTTTTCGCACTGTATCCTGATAAAGCAGGTTCAGGCTGCTGCCGCCGTCCATGAGGACTCTAGTGAGGTGAAACCCGTCAATGATTGGGTCTAGGACCAATGCGGCGAATCCACCGTGACGGATGCTAGTGGGGTGGTCCCTTCGATCAAAAGTGATCGGGCAGGAGGACCATGGGTTGAACTTTGGGGCGAGTGGCTCCAATGCATAGACGTCCTTGAGAGCACGCTTCCGCTCCCTTTTGGGGATATGGGTTGCGTATATCATGTTCACCGTCCGCACTTGCGGGGGGAAGCCCTTCTGTCCTCTGTTGTTCGGCGGCCGGGGCTCCTCCTTGTCATTGCTATGCAGCCCCTTGTCTCTGGTTTCGGCACTTAACTTGCCTGCCTGCTTGAACACCCAACAATCCATGTTGGTGTGGTTGGCTGGTTGTTCGGGGGTGCCGTGTATCTGGCACGAGCGATCGAGTATCCGGTCTAAACTGGATGGGCCCGGAGGGTTTCTTTTGAATGGCTTCTTCCGCTGACTGGGTTTAGAGCCTCTGAATCCGGCGTTAACTGTCGTATCCTCAGTATTGTCGCCGTTAATGCGGCGCTTGTGCTTGTTGCGACGTGACCTGCCATTGTTGTCCTTGGTATCCGAATTGCCAGGGCTCTTGGTTATGTTATTGCTACGAGCTAGCCAGCTGTCTTCTCCCACGCAAAAGCGGGTCATGAGTGTCGTGAGGGCTGCCATAGATTTCGGCTTTTCCTGTCCTAGGTGCCGGGCGAGCCATTTGTCTCGGATGTTGTGCCTGAAGGCTGCAAGGGCCTCTGCGTCCGGACAGTCGACTATTTGATTTTTCTTGGTTAGGAACCGTGTCCAGAATTGTCTGGCCGATTCCTCTGGTTGCTGGATTATGTGGCTTAGGTTATCAGCGTCTGGTGGTCGCACATAAGTGCCCTGGAAGTTGTCAAGGAACGCGGATTCCAGGTCCTCCCAGCAACTAATTGACTCTGCTGGCAGGCTGTTAAGCCAATGCCGAGCTGGTCCTTTAAGCTTGAGTGGGAGGTATTTGATGGCGTGTAGATCATCACCACGGGCCATGTGGATATGAAGGAGATAATCCTCGATCCATACCGCGAGATCTGTTGTGCCATTGTATGATTCGATGTTTACGGGTTTAAAACCCTCGGGGATTTGATGATCCATTACTTCGTCTGTGAAGCATAGTGGGTGTGCGGCGCCCCTGTACTGGGCTATATTGCGACGTAGCTCGGATGAGCTTTGTCTGTTGTGTTCGGCCTGGCCGTATTTATCATATCCGGCGTGACGGTTATCGTCATGTGACGTGGGGCGCCCGCGCGATCCGTAGATCGATCTTGTTTGCCTTGCCTTATCCTCCAATATGTCTCGCAGGTTTGTTGCGTTTCCCCGTGCTCTGGTATTTTTGGAGCGGCGCCGGGGTGCGACTTGAGTTGAGGGCCGAAAGGCCTCTCTGTCGCGGCCACAGGGTGGCCGATCGGGCGCATCGTACGCTGGTGATGTAGGTTTAGTTGCTTCCTCCTCTAGTTGGGGTAGCAGCCTGCGCTTTGGGTAGCTCTTGGAGGGGCGTTCGAGTTTATACTCTTCGGCCGCCAGGACTTCAGTCCATCTGTCGGCTAGCAAGTCTTGGTCAGCTCTAAGCTGCTGCTATTTTTTCTTGAGGCTGCTTGCCATGGCAATAAGCCTGCGTTTGAAACGCTCTTGTTCGACGGGATCCTCTGGCACGGCGAATTCGTCGTCGTCGAGGCTTGCCTCGTCTTCGGAGGGAGGCATATAATTATCGTCCTCGACCTCCCTGTCTGCCGCTCTCTCATGAGGGCTGGCTCCTCTGTCTTCCTGCGTTGAATCCTGCTGGAGGGGGTTGTCTTCGGCACTGTCCGGGGTGTTGTTGTCTCCAGTGCTGGACTCACCGTTTTTTCTTTGGCGGGATTTAGAGCAGCGACGCTGACGTAGGCGCTTGGGTTGCTTCTTGGAGGGGTCGTTCTCCATTTTTTCATCGCCATCCCCTGCTTTGGGGGTGTCCACCATGTATATGTCATATGACGAGGTGGCTTTCCAGTGCCCTATAGGTGCTGGTTCTTGATCGTCTCCTTCATCGGCGTCCATACCGTCGATGTCTTCGGAGTCGAAGTCGAGCATGTCGGTTAGGTCGTCGATAGTGGCTACGAAGTGGGTGGTGGGTGGGTTTCGAATTTCTTCGTCGTCCGTATCCCAACCTTGATGACCATATTCTGGCCAGGGCTCTCCTGACAAAGAGAGAGACTTTAGTGAATTCAGGATATCGCCAAAGGGCGAGTACTGAAAGACGTCCGCAGCGGTGAACTCCATGATCGGAGCCCAATCGGGTTCGATCGGAAGGGGTGCGGAAAATTCGGAGTCCGGAAAGGAGTCCGGCACCTTGGAGTCATAGGCCTCGCAAAGGACTAGGCTGGTATTCGGCTCTATCGCCATAGAGATTGCGGCTCCTGGGGCGGCGTCCAACCGTCCGTCCTCGACTGGCGCAGTCGGCTCCGAGCTAATGGTCGGAGCGGACACCTGAGCGGCGCTCTGGGCGCTGTCCGGCGGCAGAGCTAGATCATGCCCATCGTGACAGTGCGGCGCGCTCGGCCGTGGCTCGAATCCGTCGAAGATCAAGTCCCCGCGGATGTCGGTTGTGTAGTTTAAGCTTCCAAACCTGACCTGATGGCCAGGGGCGTAGCTTTCGATCTGCTCCAGATGGCCAAGCGAATTGGCCCGCAATGCGAAGCCGCCGAATACGAAGATCTGTCCGGGGAGAAAAGTCTCACCCTGGACTGCGTCGTGGTTGATGATCGAAGAATCCATCGGGCCTAAAGGTGACGACACAGAGGAACTCTCAACGAAAGCACCAATGTCGGTGTCAAAACCGGCGGATCTCGGGTAGGGGGTCCCGAACTGTGCGTCTAGGCGGATGGTAACAGGAGACAAGGGACATGATGTTTTTACCCAGGTTCGGGCCTCTCGATGGAGGTAAAACCCTACTCCTGCTTGATTAATATTGATGATATGGGTAGTACAAGAGTTGATCTACCACGAGATCAGAGAGGCTAAACCCTAGAAGCTAGCCTATGGTATGATTGTTGTTCGTCCTACGGACTAAAACTCTCTGGTTTATATAGACACCGGAGAGGGCTAGGGTTACATAGAGTCGGTTACAATGGGAGGAGATCTTCATATCATATCGCCAAGCTTGCCTTCCACGCCAAGGAAAGTCCTATCCGGACACGGGACGAAGTCTTCAATCTTGTATCTTCATAGTCCGGGAGTCCGGCCAAAGGTCATAGTCCGGCCATCCGGACACCCCCTAATCCAAGACTCCCTCAGCTGGAACGTCGGAAAGCTCGCCCAGGAGCGGGATGGAGGCTGCCGCGGCGAACCCTCTCTTTCCGGCGGGGAAATAGCCTTTCTAGCGGTGGTGGGCAGGTAGGCAGCGCCGGAATCGGCACGACGGCATGAGGGATAGTGCGCCCGGGGGGCGAATCTGGACGTGCAAAAAACTTTTTTTGCCTGAGAGTGGTGGCCATGTGCCGCTTTTCCTTCCGTCGGAGACTCCAAGCGCCTCCAGTGCATTGGGTTCGGCCTGGGACCGCCGGGCCGTAAAATGGCCGAATCGGCGGAATCCGGC
>NC_041389.1:425383884-425449731 GCF_002162155.2 Triticum dicoccoides
AAAAGTGGCCCTGGGGGGCCTGTTGGGGGCACGAGTGGAGATGCTCTTTGGCTCCAGCCCATTTAACTAATTCCCAAATTAAGGTATCAATGCTACTAGGTGGACTAACATTAAAGGCCATGTGTACTGTGCGCCATAGTCTCGTTAGCAATCGTTTAAGTGATGTTGAATTGACTCTTCATGATCACAAAAACAACACCTTTTGCTGCCCTCCCAATGATGTTTTGCCAGGTTATCTTTAGTGAATATCACTTTCTTTTTGACGAACCACATTTTTAGAGGCACCTTAATTTTCCTAATGTGGAGCGTGTTTGGGATTGGACCAGTTGAGGGAGTCCTCGACTAGGGGGTCCTCGGGCTGCCAGCCTATCTCTTATGGACCGGACAAGTGGGCTGCACTACTACAAGGCTGATTTATAGGACGACTCCATGTCCCGATAGGAAATCCTCGAAGCCTTGGTGTGTACTCCAAGTCAATATTAGAGATCGACATGTTTATTCCCTCCTTGTAGCCGACTACGTGTAACCCTAGTACCCCTGGTGTCTATATAAACCAGAGGGTTTAGTCCATACAAGCTAGGGCAACGACCATCATCCTATTCACCTAGGGTTTAGCTCATCTGATATCGCGGTAGATCGAATCTGTAATCATCCTATACACTTCAATATAATCAAGCAGGACATAGGGTTTTACCTCTTAGAGATGGCTCAAACCTGGGTAAACATTGTCTCATTCATCCCTTGTTCCCCATTGATCCAGGATCCACAACTCAGGACCCCCTACCCGAGATCCGCCGGTTTTGACACCGACATTGGTGCTTTCATTGAGAGTTCCACTATTGTATCGCTGAAGGATCGATAGCTCACCTGATCATCGGAGATGGCATCAACACCAAGGACATCTTCGTCCCCGGACAACTTTTCACGTTCGGTAGCATCGTTCTACACGCCAACTCGACCGGTCATCTCGACCAAGTCGACAGCTTCGCCCCTGAGGACCGGATCAGGTTTGGTAACCTTGAGTACGTCACTGACACTCGGGGTGATCTGATCTTCACTGGCCTCTCGGCTTTGTCCGAGGCGCCCGAAAGCCCTGAAGCATCGACTTTGGGACCTCTTCCCGATCCAATCTCTGAATCAGCTCTTACCTTGCACCCGGCTTCAAGCCTAGATGCGACCAATGCGTTCGAAGACCGGGAGTCAATCACGGCCGGACTCACCCTCCTTACCGCGGATCTGGCTTTGAGCCTTGATGCAGCTTTAGTGTCCGAAGACCGGGAGTCAGCCCTAGCCGAACTCACCCCTCACCCCACCATCACGCTGGAGGTCGAGTCCAAAGAAATCTCCTGTACCAATTTGGCTAGTCTCGCCCTGTTAAACGAGGCGCTAGATCGGATCTAAATGATGACTATCACGAATGGCCCATCCTCGATCCACGCTCGGTAGGGCCTTGAGGCGAGCCACGGGGAATTTTACAACCCACACACCACGCACTTAGTAGCCACTATCGAAGACTTAACTGACATGCTGGACTATGCCTTTGAGGATGCCGAAGACATGGACAAAGACGTCGAAGCCATGGCCCATGATGATACTGCCCCTCCCATCACCATCTAATGGACGACCACCTCCACCTATGATGTTTACATGGTGGACACCCCCCAAAGACAACAACGATGGTGCTAATAACGATGAAAGTACCCCAGGAGAGATAGCAACAAGCCCGGCAAGGAGCCGCCCAAACGTCGAAGACAACGCCGATGATCCAAGGGGTGCCGAGGCAAGGAAAGCAATACGGGCACTGGAGAAAACGACACCCCGGACAATATGGAGGACCTCGGTGACCCCACTGCCCCCGAGCAACAGCCAGACGACTCGGAGGAGCGCGAGGATAAGTTTAATCCCGAGGACCTCAATGACTCCGAGGATAGTAACTACCTCCCCTCTCTGAAGAGGAGGTTAGCCTTGGAGCCGAGGACTTCATAGTTCCCGAGGACCCACTCGACCAAGAGAAGTTTAAACGACAGCTTATCGCCACCGCATGAAGCCTGAAGAAGAAGCAGCAAGAGATAAAAGCCGAACAAGACAACCTCAACGACAGATGGGCAAAAGTCCTAGCAGCCGAAGAAGGGTACGACTATGAGCAGCAAACCAAAAGCTACCCTAAGCGCAAACTACTGCCATAATCAGATGATGAGGCTCTTGAGCCCACACCAAGATATACTCAGGTAGATCAGCCTGATCGCCCCCCTCGAGGACGGGACAGGCCGGCTGGATAGGACGAACACCTGCATGCTCCCGCTCACCGAAGAGGAAGGAGCCGGCGCAGCCAGAATATAAATATGACCTATGGAGCAACCTGGACGCTAGAACAGGTCAGGCAAGATCCATCTACAGATCTAAAGGACACCCTCCCCGCTAGAAGGGACGAATACCGATCCTGGCTCGACCAAAACGATAAAGCTCGGGAGCAGCACCGGCCCTGAATGGAAACTGAACTACGATGCGACGTGGCTCATGTTAGGGGTGCCGCACACCCAATGTGCTTTACAGATGAGGTGATGCAGCACCAGTTCCCCGAAACATTTAAACCAGTAAATATCGAACAATACGATGGGACTACAGACCCGGCCGTGTGGATTGAAGATTTTCTTCTCCACATTCATATGGCTCGAGGAGGTGACCTCCATGCCATAAAATAACTACCATTCAAGCTTAACGGCCTGGACAGACACTGGTTAAATAGCCTCCCCAAAAACTCCATAGGGAGCTGGGAAGAGCTCGAGTATGCTTTCCGAGCTAACTTTCAAGGCACTTATGTTCGGCCTCAGGATGCCAAAGACCTGAGCCATGTGGTTCAACAGCCCGGTGAGTCAGCCCAACAATTTTGGAATCAAATTTTAACCAAAAAGAATCATATCGTCGACTGTCCGGACGCTAAAGTTATAGTCGCATTCAAACACAGCATCCGGGATGAATGGCTAGCCCGACAGCTCAGCCAAGACAAGCCGAGGATGATGTCGGCTCTTACCTCATTCATGACCTGCTATTGCGCGGGATAAGACAGTTGGTTGGCTTGTCGAAGCACCAACCCCGAAGGCCCCGGTACCTCGGAAGTCTGGGATGGAAACGGGAAACCACGTCACGATAGAAATAAGCGTCGTCACAATGGCAGTGAAGGCGAGGACACGACAGTGAATGCTGGATTCCACAACTCCAAATTAGGACCACGGAAGAAGCCCTCTAAAGGGAACCAAGATGTGATGACCCATAAGTATAGGGGATCTATCGTAGTCCTTCCGATAAGTAAGAGTGTCGAACCCAACGAGGAGCGGAAGGAAATGACAAGCGGTTTTCAGCAAGGTATTCTCTGCAAGCACTGAAATTATCGGTGACAGATAGTTGTATGATGAGATAATTCATAACGGGTAACAAGTAACAAAAGTAAACAAGGTGCATCAAGGTGGCCTAATCCTTTTTGTAGCAAACGACAAGCCTGGACGAACTCTTATATAAAGCAAAGCGCTCCCGAGGACACATGGGAATTATTGTCAAGCTAGTTTTCATCATGCTCATATGATTCACGTTCGTTCTTTGATAATTTCGTATGTGGGTGGACCGGTGCTTGGGTGCTGCCCTTCCTTGGACAAGCCTCCCACTTATGATTAACCCCTCTCGCAAGCATCCGCAAGTACAACATAAGAATTAATATTAATCTAACCATAGCATGAAACATATGGATCCAAATCAGCCCCTTACGAAGCAACGCATAAACTAGGGTTTAAGCTTCTGTCACTCTAGCAACCATCATCTATGATACGTCCATTTTGCATCATGTTTCCTACTGTCATTTATGTTGTTTTATTGTATAATAATGCTTTTTGGAGTAATTCTAACACCTTTTCTCTCATAATATGCAAGGTATGCACAAAGGGGGAGAATTCTGGCAGCTGGAAATCTGGACTTGAAAAGGCTACGTCAAGCTACCTATTCTGCACAACCCCAAATGAGCTGAAACTTCCCGATGATTTTTTATGTAATATTTAATGATTATTGAATAAATAAGTACCAAAGGGTGCCACCAGGTGGGAAAAACCCACCTGGGTGCGCCAGGAGGCCCCAGGCGCGCCCTGGTGGGTGCTGCCCTCCTCGGCCCACCTTTGGTGCCCATCTTTTGGTATATAAGTCATTTTGACCTAGAAAAAAAATAAGGAGAGGACTTTCGGGAGGAAGCGCCGCCGCCTCAAGGTGGAACATGGGCAGGAGCACTTTTTGCCCTCCGGTGGAGCGATTCCGCCGGGGGGCCTTCCCTCCCGGAGGAGGAAATCATCGTCATCATCATCACCAACAACTCTCCCATCTTGGGGAGGGTTATCTTCGTCAACATCTTCAACATCACCAACTCCTCTCAAACCCTAGTTCATCTCTTGTGTTCAATCTTTGTACCAAAACTATAGATTGGTGCTTGTGGGTGACTAGTAGTTATGATTACATCTTGTAGTTGATTACTAAATGGTTTATTTGGTGGAAGATTATATGTTCAGATCCATTATGCTATTTAATACCCCTCTGATCTTGAGCATGATTATCATTTGTGAGTAGTTACTTTCGTTCTTGAGGTCACGGGAGAAATCATGTTGCAAGTAATCATGTGAACTTGATATGTGTTCGATATTTTGATGATATGTATGTTGTCTTTCTCTTACTAGTGTCATGTGAACATCGACTACATGACACTTCACTATATTTGGGCCTAAGGGAATGCATTGTGGAGTAGTTATTAGATGGTGGGTTGCGAGAGTGATAGAAGCTTAAACCCTAGTTCATGCGCTATTCCGTAAGGGACCCATTGGATCCAAAAGTTTAATGGTATGGTTAGAATTTATTCTTAATACTTTTCTCGTAGTTGCGGATGCTTGCGAGAGGGTTAATCATAAGTAGGAGGTTTGTTCAAGTAAGAATAGCACCTAAGCACTGGTCCACCCACATACCAAATTATCAAAGTAGCGAACACGAATTAAGCCAACATGATGAAAGTGACTAGATGAAATTCCCGTGTACCCTCAAGAACACTTTGCTTATCATAAGAGACCGTTTTGGCCTTTTCTTTGCCTCAAAAGGATTGGGATACATTGCTGCACTTTTTTTACTACTATCATTACTTGCTCGTTACAAATTATCTTGCTATCAATCTACTCCGCTACTTACAATTTTAGCACTTGCAGACAATTCCTTGCTGAAAACCACTTGTCATTTCCTTCTGCTCTTCGTTGGGTTCGACACTCTTACTTATAGAAAAGGCGAAAATTGACCCCATATACTTGTGGGTCATCAAGGCTATTTTCTGGCGCCGTTGCCGGGGAGTGAAGTGCTCTTGCTAAGTGAAAATTGTCAAGGAAACATTATTACTACGTGCTGAAATTTATTGTCACTTGCTACTATGGAAAACAGTCCTTTGAGGGTTTGTTCGGGGTCTTCACCTCAACCAGAACCACAATTAGTTGCGCCTCAACCTACTGCACCTACTTAAATTTTTTAATATTAAATTCCTTCAGGTATGTTAGAACAACTGCTAGCTAATCCTTATGCAGGAGATGGAACCGAACATCCTGATATGCACTTGATATATGTGGATGAAATTTGTGGATTGTTTAAGCTTGCAGGTTTTCCCGAAGATGAAGCTAAGAAGAAGGTTTTCCCTTTATCTTTGAAGGGAAAAGCATTGACATGGTATAGGCTATGCAATGATATTGGATCTTGGAACTGGAATCGGTTGAAATTGGAATTTTGTCAAAAAAAATTATCCTATGCATCTAGTTCATCGTTATGGGAATTATATATATAAATTTTGACCTCTTGAAGGAGAAAGTATTGCTCTAGCTTGGAGGAGGCTTAATTCAATGTTATATTCATGCCCCAATCATGATCTCTCAAGAGAAATTATTATTCAAAAAATTTATGCTCGGCTTTCTCATAATGATCAATCCATGCTCGATACTTCTTGTATTGGTTCTTTTATGAAGAAGACTATTGAATTCCGGTGGGATCTTTTAGAAAGAATTAAATGCAACTCTGAAGATTGGGAACTCGAAGAAGGTAAAGAGTTAGGTATTGAACTTAAGTTTCATTGTGTTAAGTCTTTTATGAATACCGATGCTTTTCAAAAGTTTAGCACTAAATATGGACTTGACTCTGAGATAGTAGCTTCCTTCTGTGAATATTTTGCTACTCATGTTGATCTCCCTAAGGAGAAGTGGTTCAAATATCATCAACCAATTAAAGAAGAAGTTAAATAAGTGGTAAAAGCTAAAGAAGAAACTATCATTTACAATGTTGATCCAGTTGTTCCCACTAGTTATATTGAAAAACCACCTTTCATTGTTAGGATGAAGGAACATGGTAAAGCTTCAACTGTGGTTAACAAAAGCTATGTTAGAACACTCAAACCATCTCAACAAATTAGAGTTGAACCTAGTGTTGCTATTGTTAAAGATATCTTAGTTGATAATATTGATGGGCATGTCATTTACTTCTGTGATGAAGCTTCTAGAATTGCCAAACCTGAAGGAAAAGATAAACATAGACTAGTTGTTGCCATGCCTGTTGTCTCAGTTAAGATAGCAGATCACTATTATCATGGGTTATGTGAGTGCTAGTGTGAGTGCTATTCCTCTTTCCTTATATCAAGAAATTAAGGATGAAATAGCACTTGCTAAAATAGAAGGCATAGATATCACTATTAAACTTGCTAATAGAGATACTATATCACCAATTGAGTTTCTTAGAGATGCTGAAGTCTTGTGTGGGAAAATAAAATGCCCTACTGATTTTCTTGTTCTTAGCTCCCCACGAGATGACTTTTGTCCCATTATTTTTGCTAGACTTTCTTGAACATCGTCAATGCTAAAATAGATTGTGAGAAACAAACTGTCGGTGTTAGCTTTGGTGATGAATTTCATGAATTTAATTTTTCCAAGTTTAGTAGACAACCTCATAAAAAAGATTTGCCTAGTAAGGATGAAATTATTGGTCTTGCTTCTATTGATGTGCCTCCTACTGATCCTTTGGAACAATACTTGCTAGACCATGAAAATTATTTGCATATGCGTGAAACAAATGAAATAGATAGAATCTTTTTCAAACAACAACCTCTGCTTAAACACAATTTGCCTATTGAAACTCTAGGAGTTCCTCCTCCACCTAAAGGTGATCCTATGTTTGAATTAAAACAATTGCCAGACACTTTGAAATATGCTTATCTTGATGAGAAAAAGATATATCTTGTTATCATCAGTGCTAACCTTTCAGAACATGAAGAAGAAAGATTATTGAAAGCTTTAAGGAAGCACCGAGCTGCTATTGGATATACTCTTGATGATCTTAAGGGCATTAGTCCCACTCACCTGATGCTAAACCCGTTGTTGATCACCAACGTCGATTAAATCTGAAGATGAAAGAAGTGGTAAGAACGGAAATATTGAAACTTCTAGAAGCAGGTATAATCTATCCTATAGCTGATAGTAGATGGGTAAGTCCTGTTCATTGTGTCCATAAGAAGGGAGGTATTACTGTTGTTCCTAATGATAAGAATGAGCTCATTCCACAAAGAATTGTCACATGCTATAGGATGGTAATTTATTATAGAAAATTAAACATAGCAACTCGAATAGATCATCACCCTCTGCCTTTTATTGATCAAACGTTAGAAAGATTATCTAAGCACACACATTTTTGCTTTATTGATGGATATTCTGGTTTTTCACAATACCTGTTTTACAACTGATCAAGAAAAGACCACTTTTACTTGTCCTTTTGGAACTTTTGCTTATAGACGTATGCCTTTTGGTCTATGTAATGCACCTGCTACCTTTCAAAGATGTATGACTGCTATCTTCTCTGATTTTTGTGAAAAGATTGTTGAGGTTTTCATGGATGACTTTTCTGGTTATGGGAAGTCTTTTGATGATTGTTTAAGCAATCTTGATCGAGTTTTGCAGATATGTGAACAAACAAATCTTGTCTTGAATTGGTAGAAGTGCCACTTTATGGTTAATGAAGGTATTGTTTTGGGCCATAAATTTTTTGAAAGAGGCATTGAGGTGGACCAAGCCAACGTTGATGCAATTGAGGAAATGCTATGTACTAAAGATATCAAAGCTATTCATAGTTTCCTTGGTCATGCTGGTTTCTATAGGAGGTTTATCAAAGAATTTTATAAAATTTCTAGGCCTCTTACGAATCTTTTGCAAAAGGATATTCCCGTTGTGTTTGATGATGATTGTTTGGAAGCCTTTGAAACACTAAAGAAAACCTTAATTACTACACCTGTTGTTCAACCACCTGATTGGAAGTTGCCTTTTGAGATTATGTGTGATGCTAGTGATTATGGTGTTGGTGCTATTCTAGGACAAAGAGTTGGTAAGAAAGTGAATGTTATTCATTATGCTGGTAAAACTCTAGACAATGCTCAACGAAACTATGCTACTACTAAAAAAGAATTCTTAGCAGTGGTGTTTGCTTGTGATAAATTCATATATTACATTGTTGATTCTAAAGTAATTGTTCACATTGATCATGCTGCTATAAAATATCTTATGGAAAAGAAAGATGCTAAATCTAGACTCATTAGGTGGGTTCTTCTGCTACAAGAATTTGATTTGCATAGTGATAGGAAAGGAGCAGAGAACCCCATAGCTGATGACTTGTCTAGGCTTGAAAATATTCTTGATGACCCACAACCTATTAATGATAGCTTTCCTAATGAAAAACTAGCTACAACAAATGTTTCTAATAGTACACCTTGGTATGCTGACTATGCTAATTATATTGTTGCTAAATACATACCACCTAGCTTCACATACCAACAAAAGAAAAAAATCTTCTATGATTTAAGACATTAATTTTTGGATGACTCGCATATTTATAAAGGAGTAGATGGTATTATTAGACGTTGTGTACCTGAGCATGAACAGGAACAAATCCTACAGAAATGTCACTCTGAAGCTTATGGAGGACATCACGCGGGAGACAGAACCGCTCATAAGGTATTGCAATCTGGTTTTTATTGGCATCTCTTCACAGATGCCCGTAAGTTTGTCTCATCCTGTGATGAATGTCAAAGAATAGGTAATATCGGTAAGCGTCAAGAAATGCCTATGAATTATTCACTTGATGTTGAACCATTTGATGTTTGGGGATTTGATTTCATGGGACCTTTTCCTTCCTCTAATGGGTACACACATATTTTGGTTGCTGTTGATTATGTTACTAAGTGGGTAGAATCTATTCCAACCAGTAGTGCTGATCACAACACCTCTATTAAAATGCTTAAGGAAGCTATTTTCCCAAGGTTTGGAGTCCCTAGATATTTAATGACTGATGGTGTTTCACACCTTATTCATGGTGCTTTCCATAAAATGCTTGCTAAGTATGATGTTAACCATAGAATTGCATCACCGTATCATCCTCAGTCTAGTGGTCAAGTTGAACTTAGCAATAGGGAAATAAAACTAATCTTACAAAAGAATGTCAATAGGTCTCAGCAGAATTGGTTTAAGAAATTAGATGATGCACTTTGGGCTTATAGAACAGCTTATAAAAATCCTATGGGTATGTCTCCATATAAAATGGTTTATGGGAAAGCTTGTCATTTACCTCTTGAGTTAGAACACAAAGCATTTTGGGAAATTAAAGAACTCAATTATGATTTCAAACTTGCTGGTGAAAAGAGGCTATTTGGTATTAGCTCATTAGATGAATGGAGAACCCATGCTTATGAAAATGCAAAGCTATTTAAATAAAAAGTTAAAAGATGGCATGACAAAAGAATCCAAAAGTGTGGGTTCAAAGTTGGAGAATATGTTCTTTTATACAACTCTTGTTTCAGATTCTTTGTAGGAAAACTCCTCTCCAAATGGGAAGGACCCTATGTCATTGAGGAGGTCTATCGGTCCGGAGCTATCAAAATAAATAATGCCGAAGGTACTAACCCGAAGGTTGTCAATGGGCAACAAATAAAACATTATATCTCAGGTACGCCCATTAATGTTGAAAGCAATATTATCCAAACTTTGACACAGGAAGAATACATAAAGGAAACCTTCCGGAACACTCCAGAATCATGAAAAAAGGGAGGTGCGTGATACGGTAAGTAAACGGACTCCGAAAAATCCGTAAAAATATGTTTTTTGTTAGTTTTGGAATATTTAGAAAATTAGTAAATAAGAAACTTACAGGAAAGTGACCCTGGTGGGCACGATACATCAGGGTGCGCCAGGCATGCCTGGCATGCCTAAGTGGGTTGTGCCCACCTTGGGTACTTTCCGGACTCCATTTTTCTTCCATTTTGCTTGTTCCCCAAGATAAAACAAAATGTTTTTTGTTAGTTTTGGAATATTTAGAAAATTAGAAAATAAGAAACTTACAGGAAAGTGACCCTGGTGGGCACGATACATCAGGGTGCGCCAGGCATGCCTGGCATGCCTAAGTGGGCTGTGCCCACCTTGGGTACTTTCCGGACTCCATTTTTCTTCCATTTTGCTTGTTCCCCAAGATAAAACAAATCTTTATATACCTCCCAAACCTGTTGACGTTCGTATCACGGAGAAATCTCCTGTTTTCTTTTCTTGTTGTTTTCTGTCAGATCCAATCCATCATGGCCGCTTCAAGCTCCTCCAAGGACAAGTTCTTCGACACGTCATCAACCCATATCTATGGGAGGTGATGCAACACCCTCAAGCTATCGAGATGCGCGATGGGGTGCTGCACATCTGCAATGTGCAAGGTCCCAAGGGGACTGGATCCGTGGAGGCCAGGCTTGAAGCTATGGAGAAGGACATCTTCAAGTGCAAGGGGATGGTGGAACATGGACTCAATGCCAATCACCTCATGATCGCGGGCTATACCCGTGATCTCAAGGTGGATGGCAAGTCCATAAAGGACATCATCTTCTCCCTCAACGAGAAAATCAACTTCCTCCATAGCTAGATTCACGACCTTCAAGGCCAAGTCTTTGAATATGAGGCAAGGTTTAAAGGTATGAGTTTGGCTGCCAGTTGCAGGATCTGGGAGACTCACTCCTTCTCTTATGACAGTGAGCCTCTGCCGTGGAATCCCGAGGACAAGAAACCTTCTACTTCACCACCACCACCACCACCTTCTTCTTCACCACTAAAAGAAAACTGAGTATCGGGTATGGGCACTCCCCTTGGCTTTTGCCAAGCTTGGGGAGGTGCCCCGGTATCATATCATCTCCACTATCTTTTGCCTTTACTTTCTTAGTTTGATCCATGGTTATCTTTTGTTATTAGATGAATAAAAGTTTAGTTTGATCCTTTCTTTTCAAGAGTTTGCTTAGTGATCAATCCTTGTAATCGTGTGTGAGATATATAATAAAGTTTAGTTTGAGCTTTGCCTTATTTACTCCCTTGTTTCAATAAAAAGAAAGGAAATAAAAGCAAAAGATCATGTGCTAATCTTATGGTAAGTGATTACATCACACAAGGAAAAGTATAAGTAGAAAATTTTATTGTAGATTGACAAACATAACATTGGTCAATGTTGCAACTCATGAAAGAATTAAGAAGGGGAGAGAAGATTCACATATAAATATACTATCATAGAAATCTTTTATGATTGTGATCACCCATCAAAATATTATATGCCAAAATTGTTGACGTGAGACAAGGAAGAGAACTTAATGATTTATGTTTGTTCATATTCACATAGAAGTTATATTGTCATAGATCCTTAAACATGTGGTGCTTGCCCCTATCTTGCCAGCCAAAAACTCCGCACTAAGTAGAGATACTACTTGTGCATCCAAAACCCTTAAACCCAAATCTTGTTTGAGAGTCCACCATACCTACCTATGGATTGAGTAAGATCCTTCAAGTAAGTTGTCATCGGTGCAAAAAAGAGCAATAAAAATTGCTTCTAAAAGTGTGAGATCATTTAGTGTAAGGGAAAATTGAGTGTTGTATGAATTTGTGATGGTGAAGAATAAAAGCGACATATGCATAATAAAGGTTGCCATCACAAGGGGCAATATAACGTGATGTTCTCTTGCACTAAGGGGTTGAGCATACAAAAAAAATCGCATGGCAACCTCTGCTTCCCTCTGCGAAGGGCCTATCTCTTACCTTCATGTATTTACTTTCATGCAAGAGTCAAAGTTTTTCTCTCTATTCCTTTTATTTTTCTTCTTTTGCAAGCATCATGTGGTGAGGAAAGATCTAGGCACATATATCCAGTTGAATATGGGTAGCATGAGTTATTACTGTTGACATCACCCATGATGTGAGTGCGTTGGGAGGCGAAACTATAAGCCCCTATCTTTCTATGTGTCCGGTTGAAACGTTTTGCTCATGTGTACGCGGTGGGTGTTAGCAATCATAGAAGACTAAATGATGGTTGAGTATGTGTACTTGCCTAAAGGCTCCGATACGTGACCCTTCCTCAAAAGATGATGAATTGTAGTTGCAAAGTTGACTGAGAACATAGTTTGTTGGTTACCAATAGAGTTTATGCTTTATACTTCGATGCTGTGATGAATTGTCACTTGTTGATGAGAAGTCTATGATACAAGTTCTGTGATAAAAGTATTATGTTAAAGTTTGTTGCTGTTATAATAAGTTACATGATGCTGCTATGCATGAATTTTTGTTTTTGTCGACACCTCTCTCTCTAAGCATGTGGACATGTTTTTTGATTTTGGTTTTCGCTTGAGGACAAGCGAGGTCTAAGCTTGGGGGAGTTGATACGTCCATTTTGCATCATGTTTTCCTACTGTTATTTATGTTGTTTTATTGTATGATAATGCCTTTTGGAGTAATTCTAATGCCTTTTCTCTCATAATATGCAAGGTATGCACAAAGGGGGAGAATTCTGGCAGCTAGAAATCTGGACCTGAAAAGGCTACGTCAAGCTACCTATTCTGCACAACCCCAAATGAGCTGAAACATCCTGAGGATTTTTTATGGAATATTTAAGGATTAGTGGAGCAAATAAGTACCAGAGGGGGGCCACCAGGTGGGCACAACCCACCTGTGCGCGCCAGGAGGCCCAGGCACGCCCTGGTGGGTGGTGCCCTCCTCGGCCCACCTCTGATGCCCATATTCTGGTATATATAAGTCATTTTTACATAGAAAAAATTAGGAGAGGACTTTCTGGACGAAGCGCCGTCGCCTCGAGACGGAACTTGGGCAGGAGCACTTTTACCCCCCGGCAGAGCGATTCCGCCGGGGGAACTTCCCTCCCGGAGGGGGAAATCATCGTCATCATCATCACCAACAACTCTCCCATCTTGGGAAGGGTTATCTTCATCAACATCTTCAACAACACCAACTCCTCTCAAACCCTAATTCATCTCTTGTGTTCAATCTTTGTACCAAAACTATAGATTGGTGCTTGTGGGTGACTAGTAGTGTTGATTACATCTTGTAGTTGATTACTATATGGTTTATTTGGTGGAAGATTATATGTTCAGATCCATTATGCTATTTAATACCCCTTTGATCTTGAGCATGATTATCATTTGTGAGTAGTTAGTTTTGTTCGTGAGGTCATGGGAGAAATCATGTTGCAAGTAATCATGTGAACTTGATATGTGTTCAATATTTTGATGATATGTATGTTGTCATTCTCTTAGTGGTGTCATGTGAACGTCAACTACATGACACTTCACCATATTTGGGCCTAAGGGAATTCATTGTGGAGTAGTTATTAGATGGTGGGTTGCGAGAGTGATGAAGCTTAAACCCTAGTTTATGAACTATTCCGTAAGGGACCGATTGGATCCAAAAGTTTAATGGTATGGTTAGAATTTATTCTTAATACTTTTCTCGTAGTTGCAGATGCTTGCGAGAGGGTTAATCAAAAGTAGGAGGTTTGTTCAATTAAGAACAATACCTAAGCACCGGTCCACCCACATACCAAATTATCAAAGTAGTGAGCACGAATTAAGCCAACATGATGAAAGTGACTAGATGAAATTCCCGTGTACCCTCAAGAACACTTTGCTTATCATAAGAGACCGTTTTGGTATGTCCTTTTCATCAAAAGGATTGGGTTACCTTGCTGCACTTTTGTTACTACTATCGTTACTTGGTCGTTACAAATTATCTTGCTATCAAACTACTCCGCTACTTACAATTTTAGCACTTGCAGACAATACCTTGCTGAAAACCACTTGTCATTTCCTTCTGCTCCTCGTTGGGTTCGACACTCTTACTTATCGAAAAGGCTACAATTGACCCCATATACTTGTGGGTCATCAATCTACTTATTACTTCCCAATGCCTTCCCCTAGGCCCAAATCACGGTGAAGTGTCATGTAGTCGACATTCAGATAACACCACTAGAGGAAAGACAACATACATCTCATCAAAATATCGAACAAATACCAAATTCACCTGATTACTTATAACAAGATTTCTCCCATGTCTTGAGGAACAAACATAACTACTCACAAAGCATATTCATGTTCATAATCAGAGGAGTATTAATTATCATCAAGGATCTGAACATATGAACTTCCACCCAATAAACCAACTAGCATCAACTACAAGGAGTAATCAACACTACTAGCAACCCACAGGTACCAATCTGAGCTTTTGAGACAATGATTAGATACAACAAATGAACTAGGGTTTGAGAGGAGATGGTGCTGGTGAAGATGTTGATGGAGATTGATCCCTTCTCGATGAGAGGATTATTGGTGATGGCGATGGCTCCGATTTCCTCCTCCCAGAGGGAAGTTTCCCCGACAGAACAGCTAAGCAGGAGCCCTACATTGGTTCTACCTAGGTTCCGCCTCGATTCGGCGGCACTTCGTCCCAAAAGCTTCCTTCTGATTTTTTCTAGTTCAAAACACACCATATAGCAGAAGATGGGCATCGGGGGCCTGCCAGGTGGCCCACACAGTAGGGGAGCGCACCCAGGGGGGTAGGGCGCACCCTCCACCCTTGTGGATGGCAGGTGTCCCCCCTCTGGTGCTTTATTCACCCAATATTTTTTATTAATTCCAAAATGACTCTCCGTGAAGTTTCAGGACTTTTGGAGTTGTGCATAATAGGTCTATAATATTTGCTCCTTTTCCAGCACAGAATTCCAGCTGCCGGCATTCTCTCTCTTCATGTAAACCTTGTAGAATAAGAGAGAAAAGGCATAAGTATTGTGCTATAATGTGTAATAACAGCCCATAATGCAACAAATATCAATATAAAATCATCATGAAAAATTAACGTATCAACTCCCCCAAGCTTAGACCTCGCTTGTTGATGTTTGCTTGAACTACATCGGTATTTCTCCAAAGAGGAAGGGATGATGCAACACAGCAATGGTAGGTATTTCCCTTAGTTATGAGACCAAGGTTATCGAACCAGTAGGAGAACCACGCAACACCACATAAATAGCACCTGTACACAAAGAAAAAATACTTGCAACCCGACGTAAGAGAGGGGTTGTCAATCCCTCACGGGTAAAAAGATAGGTAAAATTGTAGTAGATTGGATAAATAGATCTCGCGGGAACGCAAGATAAAATAAATAACTAAAAATTACAGCAAAAGTATTTTTGTATTAAAAGATCGGAAAATAAAAGCAAATAGAAATAGATCTTGAAGGCAAGTATAATAAAGAAGAGTCCCGGAGGCTGTAGATTTCACTAGTGGCTTCTCTCGAGAAAAATAGCATACAATGGGTAAATTTTTTACTGTTGGGCAATTGATAGAACTTCAAATAATCATGACGATATCCAGGCAATGATCATTATATAGGCATCACGTCCAAGATTAGTAGACCGACTCCTGCCTGCATCTACTACTATTACTCCACACATCGACCGCTATCCAGCATGCATCTAGTGTATTAAGTTCATGGAGGAATGGAGTAATGCAATAAGAATGATGACATGATGTAGACAAGATCTATTTATGTAGAAATAGACCACATCTTGTTATCCTTAATAGCAACGATACATACATGTTGGTTGCCCTTCTATCATTGGGATCAAGCACCGTAAGATCGAACCCATCACAAAGCACCTCTTCCCACGGCTAGAAAAATCGATCTAGTTGGCCTAACTAAACCAGAGATTCAAAGAAGTAATACGAGGCTATAAGTAATCATGCATATAAGATACCAAAAGACTCAAATAACTTTCATGGATAAAAACATAGATCTGATCATAAACTCAAAGTTCATCGGATCCCAACAAACACACTACAAAAAGAGTTACTTCAAATAGATCTCCAAGAGACCATTGTATTTAGAATCGAGAGAGAGAGAGAGAGAGAGAGAGAGAGAGAGAGAGAGAGAGAGGAAGCCATCTAGCTACTAAATATGGACTCGTAGGTCTACAATGAACTACTCATGTATCATTGGAGAGGCACCAATGAGGATGATGAACCCCTCTATGATGGTGTCTAGATTGGATCTGGTGGTTTTGGAACTTGCGGTGGCTGGAATTGATTTTCATCGACTCCCCTAGGGTTTCTGGAATATTGGGGTATTTATAGAGCAAAGAGGTGGTGCGGGAGGTCACCGAGGTGGGCACACCCCATCAGGGTGCACCTGGGCCCCCAGGCGTGCCCTGGTGTCTTGTGCTCACCTCGGGCCCCCTCTTCGATACTTCTTTGGCCCACTGGATGTCTTCTGGTCCAAAAAAATTCACAAAAAGTTTCGTTGCTTTTGGACTCTGTTTGATATCGATTTCCTGCGATGTAAAAAACAAGCAGAAAATAACAACTGACACTTGGCACTATGTCAATAGGTTAGTCCCGAAAAATGATATAAAGTTGCTATGAAATGATTCTAGAACATCCAAGAATGATAATATAACAGCATGGAACACTAAAAACTTATAGATACGTTGGAGACGTATCAACATCCCCAAGCTTAATTCCTGCTCGTCCTCGAGTAGTTAAATGATAAAAACAGAATTTTTGATGTGGAATGCTGCCTAACATGTTCATCACATTTTCTTTTCTTTGTATCATGGACATTTGGACTTTTATATGGTTCAAAGAAATAGTCTAGTTTTGACATGAAGAGTTTAATACTCAAGCATATCAACAAGCAACCATGTCTTTCAAAATATCAACACTAAAGCAAGTTATTCCTAGCCCATTATGCTCAATCATTGATCCATTCATGAAACACACTCGCATATTAGCTACACCCAATGCTCAAGCACGATCATAGTGCCCCTTAGGTGGTGCTTTATAAGAGAAGATGGAGACTCAAGTAAAATAAAAATTTCATAAAGTAAATAGAAAGGCCCTTCGTGGACGGAAGTAAGGATTTGTAGAGGTGCCAGAGCTCAAAGTAATAAAGATTGAGATAAAGAATTTTGGGTGGCATGATTTTCCCGTCAACGAAAACGATCGAGGAGTTCCCAATACTTTCCATGCTAGAATATCATAGGCGGTTCCCAAAGAGAAAATAAAGTTTATTCCTTTTTCCACCATACTTTCACTTTCCATGGCTAACCGTATCCACGGGTGCCTTCCATACCAACACTCTCCAAGGAATTTATTATTTGCAACATAAAGTAAATTCATTTTTCATTTCAGGACTGGGCACCCCTAATACCTTTGTCATACTCTCGTGCAATGACAAGTGAATAAACACTCATCTTGAGAATAACACATCTAGCATGGAAATATATCAGCCACCCCTACCGTTTCATGAGCGGCACGAGCAGACAAAAGAGAAATTTATTTTGAAATTTAGAGATGGCACATACAAATTTGCTTAAAATGGTAAAAGAATACCGCATATAGGTAGGTATAGTGGACTCATGTGGCAAAAACTAGTTTAAAGGATTTTGTATGCACAAGTAGTGATCATACTTAGTGCAAATGAAGGCTAGCAAAATATTGGGAAGAATCCAACCAAGAAACGAAAAATCTCATAAGCGAGTATTAAGCATAACTAACACCGAATAATGCATCATAAGTAGGATGTAATTTCATTGCATAGCTATTGACTTTCGTGCTTGCATAGGGAATCACAAACCTTAACACCAATACTCTTACTAAAGCATAATTACTCATCAACATGACTCACATATCACTATCATCATATCTCAAAACTATTACAAAGAATCAAGTTTATTTTTTCCAACGATCTTCATGAAAGTTTTTATTATATCCCTATTGAATATCTATCACTTTGGGACTAATTTCATATGTTGCTCTTGATAGCTCAAACAAATTTAAGTGAAGAACATGAGCATAAGAATTTTCTTCTCAAAATAATTTAAGTAAAGCATGAGATAATTTATTAAAAAAATTACTAACTCTAAAATAAATCTAAGTGAACCATGAGAGCATTTCTTCAAAAAATTTAAAGCACACCGTGCTCAAAAAGATATACGTGAAGCACTAGAGCAATTCCTTAGCTCATAAAGATTTAAGTGAATCATAGAGAGCAATTCTAACAAGTCATAGCATAATTTTGGCTCCCTCAACTAGGTGTGTCCAGCAAGGATAGATGACCTAAAACACAAAGAAAAACAAGCAAAGACTCATATCATACAAGACACTCCAAGCAAAACTCATAATATGTGACGAATAAAAATATAGCCCCAAGTAAAATACCGATGGTTGTTAGAAGAAAGAGGGGATGCCACTCGGGGGCATCACCAAGCTTAGTTTCTTGATACTTCTTGAATATTATCTTGGGGTGCCTTGGGCATCCCCAAGCTTAGCCTTTTGCTAATCCTTATTCCTTCATTCATCGTGATCTCACCCAAAACTTGAAAACTTCAATCACACAAAACTCAACAAAACCTTCGTGAGATCCGTTAGTATAAGAAAGCAAATCACTACCATAAGTACTATTGCAAACCCATTCATATTTTGTTATTGTATTATATCTACTGTATTTTAATTTTTCCATGGCAAAAACTCTTCAAAGGAAACCAAAGAATCATGAAAACAAGCACATAACACAACAAAAACAAAATCTGTCAAAAACAGAACAGTCTGTAGTAATCAAGGAAATTTGTATACTTCTGTAACTCCAAAAATTCTGAAAAGTTAGGAAAACGTGGGAAATTTGTATATAAATCTTTTGTAAAAAATTCAGATAAAAATCACCTTTCTGTGATTTATGATAATTATATTTCTGAGCGCAAAAGTTTTTGTTTTTCAATAAGATCAAATCAACTATCTCCCAAATTGTCCCAAAGGCTTTGCTTGGCACAAACACTAATTTAAACCACAAAACACATCAAAACAGAGGCATAAGTGGGTATTTTATTGAAAACAGCAAGGAAACCAAAAAGCAAAAAGATACAAGTTGGGTTGCCTCCCGACGAGCGCTATCGTTTTACGTCCCTAGCTAGGCATAATGCGAAGGATCTAAGTATTGTCATCTTTGTTTCTAGATCCATATGATGCCCTCATGATTGATTCATATGCTGGCTTAATTCTATTTCTAGGGAAGTGTTCCATACCTTCCTTAGTGGGAATTCAAATTTAATATGGCCTTCTTTCATATCAATCACGACACCAATAGTACATAAAAATGGTCTACCAAGAATAATTGGACAAGGTGGATTGCAATCAGTATCAAGAACAATAAAATCTATTGGCACATAATTCCTATTTGCAAGAATAAGAACATCATTAATTCTTCCCATAGGTTTTTTAATAGTACAATCCGCCAAGTGCAAACTTAGAGAAAACTCTCCAATATCGGTAATACCAAGCACATCACATAAAGATTTCGGAATTGTAGAAACACTAGCACCCAAGTCACATAAAGCAAAACACTCATAATTTATAATCTTGACTTCGATAGTAGGTTCCCATTCATAATGAAATTTTCTAGGAATTGAAACTTCTAATTCCAACTTTTCTTCTAAAGATTTCATCATAGCATCAATGATATGTTTAGTAGAAGCTTTATTTTGTTCACAAGCATGGGGTGAATTTATCATGGATTACCAAAGAAATACAATCAATCAAAGAGCAACTATCATAATTAAAGTCTTTGTAATCCAAAAGAGTGGGCACATCACTCATGACCCACAAGTATAGGGGATCAATCGTAGTCCTTTCGATAAGTAAGAGTGTCAAACCCAACGAGGAGCAGAAGGAAATGACAAGTGGTTTTCAGTAAGGTATTCTCTGCAAGCACTGAAATTTTAGGTAACAGATAGTTTTGTGATAAGGTAATTTGTAACGGGTAACAAGTAATGAAAGTAAATAACGTGCAGAAGGTGGCCCAATCCTTTTTGTAGCAAAGGACAAGCCTGGACAAATTCTTATAATGAGAAAAGCGCTCCCGAGGACACATGTGAATTATCGTCAAGCTAGTTTCATCACGCTCATATGATTCACGTTCGGTACTTTGATAATTGGATATATGGGTGGACCGGTGCTTGGGTACTGCCCTTTCTTGGACAAGCATCCCACTTATGATTAACCCCTATTGAAAGCATCCGCAACTACAAAGGAAGTATTAAGGTAAACCTAACCATAGCATGAAACTAGTGGATCCAAATCAGCCCCTTACGAAGCAACGCATAAACTAGGGTTTAAACTTCTATCACTCTAGCAACCCATCATCTACTTATTACTTCCCAATGCCTTCCTCTAGGCCCAAATAATGGTGAAGTGTCATGTAGTCGATGTTCACATAACACCATTAGAGGATAGACAACATACTTCTCATCAAAATATCAAACGAATACCAAATTCACATGACTACTAATAGCAAGACTTCACCCATGTCCTCAGGAACAAACGTAAACACTCACAAAGCATATTCATGTTCATGATCAGAGGAGTATTAATATGCATTAAGGATCTGAACATATGATCTTCCACCAAGTAAACCAATTAGCATCAACTACAAGGAGTAATCAACACTACTAACAACCCACATGTACCAATTTGTGGTTGTTGATACAAGATTGGATACAAGAGATGAACTAGGGTTTGAGAGGAGATGGTGCTGGTGAAGATGTTGATGGAGATTGACCCCCTCCCAATGAGAGGATCGTTGGTGATGACGTTGGTGATGATTTCCCCCTCCCGGAGGGAAGTTTCCCTGGCAGAACAGCTCCACCGGAGCCCTAGATTGGTTCCGCCAATGTTCCGCCTCGTGGCGGCGGAGTTACGTCTCGTAAGCTTGCCTCTGATTTTTTCCAGGGTGAAAGCCTTCATATAGCATAAGATGGGCACCGGAGGGTCAACAGGGGGCCCAGGAGACAGGGGGCGCACCCAGTAGGGGGAGGGCGCCCCCACCCTCCTGGCCATGGTGTGGGCCCCCTCTTGTACTTTCTTTGCTAAAAAAATCTTATTAATTCCAAAAATGACTTTCATGGAGTTTCAGGACTTTTTGAGCTGTGCAGAATAGGTTTCCAATATTTGCTCCTTTTCCAGCCAGAATCCCAGCTGCCGGCATTCTCCCTCTTCATGATAAACCTTGTAAAATAAGAGAGAATAGCCATAAGTATAAATGTTGATATAAAAGCATGATGCAAAATGGACATATCAACTCCCCCAAGCTTAGACCTCGCTTGTCCTCAAGTGGAAGCCGAAATCAAAAAATATGTCCACATGTTTAAAGATAGAGGTGTCGATAAAAATAAAATACAGACATGAGGGCATCATGATCATTCTTATAACAGCAACATATATACATTTTGTCATATGATTTCCTATGCTCAAGTAACAATCTATTCACAATGTCAAGTATGGATCATAAACTTCATTGGAAACTGACAAACTAAAATCTTAGTCATTGAAGCAATTGCAATTTATCATAACATCAGAAAGAGTCAAGAATAGAGCTTTTCAGCAAGTCCACATACTCAACTATCATATAGTCTTCTACAATTGCTAACACTCACGCAATACTTATGGTTATGAAGTTTTAATCGGACACTGAGAAAGATAGGGGCTTATTGTGTTGCCTCCCAACGTACTCACCTTTGGGTGATGTCAACAATAATAGTTCATGCTAACTTACATCCAATTGCATATATATATATCAGGATCTTTCCAACACGAGGTGCTTGCCAAAGGGTAAAATGAAAAAGGGAAAGGTGAAGATCACCTTGACTATTGCATAAAGTAAAAGACATAAAGTAAAAGATAGGCCCTTCGCAGAGGGAAGCAGAGGCTCTGATGTGCTTTTAGGGTTGGATGCACAAAATCTTAATGCAAAAGAACGTCACTTTATATTGCCACTTGTGATATGAACCTTTATTATGCAGTCCGTCGCTTTTATTACTTCCAGATCAGATGATCATATAAAGATTATTTTCTCCGCACTAATAAGTCATACATATTTAGAGAGCAATTTTTATTGCTTGCAACATGACAACTTACTTGAAGGATCTTACTCAATCCATAGGTAGATATGGTGGACTCTCATGGCAAAACTGGGTTTAAGGATATTTGGAAGCACAAGCAGTATCTCTACTTGGTGCAAGGAATTTGGCTAACATGAGGGGGAAAGGCAAGCTCAACATGTTAAGAAGATCCATGACAATATACTTTAACTGAGATGTGAGAAAACATAAACCATTACGCTGTCTTCCTTGTCCAACATCAACTCTTTAGCATGTCATACTTTAATGAGTGCTCACAATCATAAAAGATGTCCAAGATAGTATATTTATATGTGAAAACCTCTCTTTCTTTATTACTTCCTATTAATTGCAACGATGACCAAAACTAGGTTTTTCAACTCTCAACAACTTCTATGCCTCATACTCTTTTAATGTGAAGTCATTACTATCCATAAGATATATATGAACTCTTTTATTCTTTTTATTCTTTCTATTTTCTCAAGATCATAGCAGGATAGCAAAGCCCTTGACTCAACACTAATCTTTATTATAGATAGCTCACGGACTCGATTACATAAAGGGATCACAAAGCAAAGCTCAAAGCTAAATCATACTAAAACTTTATTCTACTAGATCAAGATATTACTAAAAGGGTCGAACTAAGTAAAATGGTAAAGATAGGAGTGTGATTGTGATACGATACCGGGGCACCTCCCCCAAGCTTGGTAGTTGCCAAGGGGAGTGCCCATACCCATGTAATTATGTCCTCGGTGGTGGTGAAGAAGGAGTTGTTGATGATGTAGGCTTGTCATACATCTTCCAAGGCATAGGCTCACCATCATAGAAGGATGATCGAGTCTCTGGGATCCTCAAATCTGCAGCCAAACTCATCCTCTTGAATCTATATTCATACTCACAGTTTTGGTTTTGCAGGTCATAGATCTGGGCTTGGAGGTGCTCAATTTTCTCTTGAAGCTTGAAGATGGTCTCCCCAATGATCTTGGAATCCAGCTTGTGGTTGTTGGTGAACTCCACGATCATCATCTAGTTGGCGTTGAGTCCACGCTCCACCATCCCTTGGCACTTGAAAACTTGTTGCTCCATGGCTTCGAGCTTTGTCTCCATGCTTCTAGTACGCCTTGGTCCCTCCACATCGCGGATGTGCAGCACCCCCTCACGCATCTCAATGGTTTGAGGGTGTTGCAGCACCTCCGCAAGATAGGGGTTGATAACCCTATCGAAAAACTTGTCCTTAGGAGCGCTTGGAGATGTCATGGTGCTCTAGATCTGACAGAAAAACAGCTCGAAACGAAAACAGAAGATTTTTGCGTGATACAGTGGTCAAAATGTTAGGGAGATTATATAATGAATTTTTACCGACCAAAAGAAGTAACGTGCGAGAAAACGGAGTCCGGGAGGCACACGAGGTGTCCACGAGATAGGGGGGCACGCCCAGTAAGGGTGGGCGCGCCCTCCACCCTCGTGGAGGCCTCGTGTCCTTCCCGGATTACTTTTTGCTTCCCAAAATTCTTAAATATTCCAAAACAGGGAAAAATTGCCATTAGAATTGTTTTGGAGTCGGTTTACTTACCGTACCACATACCTATTCCTTTTCAGAGTCTGAAACGTTCTGGAAAGTGTCCCTTATGTATTCCTCCGGGGTTACGGTCTCAATAATATTAGTTTCAACATTGATAGGATTACCTAAGATATAATGTTTGATTCTTTGACCGTTCACCACCCTCGGACTTGTGCCCTCAAAGTTGTTCATTTTTATGGCACCGGAACAATAGACCTCCTCGATAATGTAATGACCTTCCCATTTAGAGAGAAGTTTTCCTGCAAAAAATCTTAAACGAGAGTTGAATAGCAATACATAATCACCTACGTTAAACTCACGCTTTTGTATTCTTTTGTCATGCCATCTTTTAAATTTTTCTTTGAACAATTTGGCATTCTCATAGGCTTGGGTTCTCCATTCATCAAGTGAGCTAATGTCAAATAACCTCTTCTCACCGACAAGTTTGAAGTCATAGTTGAGCTCTTTAATATCCCAATATGCTTTATGTTCAAGTTCAAGAGGTAAGTGACACGCTTTTCCATATACCATCTTATACGGAGACATACCCATAGCATTTTTATATGCAGTTCTATAGGCCCATAATGCATCATCAAGTTTCTTGGACCAATTCTTTCTAGATCTATTAATAGTCTTTTGCAAAATTAATTTGAGCTCTCTATTACTCAGCTCAACTTGACCACTAGACTGTGGGTGATAAGGACATGCAATTCTATGATTAACATCATACTTAGCAAGCATTTTACGAAAAGCACCATGAATAAAATGTGAACCACCATCAGTCATAAGATATCTAGGGACTCCAAACCTCAGAAAAATAATTTCCTTAAGCATCTTAATAGAGGTGTTATGATCAGCACTACTAGTTGGAATAGCTTCTACCCACTTAGTAACGTAATCAACAACAACTAAAATATGTGTGTAACCATTAGAGGCAGGAAAAGGTCCCATATAATCAAAGCCCCAAACATCAAATGGTTCAATAACAAGAGAATAATTCATAGGCATTTCTTGACGTCTACTAATATTACCAATTCTTTGACATTCATCACAAGACAAGACAAACTTACAGGCATCTTTGAAGAGAGTGGGCCAATAAAAACCGGATTGCAATATGTGCAGTTCTATCTCCAGCGTGGTGTCCTCCATATGGTTTGGAGTGACACTTGCTTAGGATCTGTTCCTATTCATGCTCAGGTACACAATGTCTAATAACACCATCTACTCCTTTATAAAGGTGTCGATCATCCCAGAAGTAATGTCTTAAATCATAAAAGAACTTTTTCTTTTGCTGGTATGTGAAACTAGGTGGTATAAATTTAGCAACAATTTAATTAGCATAATCAGCATACCATTGAGCAGTAAGAGAAGCATTAATGACTGCTAATTGTTCATGAGGAAAGCTATCATCAATTGGTAGTGCGTCATCAAGAACATTCTCTAGCCTAGACAAGTTGTCTACAGCGGGGTTCTCAGCTCCCTTTCTATCAATAATATGCAAATCAAATTCTTGGAGCAAGAGAACCCATCTAATAAGTCTAGGCTTAGCATCTTTCTTTTCCATAAGATATTTAATAGCAGCAAGATCAGTGTGAATAGTTACTTTAGAATCAACAATATAAGGTCTGAACTTATCACAAGCAAATACAACTGCTAAGAATTCTTTTTCAGTAGTAGCATAATTTCTCTGGGCAGTATCAAGAGTTTTACTAGCATACTGGATAACATTCAATTTCTTATCAACTCTTTGCCCTAGAACAGCACCCACAACATAATCACTAGCATCACACATAATTTCAAAGGGTAAATTCCAATCAGGTGGCTGAACAATAGGTGCAGTGAGCAAAGCCTTCTTAAGTATTTCAAAAGCTTCTACACAATCATCATCAAAGACAAAAGGAATATCTTTTTGCAATAAATTAGTCAGAGGCCTAGAGATTTTAGAAAAGTCCTTCATGAACCTCCTATAAAAACCGGCATGACCAAGGAAACTTCTTATACCTTTAATGTCCTTGGGACATGGCATCTTTTAATAGCATCAACTTTAGTTTTATCAACTTCAATACCTATTTCAGAAATTTTATGCCCCAAGACAATGCCTTCATTAACCATAAAGTGACACTTTTCCCAATTCAGGACGAGACTAGTGTCTTTACATCTCTGCAAAACTCGATCAAGGTTGCTCAAGCAATCATCAAAAGAGGATCCATAAATAGAGAAGTCATCCATGAATACCTCACAAATCTTTTCACAAAAGTCAGAGAATATAGCCATTATGCATCTTTGAAACGTAGCATGTGCATTACATAAACCAAAAGGCATACGTCTATAAGCAAAAGTACCGAAAGGGCAAGTAAAAGTAGTTTTTGATTGATCTTCCGCTGACATAGGTATTTGAGAGAAACTAGAATAACCATCTAGAAAGCAGAAATGTGTATGTTTGGATAGTCTTTCTAGCATTTGAATGATAAAAGGTAAAGGGTAATGATCTTTCTTAGTAGCTTTATTTAATTTAGGGAAATCAATTACCATCCTATAACCTATAATAATCCTTTGCGGGGTCAATTCATCTTTATCATTAGGAACAACAGTAATGCCTCCCTTTTTGGGAACACAATGGACGGGACTTACCCATCCACTATCAGCAATGAGATAGATTATACCTGCCTCAAGGAGCTTTAGTATCTCCTTTCTTACCACTTCTTTCATCTTAGGATTTAACCAACGTTGAGGATCTCTAACTGGTTTGGCATCTTTCTCCACTTTTATTTTGTGTTGGCATAGAGTGGTACTAATGCCCTTAAGATCATCCAAAGTATATCTAATAGTAGCACGATGCTTCTTCAGAGTTTTCAATAATCTTTCCTCTTCCTGCTCTAAAAGGTTAGCACTAATAATAACATGATATATCTTCTTTTCATCAAGATAAGCATATTTAAGATTATCAGGTAATGGTTTGAGCACAAACACAGGATCACCCTTGGGTGGAGGAGGATCCCCTAGGAATTCAACAGGCAAATTGTGTTTCAGAATAGGACCCTGTTGAAGGAATACTTCATCTATTTCCCTTCTTTCATTCATAAACATATCATTTTCATGGTCTAGCAAATATTGTTCTAATGGATCAACAGGAGGTACGGCAATAGAAGCAAGACCAATTATTTCATCCTTAGTAGGAAATTCTTTATGATGGGGTTGTGTACGAAATTTAGCAAAATTAAAGTCATGTTTCATATCCCCCAAGCCAATTGTAACAACATCCTTTTTGCAATCGATCTTAGCATTAACAGTATTCAAGAAGGGTCTACCAAATATAATGGGACAAAAGCTATCTTGTGGGGAACCAAGAACAAGAAAATCAGCGGGATATTTAACTTTCCCACACAAGACTTCAACATCTCTAACAACCCCAAATGGTGAAATAGTATCTCTATCGGCAAGCTTAATTGTAACATCAATATCTTCTAGCTCAGCAGGTGCAATATCATGCATAATTTCTTCATATAAGGAAAAAGGTATTGCACTAGCACTAGCACCCATATCACATAAGCCATGATAACAATGATATCCTATTTTAACAGAAATAACAAGCATGCCTACAACAGGTCTATGTATCTTAACATCGGGTTTAGCAATGTTAGCAGCTTCACCACAGTAGTAAATAACATGCACATCTATATTATCATCCAAGAGATCTTTAACCATAGCAATACTAGGTTCAACTTTAATTTGCTTAGTAGGTGTATATGTTCTAGTATTACTCTTACGAACCACAGTTGAAGCTTTAGCATGATCCTTTATTCTAATAGGAAAAGGTGGTTTCTCAACATAAGTAGTAGGAACAATAGGATCATTATAAGTGATAGTATTTTCTTCAACTGTAATAGGTGAAACTACTTTTACTTCATTAGGAGGATTATATTTAAAGCACTTCTCCTTAGGGATATCAACGTGGGCAGCAAAAGATTCACAGAAAGAAGCTACTATCTCAGAGTCAAGTCCATATTTAGCGCTAAATCCACGAAAAGCATTGGTATCCATAAAAGATTTAACACAATCAAACTTAGGTGTTATACCTGACTCCTTACCATTGTCGGAACCCCAATCTTCAGAGTTGAGTTTAATTCTTTCCAATAAATCCCACTTGAATTCAGTAGTCTTCAGCATATAAGAACCAACACAGGAAGTATCGAGCATGGTGCGATCATTGAGAGAAAGCCGAGCATAATTTTTTTGAATAATCATTTATCTTGAGAGCTCATGATTGGGGCATGAATATAACATTGACTTAAGCCTCCCCCAAGCTTGAGCGATGCTTTCTCCTTTGCGAGGCCAGAAATTATATATGTAATTACGATCACGACGAACAAGATGCATAGGATAGAACTTCTGGTGAAATTCCAACTTCAATCGTTTATAGTTCCAAGGTCCTGTATCGTCACATAGCCTATACCATGTCAATGCATTTCCCTTCAAAGATAAAGGTAAGACCTTCCTTTTAACAATATCATCGGGAATACCTGCAAGCTTAAATAATCCACAAACTTCATCCACAAAGATAAGGTGTAAATCAGGATGCAATGTTTCATCTCCTGCAAAGGGATTAGCTAGCAGTTTCTCTATCATACCTGAAGGAATCTCAAAGTGAACATTTTCAGTAGGTTGAGGAGAAACTCTTTGCTCTACTGGTCGGGGTGAAGATACCCCGAACAAGCCCCTCAAAGGATTAGTTTCCATAGTAACAAGTGACAGAAAATTTCAGCACACTATATAAATGTTTCCTTACCAAGTTCCACTCACCAAAGGTGCTTCATCCCCGGCAACGGCGCCAGAAAAGAGTCCTGATGACCCACAAGTATAGGGGATCTATCGTAGTTCTTTCGATAAGTAAGAGTGTCGAACCCAACGAGGAGCAGAAGGAAATGACAAGCTATTTTCAGTAAGGTATTCTTTGCAAGCACTGAAAATGTAGGTAACAGATAGTTTTGTGATAAGGTAATTTGTAACGGGTAACAAGTAATGAAAGTAAATAAGGTGCAGCAAGGTGGCCCAATCCTTTTTGTAGCAAAGGACAAGCCTGGACAAATTCTTATAATGAGAAAAGCGCTCCCGAGGACACATGGGAATTATCGTCAAGCTAGTTTCATCACGCTCATATGATTCACGTTCGGTACTTTGATAATTTGATATGTGGGTGGACCGGTGGTTGGGTACTGCCCTTTTTTGGACAAGCATCCCACTTATGATTAACCCCTATTGCAAGCATCCACAACTACAAAGGAAGTATTAAGGTAAACCTAACTATAGCATGAAACTAGTGGATCCAAATCAGCCCCTTACGAAGCAACACATAAACTAGGGTTTAAGCTTCTGTCACTCTAGCAACCCATCATCTACTTATTACTTCCCAATGCCTTCCTCTAGGCCCAAATAATGGTGAAGTGTCATGTAGTCGATGTTCACATAACACCACTAGAGGAGAGACAACATACATCTCATCAAAATATCGAACGAATACCAAATTCACATGACTACTAATAGCAAGACTTCACTCATGTCCTCAGGAACAAACGTAACTATTCACAAAGCATATTCATGTTCATGATCAGAGGAGTATTAATATGCATTAAGGATCTGAACATATGATCTTCCACCAAGTAACCAATTAGCATCAACTACAAGGAGTAATCAACACTACTAACAACCCACATGTACCAATTTGTGGTTTTGGATACAAGATTGGATACAAGAGATGAACTAGGGTTTGAGAGGAGATGGTGCTGGTGAAGATGTTGATGGAGATTGACCCCCTCCTGATGAGAGGATTGTTGGTGATGAGTTGGTGATGATTTCCCCCTCCCAGAGGGAAGTTTCCCGGCAAAACAGCTCCGCCGGAGCCCTAGATTGGTTCTGCCAAGGTTCCGCCTCGTGGCGACGGAGTTACGACTCGTAAGCTTGCCTCTGATGTTTTCCAGGGTGAAAACCTTCATATAGCAGAAGATGGGCACCGGAGGGCCAACAGGGGGCCCAGGAGACAGGGGGCACGCCCAGTAGGGGGGGTGCCCCACCCTCCTGGCCAGGGTGTGGGCCCCCTCTGGTACTTTATTTGCTCAAAAATTCTTATTAATTCCAAAAATGACTTTCGTGGAGTTTCAGGACTTTTGGAGCTGTGCAAAATAGGTTTCCAATATTTGCTCCTTTTCCAGCCAGAATCCCAACTGTTGGCATTCTCCCTCTTCATGATAAACCTTGTAAATAAGAGAGAATACCCATAAGTATTGTGACATAACGTGTAATAACAACCCATAATGCAATAAATATTGATATAAAATCATGATGCAAAATGGACGTATCAATCACTAGTTAAAGTTTTGACATCTTCAAACCCACTTTTATCAATTTTCTCAACAAGATTTTCACCCTCCGAATTATCGAGACGCCTTCTGGATAAATTTGAGTCTTCTCCAGTCCCTTCATCATCAATTTTAATTTTGCTAAACAGAGAATCAATAGAAGAAGCACCAATCATTTTAAGATCTTCATCACTTTTATGAAAGCAATCACTAGAAAACGCTTTTTCTAAAAATTCTCTTCTAGCTCTAAGCATAGCAGTTCTTTTCTTACTTTCATCCATAGAAACATAAAGAAATTTAATTGATTCTTCTACCTTGGGCACAAAAAATTTCATCTTGAGATTTTCTACATCATGAGAAATTCTATCAATACTTCTAGACATATCATCAATCTTATTCAACTTTTTTTTCTATTGTAGCATTGAAAACCTTTTGAGTATTGATAAATTATTTAATATTATTCTCAAGATCAGAGGTGTTCCTATTATTATTATAAGAGGGATTACCATAGGAATTACCATAATTATTAGAGTAATTACTAGGAAAAGGCCTAGGATTAAGATTACCTTTATAAGCATTGTTATTAAAATTGTTTCGCGAGATAAAATTCACATCTATGGCATCACTATTTTGCTCAATCAAAGTAGACAAAGGCACATCATTAAAATCAATAGGAGCACTTTTATTAGCAATCAATTTCATAAGAGCATCAACTTTTTCACTCAAAGAAGAAATTTCTTCAACCAAGTTAACTTTTTTACTAGTAGGAGCTCTTTCGGTTTGCCATTCTGAATAATTCGCCATAATATTGTCTAGCAATTTAGTAGCTTCACCCAAAGTAATTTCCATAAATGTACCACCCGAGGCGGAATCTAAAAGATTTCTAGAAACAAAATTCAATCCTGCATAAATTTTTTGTATGATCATCCAAAGATTTAACCCATGAGTTGGGTAATTCCTCAGCATCAATTTCATCCTTTCTCAAAACTGTGCAACATGCTCATGTTAAAGTTTTTTGAAATTCATGATCTGGGTTCTCAGGGAAATATTTTTTGCGGCCGGAAAATACTTAGTAATAAAGGCATCTTTGAACTTATCCCAAGAATCTATACTATTGCGAGGCAAAGAAGAAAACCAAAATTTTGCACGATCTCCCAAAGAAAATGGGAATAATTTCAACTTCACAATATCATTGTCCACATCTTTTTTCTTTTGCATATCGCATAATTCCACGAATGTGTTATGATGGGACGCGACATCCTCATTAGGAGTACCGGAAAATTGATCTTTCATAACAAGATGCAGCAAAACGACATTAATATCACAAGACTCCACACTAGTGGCGGGAGGAGCAATCGGAGTGCTAATAAATTCATTGTTGTTGGTATTGGAGAAATCACACAACTTGGTGTTATCTTGAGTCATGGTGACTACGCAACAAGATTGCACTCAAAAACAGATCTAACGAGAAAAACGGCAAACGAAAAAGAGGGCGAATAAAACGGAAAATTTTTGTGAAGTGGGGGACAGGAAAACAAGAGGCAACTAATGTAAATTGCAAGGAGATGAGATTTGCAACTAGGAACCTAGTAGATGTTGATGATGTCTCCCTGGCAATGGCGCCAGAAATTAGCGAGTTGTCGGGAGACTATCTTAACTTGATCCTCCCCGGCAACGGCGCCAGAAATTCCTTCTGATGTTTACTTGAAGTACGTCGGTATTTCCCCAAAGAGGAAGGGATGATGCAGCACAACAACGGTAGGTATTTCCCTCAGTGATGAGACCAAGGTTATCAAACTAGTAGGAGAACTATGCAACAGCACGTAAACAACACCTTCACACAAAGAACAATTACTTGCAACCTGACATAAGAGAGGGATTATCAATCCCTCACGGGTAAAAAGATAGGTAAAATTGTAGTAGATTGGATAAATAGATCTTGCGGGAACACGAGATAAAATAAATAACTAAAAATTGCAGCAAGGTATTTTTTTTGTGTTTTTGGATTTATAGATTGGAAAATAAAAGCAAATAAAAATAGATATCGAAGGAAAGTATAATAAAGAAGAGACCCGGGGGCCGTAGATTTCACTAGTGGCTTCTCACGAGAAAAATAGCATACGATGGGTAAACAAATTACTGTTGGGAAATTGATAGAACTTAAAATAATCATGATGATATCCAGGCAATGATCATTATATAGGCATCACGTCCAAGATTAGTAGACCGACTCCCGCCTACATCTACTACTATTACTCCACACATCGACCGCTATCTAGCATGCATCTAGTGTATTAAGTTCATGGAGAAACGGAGTAATGCAATAAGAACGACGACATGATGTAGACAAGATCTATTTATGTAGAAATAGACCACATCTTGTTATCCTTAATAGCAACGATACATATGTGTCGGTTCCCCTTCTGTCACTGGGATCAAGCACCGTAAGATCGAACCCATTCCAAAGCACCTCTTTCCATGGCAAGAAAAATAAATCTAGTTGGCCTAACTAAACCAAAGATTTGAAGAATAAATACGAGGCTATAAGTAATCATCCATATAAGAGATCAAAAGACTCTAATAACTTTCATGGATAAAAATATAGATCTGATCATAAACTCAAAGTTCATCGGATCCCAACAAAACACCGCAAAAAGAGTTACTTCAAATAGATCTCTAAGAGACCATTGTATTTAGAATCAAGAGAGAGAGAGAGAGAGAGAGAGAGAGGAAGCCATCTAGCTACTAACTACGGACCTGTAGGTCTGCAATGAACTACTCACGCATCATCGGAGAGGCACCAATGAGGATGATGAACCCCTCTGTGATGGTGTCTAGATTGGATCTAGTGGTTCTGGAACTTGCGGCGGCTAGAATTGATTTTCGTTGACTCCCCTAGGGTTTTTGGAATATTGGGCTATTTATAGAGCAATGAGGTGGTGCAGGGGGTCACTGAGGTGGGCACAACTCATTAGGGCGCGCCTGGGCCCCCAGGCGCGCCCTGGTGTCTTGTGCTCACCTTGGGCCCCCTCTTCGATACTTCTTTGGCCCACTGGATGACTTTTGTTCCAAAACAATCCACAAAAGTTTCACTATGTTTGGACTCCGTTTGATATTGATTTCCTGCGATGTAAAAAAGAAGCAGAAAACAACAACTGGCACTTGGCACTATGTCAATAGGTTAGTCCCCAAAAATTATGTAAAGTTGCTATAAAGTGATTGTAAAACATCCAAGAATGATAATATAACAGCATGGAACAATTAAAAATTATAGATACGTTGGAGATATATCGCGTGTCCTCAAGCGAAAGCCGATATCGAAAAATATGTCCACATGTTTCGAGATAGAGGTGTCGATAAAATAAAATCTAGACATGAGGGCATCATGATCGTCTTTAGAACATCAACATATATTGTCATATAATTTCTTATGCTAAAGTAACAATTCATTCACAAGATAAAGTATGAATCAAAAACTTCATTGAAAGCTAACAAACTATGATCTCAGTCGTTGAAGCAATCGTAATTTATCATAACATCGGAAAGAGTCAATTCAAAAGCTTTTCAGCAAGTCCACATACTCAACTATCATTTAGTCTTTCACAATTGCTAACACTCACGTGATACTTATGGGTTCAAAGCTTCAGTCGGAAACAAAGAAAGATAGGGGCTTATAGTTTTGCTTCCCAACCTTTTACCTCAAGGGTAATGTCAACAATAATAATGATAACCTACGTCCGAGTGGATATGTATATATATATCTGGATCTTTCTCCCACACACAATGCTTGCCAAAAGGGAAAAAAGTGTAAGAAGGAAAGGTGAAGATCACCATGACTCTTGTATAAGGGTAGAAGATAAAAGTAAAAGATAGGCCCTTCGCAGAGGGAAGCAGAGGTTGTCATGCACTTTTATGGTTGGATGCACAAAATCTTAATGCAAAAGGACGTCACTTTATATTGCCGCTTGTGATAAAGAACTTTATTATGTAGTCCATCGCTTTTATTTCTTCCATATCGCAAGTTCGTATAAAGCTTATTTTCTTCACACTAATAGATCATACATATTTAGAGAGCAAGTTTTATTGCTTGCACCGATGAAAACTTACCTGAAGGATCTTACTCAATCCATAGGTAGGTATGGTGGACTCTCATGGCAAAACTGGTAGGTCCCCTGGACCTCCACCGACCTCAACTCCAACTCTATATATTCACGTTCGGGGAGAAAAAAAATTAGAGAGAATGATTCATCGCATTTTACGATACGAAGCCGCCTCCAAGCCCTAATCTTCCTTGGGAGGGCTGATCTGGAGTCCGTTCAGGGCTCCGGAGAGGGGAATCCGTCGCCATCGTCATAATCAACCATCCTCCATATCCAATTTCATGATGCTCATCGCCGTGTGTGAGTAATCCAATCGTAGGCTTGCTGGACGGTGATGGGTTGGATGATATTTACCATGTAAACGGGTTAGTTCTGTTAGGGTTTGGTCCCTAGTATCAATTATGTTCTAAGATTGATGTTGCTATGACTTTGCCATGCTTAATGCTTGTCACTAGGGCCCGAGTGCCATGATTTCAGATCTGAACCTATTATGTTTTCATGAATATATGTGAGTTCTTGATCCTATCTTGCAAGTTATAGTCACCTACTACGTGTTATGATCCGGCAAACCCCGGAGTGACAATAGTTGGGACACTTCCCGGTGATGACCGAAGTTTGATGAGTTCATGTATTCACTAAGTACTAATGCTTTTGTACGGTTATCTATTAAAAGGAAGCCTTAATATCCCTTAGTTTCCAATAGGACCCCGGTGCCACGGGAGGGTAGGACAAAAGATGTCATGCAAGTTCTTTTCCATAAGTATGTATGACTATATTCGAAATACATGCCTACATTACATTGATGAACTGGAGCTAGTTCTGTGTCACCCTATATTATAACTGTTGCATGATGAATTACATCGGACATAATTATCCATCATTGATCCATTTCCTATGAGCTTTTCACATATTGAGCTTTGCTAAGTTACTTCTCCGTTGCCACTGTTACGATTGCTACAAAACTGCTACTGCTACTTTTGCCACCATTACCGTTACTTCCATACTACTTTGCTACTAAATACTTTGCTATAGATATTAAGTCTTTCAGGTGTGGTTGAATTGACAACTCAGCTGCTAATACTTGAGAATATTCTTTGGCTCCCCTTGTGTCGAATCAATAAATTTGGGTTGAATACTCTACCCTTGAGAACTGTTGCGATCCCCTATACTTGTGGGTTATCAAGACCTTTTTCTGGCGCTGTTGCCAGTGAGTATAGCTCTATTCTTTGAGTTACCTGGGATTTATATCTGTTGATCACTATGAGGAACTTGAAAGATGAAAGAACCAAGATTTTTCCCTCAACTACGAGGGGGGGGGGGTAAGGAACTGCCATCTAGCTCTGCACTTGATTCTCCTTCTGTTTTGAGTAAACTTGTGACACTTGCACCTGCTATTGATTCTGATATGTCGCATGTTATTGATGATGCCACTTCTACTATGCATGATGCTTATGATGAAACTACTTCTCTGCTTGATAATACTGTGCCATTAGGTGAATTTCTGGATGAACAACTTGCTAGGGTTAGAGAGAATGAAATTATTGAAACTGGTGATATTAATGAAAGTGATGATGAAGATTCTCCCCTAGATATGAATTGCCTATTGTGCCTGAGGGTTATGTTACGGATGAAGAAACTGCTAGATACCTTTTTGCTTGCAATGATAGATATGATCTTAAGAAACTTTTAGCTAAGCTGAAAGAAAAGTCTATGAATGCTAGAATGAAATATGACCCTGCTTTTGCTACTTCACCTATATGTGTTACTGATATGGATTATGATTTCTCTGTCAATCCTGAGTTAATTACTTTGGTTGAATCTGATCCTTTCTATGGCCATGAATCTAAAACTGTTGTGGCACATCTCACTAAATTGAATGATATAGCCACTCTATTTATTCATGAGGAAAAAATTTGCTATTATTATATCCTTAAGTTGTTTCCTTTCTCGTTAAAGGGTGATGCTAAGATATGGTTTAATTCTCATGCTCCTAGTTGTGTGTGTAGTCCCCAGGATATGATTTATTACTTCTCTGCAAAATATTTCCCCGCTCATAAGAAACAAGCTGCCTTAAGGGAAATATTTAATTTTGTGAAAATTGAAGAAGAGAGTCTCTCACAAGCTTGCGGGAGGCTTCTCCAATTACTTAATGCTTTGCCTGACCATCCTCTCAAGAAAAATGAAATACTTGATATCTTTTATAATGGACTAACTGATGCTTCCAGAGAGCACCTGGATAGTTGTGCTGGTTGTGTTTTCAGGTAAAGAGCTGTTGAGCAAGCTGAATTGCTATTGAACAATATATTGAGCAATGATAATGATTGGACACTTCCTGAACCAACTCCTAAGCCAACTCTGAAGAAAAGGGGTATTCTATTTCTTAGTCCTGAAGATATGCAAGAGGCAAAGAAATTTATGAAAGAAAAAGGTATTAAACCTGAAGATGTTAAGAATTTACCACCTATTGAAGAAATACATGGTCTTGATAACCCGACACAGGTAGTAAAGGTAAATTCACTTTATAGATTTGATGAAGGTGATATTCCTCGTAATAAGTCTACTAGTCAATGCTTGGATGAGTTTGATAATTTTATTGTTAAACAAGAAAACTTCAATGCTTATGTTGGTAGATAATTGAAACATAATGCTTATATGGTTGAACACTTGAGTGATTATATGTCTAGATTTAAAGGTGACCTTAAGCTTATTAGTAAACATGCATCCATGGTTACCACTCAAGTAGAACAAGTACTTAAGGCACAAGATGATTTTCTCAATGAATTAAATAATAAGAACAATGATAATGTCGTTAGAGTTATGACTAGATGTGATAAAATGACCCAGGAACCTTTTGTATCCTGAGGGCCATCCTAAGAGAGTTGAGAAAGATTCTCAGAGAACTAATTTTGATGCACCTAGTCCTTCTAAGAAAAAGAAAAAGAAAAATGATAGGACTTTGCATGCTTCTAGTGAACCTGTTATTCACACACCTGATAATCCCAATGATATTTCTATTTTTGATGCTGAAACACAATCTGGTGATGACCACGAACCTAGTGATAATGTTAATGATGATGTTCATGTTGATGCTCAACCTAGTAATAACAATGATGTAGAGATTGAACCTGTTGTTGATCTTGATAACCGACAATCAAAGAATCAACATTATGATAAGAGAGACTTCGTTGCTAGGAAGCACGGTAAAGAAAGAGAACCATGGGTTCAGAAACCCATGCCTTTTCCTCCTAAGCCATCCAAGAAAAAGGATGATGAGGATTTTGAGCGCTTTGCTGAAATGATTAGATCTATCTTTTCGCGTATGCGTTTGACTGATATGCTTAAAATGAATCCCTATGCTAAGTATATGAAAGATATTGTTACAAATAAAAGAAAGATAGCAGAAGATGAAATTTCCACCATGCTTGCCAATTATACTTTTAAGGGTGGATTACCAAAGAAACTTGGAGATCCAGGAGTACCAACTATACCATGCTCCATTAAAAGAAACTATGTTAAAACTGCTTTATGTGATCTTGGAGCTGGTGTTAGTGTTATGCCTCGCTCTTTGTATCGTAGACTTTATTTGAATAAGTTGACACCTACTATTTTTTTTGCAAATAGCTGATAAATCAACTGCTATACCCGTCGGTATTTGTGAGGATGTGCCTGTTGTGGTTGCAAACATTACTATTTTAACGGACTTTGTTATTCTTGATATTCCCAATCCTTCTTGGTAGACCTTTTCTAAATACTGCAGGGCTATTATTGCTTGCAACAAAGGCAATGTCACTTTTCATGTTAATGATAATGAGCATACGGTACACTTTCCGAAGAAACAACCTCAAGTTCATATTATCAATTCTATTGGAAAAATTTCAAACGGTTACTATTGGAGGTTTTGAATTCCCTCTTCCTACTGTCAAAAAGAAATGTGATATTCTTATTGTTGGGGACATGCATATCCCCATTGAGGTAACCTAGTGTTATTCGAAAATTCTCCGATTTCATGTTATTCGGAAGAAGTTTGTTAACAAGACTTGATCAACCTTGTTAGTGGATTCCTTTTGATGAGCATGAGATGGATGAAGTTAGAAAGTACAACCTTCTGTACCCTCCTTTTACTTTCTTTTACTTAGATTAAATAAAGCAAAAATAGTATTTTTTTTTGTCTGTTTTATGAATTATCCGTTCAATAAAAAATACCCCAAAAATAAAAGTTCTCCAAATGCCCTGAAAATGGAGTATGATTTTTTGTAGAATATTTGAGAATTTATGGCACTTAGAACACACCAGGGGGACCCACCATTTGGTCACAAGGGTGTAGGGCGACACCACCCCCTAGGGCGCGCCCCCTGCCTCGTGGGCCCCAGTGGACCCCCCACTTATTCCAGCACCCACACACTTCGTCTTCCTCTAGAAAAATCATCTCGTAGCTCAAACCCGTGTTTTAGCTTGTTTTGCTGCCATTTTTGATCTCCTTGCTCAAAGCTCCATTCACAAAACTGCTTTGGGAGATTGTTCTTCCGTATGTGACTCCTCCAATGGTCCAATTAGTTTTTGTTCTAGTGCTTTATTTGTTGCAAATTTTTGCTGCTGAGGTGACCCTGTTCTTGATCTTGCATGTCAAATTTATATGGTCCAAAGTAGTTTAATGCATGATATAGCCTCTAGGCACTTGTGGAAGTAGTTGCTATCAATCTTGTTGAGTTTGGTTCACTTCTATTTTGAGTGACTAAAAAATTCAGAAATTTTTCAGAGAAAGAAAATGATGAAGAGATTGTTGAGGGGCTCCTCGAGCTGAAGCTCGAAGGATAAGCAGAATGAAGAGAATAAAAAGCCCAAGTACAATCTTCCTCGCACGCTGGAGGTTCGGCCGTGTGAATGGCCTTGTGATGCATTCTTGAGAGCTGTCGGAATTCACGACGACTTTTATTACTTGGCTGAGAATGCAGGCCTCACCGACTTCCTCCACGACCAGTGTGAACAGTATCTCCTACTCACTAATATTTTCGTGCAAAACTTTTATTTCCATGCTAGAAAATCACCACCTTCAGTGGAGTTTTATTTATATGATGAGTTTAAGGAGATGTCACTATATGATTTTTGTGTGGTTTGCAAGTTTCCCTTTGAGGGCAGCGTCAAGAAACCACATCCTAGTGATGTGGAAGGATTTATTGATCAAATTGTTGTAGGGGAAACGAGAAAAGTTTCAGAGGCAAGGACTAGTAGTGTACATTTTCCTGTTCTACGCTACTTTGTAATATTTGCTAGTAGATACTTAATTGGTCACAGGAACAGTGGGAGCCTTAGTGCTCCATACCTTGCTATTTTGGGCCATGCTTTATTTCGTGATACAACTTTCAGTCTAGGCGCTATTATTGTTGCTAAATGGTTAAGTCTGAACCATACAAAGGGCCCTATCTTTGGAGGTATCTTTCCTTCACGCCTTGCTAAACAGTTTGAGATACCTATTAGGCATTATGAGAAAGAGGAAAAGTTGTTGCCCACTATTTTGCTAGACTATAAGAGTATGGTAGAACATACTTTATTGTTAAAAATAAGAAGAAGATACTTAAGTATAACTTGATATTTGCTAAAACTAAGTGTGAGACTATTATCTTGCCTGCACCCTCTTTGTTTAATATACATTCAGGCACGTACCTCATCCTGCCCAAGGACATTTATGCTTACTGGGAGCTAACACGAGTCCCAGAGCCTGAGCCAGAGCCACCCCTTGATCCATATCGAGAGTCTATTTATAAGTGGGATCCGGAGGAGCTCGCTAACTAGTGGAACCCCGAGGACCCTCCTCAGTACACCGGAGAGGATCACTTGGATCCATGGGCATAGACCAACTTAGGCCAAAATCCTAAGCTTGGCGGAGTACGTATTTCTCTCACCAACATTACATTCATGTTCACACACTCATTCTAGTTGTCGGTGTTCATACTTTTTCATTGTACTATCCATGCTAGTTTATTTTGTTTTCTTGCTTTCTTCTTGTGTGTTTGAAAAACCTTGAGAAAAACCAAAAAAATTAGTTGTAGCTTCTAGCTAGTTTACTTTCCATGCTTAGTAGTAATATTAAAAGAAAACCCAAAAAGATTTCCCGTTCTTCTTTTGCTTGTTGGGAGCTTTCCCATGTAAATAGTTATATTTTTCTTTGAATTTCTTTTCTTTTCTTTGTGGGTCAAGAGGAGAAAACCACGATGAAAATGTTGAGTGGCTCTCATATGCATTATTGTTGATCTAACCAAGAGACCATATTACCTTGTCTTCTCCTTTAAATTAAATGTTTGTAGATTCCAGTTTAGTCCAATGCACGTGCACAATTATTATTATCCACACCGTTCGATCGTGCAAGTGAAAGGCAATAATGACGATATATGATGAAATGATTGAGATTAGAGAAGCTGGTATGAACTCGACCTATCTTGTTTTTGTAAATATGATTAGTTCATTGTTCCTGATTCAGCCTATTATGAATGAAACATGTTTGCAATGACAATTAGAAATTATAGTTGCTCATGCCATGCTTAATTAGCTAGGAGTTTATAATGGTTTATCTTGTGTGCCAATATGCTATTAAAATGGTTGTGATGTGGTATGATAGGGTGGTATCCTCCTTTGAACGATTCGAGTGGCTTGACTTGGCACATGTTCACGCATGCAGTTGAAACAAAATCAACATAGCCTCCATGATATTTATGTCCATGGTGATTTATATCCTACTCATGCTTGCACTCAGCGTTGATTAATTTTAATGCATGTTCATGACTGTTGTCGCTCTCTAGTTGGTCGCTTCCCAGTATATTTCTAGCCTTCACTTGTACTAAGCGGGAATACTGCTTTTGCATCCACTTCCATAAACCCCAAAGTTATTCCATATGAGTCCACCATACCTTCCTATATGCGGTATCTACCTGCCGTTCCAAGTAAATTTGTATGTGCTAAACTCCAAACCTTCAAATGAAATTATGTTTTGTATGCTCGAACAGCTCATGTATCGACTAGGGCTGTCTATATCTTCCATGCTAGGTGGGTTATTCTCACGATGAGTGGACTTCGCTCATCATTCACAAGAAAATGGCCGGTAACCGGGATGCCCAGTCCCATGCTCAAATCAAATCAAAATAATTGCAAACAAAACTCTCCCAGGATTGTTGTTAGTTGGACGGTACCCATTGTTTCGAACTAGCCGTGGAATGTGCTCGTTGGTGGTGGGGGAGTATAAACTTTACCATTCTGTTTGGGAACCGCCTATAATGTATGTAGCATGGAAGATATTGAGATCTCTTGGTTGTTATGTTGACAATGAAAGTACGCCGCTCAAAATATTATTTTTCTCTTTTCAAAACTCGAGCTCTGGCACCTCTGCAAATCCTTGTTTCCCTCTGCGAAGGGCCTATCTATTTACTTTTATGTTGACTCGTCATCCTCTTATTAAAAAGCACCAGTTGGAGAGCATCACCGTCATTTGTATGCATTGTTATTAATTTATATTGAGTATGGCTGTGACTGGATCTTTTCTGCCATGAATTACAATGTCTAGTCAGTCCTTGGTATTCACGGGTGCTCTGCATTTATGTTTTGCAGTCTCAGAAAGGGCTAGCGAGATACCATCTTGTTATATCATATTATGATTGTTTTGAGAAAGTGTTGTCATCCGAGATTTATTATTATTGCTCGCTAGTTTATTATGACATTGATATGAGTAAATGTGAGACCTAGGTATTATTGTGAATGTGGTTAGTTCATAATCTTTGCTGAAAACTTGAATGCTAACTTTACATATTTGCAATGACAAGATCAAACAGAGTTTGTAAAAGTTTTTCTTTATCACTTTCAGTTTGTCAACTGAATTGCTTGAGGACAAGCAAAGGTTTAAGCTTGGGGGAGTTGATACGTCTAATACATATCTACTTTTCCAAACACTTTTGCCCTTGGTTTGGACTCTAACTTGCATGATTTGAATGGAACTAACCCGGACTGACGCTGTTTTCAGTAGAATTGCCATGGTGTTCTTTTTGTGGAGAAATAAAAGTTCTCGGAATGACCTGAAACTTTACGGAGTCACGTTTTGGAATTAATAAAAAATATTGGCGAAAGAAACACCAGAGGGGGACCCACACCTTGTCCACAAGGGTGCAGGGCGTGCCCACCCCACTGGGGTGCGCCCCCTGCCTCATGGATCCCCTGGACCTCCACATACCTTAACTCCAACTCTATATATTCACGTTCAAGGAGAAAAAAAATTAGAGAGAAGGATTCATCGTGTTTTATGATAGGGAGCCGCCGCCAACCCCTAATCTTCCTCGGGAGGGCTGATCTAGAGTCTGTTTAGGGCTCCGGAGAGGGGAATCCGTCACCATCGTCATCATCAACCATCCTCCATCACCAATTTCATGATGCTCACTGCCATGTGTGAGTAATCCCAATGTAGGCTTGCTGGTCGGTGATGGGTTGGATGAGATTTACCATGTAATCGAGTTAGTTTTGTTAGGGTTTGATCCCTAGTATCCATTATGTTCTAAGATTGATGTTGCTATGACTTTGCCATGCTTAATGCTTGTCACTAGGGCCTGAGTGCCATGATTTTAGATCTGAATCTATTATGTTTTTATGAATATATGTGAGTTCTTGATCCTATCTTGCAAGTTATAGTCACCTACTACGTGTTATGATCTGGCAAACCCCGGAGTGACAATAGTCGGGACACTTCCCGGTGATGACCGTAGTTTGAGGAGTTCATGTATTCACTAAGTGCTAATGCTTTGGTCCGGTTATCTATTAAAACGAGGCCTTAATATCCCTTAGTTTCCAATAGGACCCCGCTACCATGGGAGGGTAGGACAAAATATGTCATGCAAGTTCTTTTCCATAAGCACGTATGACTATATTCAGAATACATGCCTACATTACATTGATGAACTGGAGCTAGTTCCGTGTCACCCTATGTTATAACTATTGCATGATGAATTACATCCAACATAATTATCCATCATTGATCCACTGCCTACGAGCTTTTCACATATTGATCTTTGCTAAGTTACTTCTCCGTTGCCACTGTTACGATTGCTACAAAACTGCTAGTGCTGCTTTTGGCACCGTTACCGTTATTTCCATACTACTTTGCTACTAAATACTTTGCTGCAGATATTAAGTCTTTCAGGTGTGGTTGAATTGACAACTCAGCTGCTAATTCTTGAGAATATTCTTTTGCTCCCCTTGCGTCGAATCAATAAATTTGGGTTGAATACTCTACCCTCGAAAACTGTTGCGATCCTCTATACTTGTGGGTTATCACCGACCAGCTCATTCTTGGCAGCCTCCGCGGCCTCAACGTCGTCAATGGCCTCAGTGCCGTCGACGGGCTCCTTTAACTGGTCGGCATGGTCTAGGGCCAGAGCATCAAGTGTGCTTTTGTGCTCCTACTTCAGCTCCTGGTTCTGCTGCGCGACAAGCTTTTTGACCTCTTCGTCCTTGCCGCGGAGCTTGGCGGCAAGCGCCTCTTCACGAGCAACAAGGTCTTCTTCTTGGGCATGAAGCAGAATGCGGCGTTGCCTCTAGTAAGCTTCATCCTTGGCGGCCTGTGCAGTAGCCACCTCTTGGGCCTTCTTGATGTCAGCCTGCTTCAGGAGGAGCTCTTGCCAGCGCTCGCCCAGCTGGTCCTGGGCAGCCTTCAGATCTTGCTGGGCCTCGGTGAACCAGACCTGCATCTGAGCAACACGCTCCTGGATGTCTGCTTCCACCTTGTCCACGGCCGCCATTCTGGAGTCCTCTTTATCCTTTCGGGCGCTGTAGAGCGCCTGAAGCTTCTGGAAATTGATGCTCATGGCCTGGAGGAGCTGGTCTTCTTTGGAACCACTGCTGCTGGCGCTCGGCTCATCGACAACTTGGAGCCCGGTAGCGGCGAGGACCTCGTCGTCTAACACCTCCCCTTCGGTTAGCACTCCGGTGCTTGCCGTCCCTGGGATGCTGACGAACAGGTCGTCGCCCACCTTCAAGTACTTGCTCGAGGTGCGGGCTGTAGAGGATGAGGGTTGGTCATCAACCATCTTCTCCCCGGCAGCTGAGGGCTCTGAGATAGGTGTAGCGCTAGGCGCTCCTGCGGCAAAGTTGCCGTCAGTACGGTCACCGATTTCCTTGTCGGCCTCCCCGACAGACCCCTTGGTGGCCTCCTTGGCAGCAGCCTTAACAGTCTCCTCGGCAGTAGCCTTGGCGGCTTCCTCGGCAGCAACTTTGGCGGCCTCAGCTTCGACATCCTTAGCGGTCTCCTCAGTGATAGCGTCGACGTCCATCTGGTCCATCGAGAAAGGGTTTGGAAACCAAAAAGGAGAATGAGGAAGAACCAAAGTCGAAGCTCAGAACAGAGAAATAGGAAGAAAAAGAAAGAAAATCGCATGGCGAAGACAGCAGGAGATAGGAGGCAGGCGGCTTACTTGTGACAACATGAGGAGGAGTGGTTCCCTCCCCGGCAATGAGTCGAGGAGGAATGGCTCCCTCCCCGGTAATACTCATTGCGGGGGTAGAGCTGCCAGCATCTGTGCTCGCCATTCCTTCCTCCATGCGTGTGGGCTCGTCGATGGATGCCCTTGCCAGAGACCCCCCTCTAGGTGGCGTGGTCGACGGGGGCGGCTTGTCAGGGGTGGCCCTCACTGGGTCCTCCTGTTGCTGCTCTCCTCCCACGAACCCGACAAAGTCAGCGCTGGAGATGCACAATTCGACATCGGCTAGTGGGAAATGAGTAACGGACTCACGCTGGGGGCTGGAATGGGGGTTGCGTTGAGGGCTGGCGTCCGGGCTGATTATGATCGTCGCCGGCACACATGAAGTGCTTGCCGGGGGCTCATCGCCCGTCGAGGCCTTGGCTGTCTTTGCCTTCCTCTGAGCCAACGTCTCCATATCACTATGAAGACAATATCGGGTCAGAATAGAATAACCTAAATGGAGGATCAGGGAATGAATAAGGGTGCTTACTCATGTTCCCCTTCTGGCCTCCTCTTCCTCTTAGGGCTAAAGGATCCGAGGTCAAAATCGGCCGCTGGGACAGTGCCCATGAAGGGAGGAGGAGGAGATAGAGTCCTGGGCCGGTTGGCCGAGGAGGAGGCAGCGGCCGCAGCTTTCTTCACTGTCGCGACTTCCTTCGCTGGTACCGCAGAGGCGCGCCTCGTCTGACGCACGGGTTGCGCCTGGGCCTCTTGCCGCTGCGTGACCTTGCCGGGCCGGACTGGCTCGCCAGAGCCGACCTGCCGAAGGACATGTTTCTTCTTTGGGGCTGAAGGGTCGTCCGCATCAATCGCCTCCTCGGCCGACTCCTCGGCCGCCTCTTCAGCAAGGGGAAACCCGGCGCCGACGCTGTTGTGCTCCTTGGCAGACTCCTTCCACCCGACTAACTCTTTTTCCTCATCAGCCTCGTCGGCCTCGTCCTCCATGGCCCCGACGCTGCCGGCCTCCTTGGCAAGTGTTGCCTCCTCCGCCCTACTGGCGATGTACGCCACCTATTCTTCAGTGGTGGGGCGGATGAGTAGTGGCTCATTGTGAATGTACTTCTCCGACAAGTTGTCGAAGAATCCCTGCACCACCACCACCTCTGGCTCATCCCAGGTTGGAGCAACACCATGCGCATTGAACACTGGCATCATGGCGATGATGGAAGTCAAGCAAGAATTGTTGCTCAATGGGACCACCCCCGCCGGCAACTTGAACGGATTGTCGGCCTTGCTGGTCTTGTCGGCCTTGCCGGTCTTATCGGCCTTGCCAACCTTGAGCTGAAAAAGCTTCTGGCTGAGGGACGCATGCTGCATTACTGTAAAATTGTAGTTCAGGCCGGTGCGAAGCCTCATGATGTTTTCTGCGTTCTTGAGGTCCCAGGCCGGCCTCCCCTTATTGTGGAGAGGAGCGATGCAGCAGCGGATTAAGTCGGCCCAACCATCTCAAGTGTGAGCCCGACTGATTTGAGGCGATGGATTCTGGTGGTGGCGACCGTGAGCTTCTTGTCGTTGAAGTCAAACTCGCCCCAGTGCTTGTCACGGACCGGCGACTTCTGACGGACCTGGCAGAATGGCTACGGCTCCCTCTCCATGATCCAGCACCACCGGCCCTGCCATTCATCCCACTTATCCTTCTGGGGCCCCTCCGGGTACGTGCTCTTGCTCAAAGCCCTTGGGATCCAAGTGATGCGGCCAGGGATGGCATCCCCTGGCTGGAGGCGAGGGACGAAGTAATGGTGAAAGAGCGCCATGTTGGGGAATACCCCGGCGAAGCCCTCGCAAAGGTGGGCGAAGGGGGCCATGCACGCCACGATGTTCGGCATGAAATCCAGAAGGTGGAAGCCAAAGGTGTGCATGATGTCGTTGAAGAAATCTGTGAAAGGGGGCCAGAGCCCACAGTAGAAGTAATCAACAAAGAAAGGATATTTATCTAGACCAGGCTTGATGTGCGTGGTGGGATGCCCCGATGTCTCTCTCCCCCACAGGCACTGGAATCGGTCCCTGAGCGTGAGCGCGTCGATCGTCGAGGTGAAGATGGCGTGCTTCTTCTGCAGCTTTCACCAGTTCGCTCTCCGGCACCTCCTTCCCCTCAGTGGCCTTGGCCACTCCCTTGCCCTTGCTTGCCTTGGACGCCATGGTGGCTGAGAGGGGGCGAGGGACCAAGAATAGTGGAGCGCGGCGGCGGCGAGCAGAGGCGAGAGCTCTGGTTTGGGCTCGATGAAGAAGAAGGGAGCGACAGTTCCTAGATTGGGAAAGTCAAGAAGGGTAAATGAGCAGCGCCCCTGCGGATTCCTCCTTTTACGGGGAAGGCGCGGGCCACCTCTTTACTGTTTGATGTGAGGCGTCGCAGGCATGCTGCGTCCGTTCCACACACGACCCCCGCGTCACGCACTCAATGCGGACCGTGGGGAAGCGCAACTGGCGAAAACATTGCATCAGTTAATCCCTGCCACGTGTGCCCGCGCACTATTTTGGGCCTGGCCCAACGACGCTTCGCGCTTATGTGTGGCCCAGGCCCGGGGGCTCCTATCGGTGTACATAAGTATGGGCCCTTATGTACCCCTTACTTGTGCATGGGCAGTCGTAGCCACACCTGCGGCAAGGCTTGGCGGGGGAGTGGAAGGAAATATACAATACTACCAAGACATCATTCAAGCCAATGAATAAAGAGCAGAAAACAAGCTAGACCTTCCCCGATAACACCCTTGCCGGGGCGGCCTACGTAGTCCCGGCGAGAGCCTTACCAGGGCGGCTTGCGAAGCACTAGCAAGGCCACCACCCTTGAAGCTGAGAGCTCTGGCACCATCGACAACGTCAAGGCCAAGACTCGGGGGCGCGTGCGTAGTAGCGTGCAGATTTTTGTGAAGACTGATGGCCTACATGTCTACATGGAGACCAGAAGACAAAGACCCCCGGCAAGGCCCTTGCCGGGGACAATTGCGGGGCCACAGCTAGGCCCGCACCCGACAAGGTTTCACCACCTCACAGTTGTTCCAGCGTGGCGACCAGCCTGCCAACTAAGCAAGCACCTGCGTGGTGGCATGCAGATCTTCGTGAAGGCCCTACCAGCATAGCGGCTAGCCAGCCACCCTGGTGCTGCATGCCTCGTCAGCCTGGACGCGTGTCAAGACGGGTTGAGGCGGCGACGGACGGGACATGCCCTATTACCGTCCCCGATAAAGTTAGAGTACACATAAGCAGCGCATTAAATGCGCTTGTCCTACGATGTCAGTGATAAGCTTGTACACTGTAGTTACTTTACACCTCCTGTGTGCCATTATGGCGACCCCTTTGACATATAAAAGGAGGCCTGAGGCGTACTTGAGAAGGATTCGGACCTTTTGGATTGGGCATGCATAGCAGCTAGTCTAAGAACTCAAGAACATTAAATATACACCCAAAGCAGGACTAGGGTTTTATGCTCTTCAGCGGCCTGAACCTGGGTAAAAATCCCTCGTGCTGATCACCAGACCCGCTCTTTGTGCAACTCTCTCCCCGCCAACCATAGAAGGGATCCTCGTGATCCCATAGGTGTTGTTTCCCCGACACTATTTATGATGGTTATTGTGATGACATGTATGCTATAAATAATAATGATAACCATGAAACTTGTCATCATGATTTTTATTTTCAATTGGATTGTGCCAATCAAGTATCACATGATAGTTATTTTGTTGAATTTGCTCCCACCACTATTATAGATGAGAAGAAATTTTCTTATGTGGAGAGTAATAAATCTTTTATGCATATAGATCATGAAAAGAATGCTTTATGTGATAGTTATATTGTTGAATTCATTCATGATGTCACTGAAAATTATTATGAGGGAGGAACATATGCTTGTTGGAATTGCAATAATATCAACTTTCCTCTCTATGTGTTGAAAGTTTTGAAGTATTGCCTGTTTGCCTTCCTATGTTAGTTGATTCTTGTTCCTATAAATTGTTTACTCACAAAATCACTATGCATAGGAAGTGGGTTAGGCTTAAATGTTCTTGTCATGTGATTCATGATTCTCCCGTTGTGCTTCATTCATATTCTTTTATGTGAGCATCATTGAAATCATCATGCCTAGCTAAAAAGGCATTAAAGAAAAATGCTTGTTGGGGGACAACCCAACACTTACACATACTGTTTTTGTGTGTTCACATGATTAGGTTATTGTATTAATCATGTTTTATTGCTTTTGTTTCAATAAAGTGCCAAGTAAAGCCTTTGGGATAGTGTGGATGATAATTGACTTGATTCTGTGCAAAAACAGAAACTTTTGCGCTCAGTCCAGGAATTCTAAAAATTCACTGGAACTTAGTTTTGATCTAATTTTTGTACATATGATTGATATACAAATCCTCCACATTTTCCTAATTTTTCAAAATGTTTGGAGTAGCAGAAGTATGGTCTTTGTTCATATTACTACAGACTGGTTTGTTTTTGACAGATTCTGTTTTCAATGCCTAGTTTGCTTGTTTTCTAGTTTCTATGGCTTATATTGCTCAATATAAATTGTGTAAATGATAAGGTACAATAGGCATTGTGTGAGAAAAAATTATGAATCTTGTCTTTGACAGTACCGAAGTGGATGATATGTCTTTATCATACTAACGCATCTCACGAAGTTCCGTTAAGTTTTGTGTGATTGAAGTTTTCAAGTTTTGGGTGAGATACCGATATGAGGAGAATAAGGAGTGACAAGACCATAAGCTTGCGGATGCCCAAGGCACCCCAAGGTAATATTCAAGGAAGATCCAAGCAACTAAGCTTGAGGATGCCCTAGAAGGCATCCCCTCTCTCGTCTTCAACATTATCGGTAACCTCACTTGGAGCTATATTTTCATTCGTCACATGATATGAGTTTTTCTTGGAGTGTCATTTTATTTTGTTAGGATTTGCTTTCTGTTATTTAGATGATGTTTTGCATCTTTTGTTTCAATAGAAGTGTCAAGGATAGCCTTCACCATCCTTATTTTGCTAGTATATGAGTTGCTGTTTCAAAACAAAAGTTTATCGCTGTTACAAAAATTCCCGAGAAAAGTCAAAATGTGATAAAATGTTGAAACTTTTTGCATAATAAGCTATGCAAAATTTTCTACAGTGTGGTAAATTTTCAGAATTTTTGGAGTCAGAGACGTATGTATCTTCTTGCATGATTTATAAACTGTCCTATTTAGGCAGATTGTTATTATGTTTGCATATGTGCGCGTGTTTAATGATTCTATTTGAGGATAGGAGTACTAAATATGCAGAGGCAATTAGTAGGAAATGTTAAATAATAATTTTAGTGATTTGCTACAGTAGATAATGATAAGGTTTTTGCATTGATTTATACTAACTTATCTCATGAGTTCTTGTTGAGTTCTGTGTGGATGACATTTTTATGATTTAGGGAAACCGTGATATAAAAGGAGTTAAGGAGACACAAAAGCTCAAGCTTGGAGATGCCCAAGGCATCCCAAGTTAATATTCCAAGAAGACTCAAGCATCTAAGCTTGGGGATGCCCCAGTAGGCATCCCCCCTTTCTTCATCAACAATTATCGGTTAGCCTCAGTTGAGCCTAAGTTTTTGCTTCTTCACATGAAGTGTGCTATTTTTGGAATGTCATTTTATTTTGTTTTGTTTTCTGTTTGAATAAAGTACTTAGATATGAAAGTTTTTAAATAAGAATGAGTCTTCAAATAGCTACCTATTTACTTAACTACTCGCTTGTACTTCACTTATATCTTTTTGGAGTTGCTTGTCATTTACTTTTGTGCTTCACTTATATCCTATGAGTACATTGTTGAATGAATTGAAAATCATGAAGTTGGAATTATATGTTCATATCATGCCGAGTAGTAGCTTCACATTGGGATTAGAAAGTGAAATCTTATGGAAGCTTGACAATCACAAAATTGGTCATACAATCAATTGATGAATGATTAGTATAAGGAAGAGAACTTTCACATACAAATATATTATCTTGGACATCTTCTATGATTGTGAATACCCATTAATTATTTTGAAACTTGAGAAAATTAGTTGAAGTTGGACAAGGAAAACAACGTAATGAGTTATGTTTGGGTATATTTGCATAGAAGTTATGTTGTTATGGATCCTCCAACATGTGGTGTTTGCTTAGGATCTTTTGCTAGCCAAAAACTCATACAAAGTAGAGATACTACTTGTGCATCCAAAACCCTTAAACCCATTTTCTTGCCATGAGTTTCCACCATACCTACCTATGGATTGAGTAAGATCCTTCAATTAAGTTGCCATCAGTGCAATAAGGCAATAAAAATTGCTTCTAAATATGTTTGATCTTTTATTGTAAGGGAAAATTGAACATTGTACGAACTTGTGATGGCAAAGTAATAAAAGCGACAGACTGCACAATAAATGTTGCTATCACAAGGGGCAATACAACGTGACGTTCCTTTGCATTAAGAGTTTGGGCATCCAAAAATAAAATGTGCATGACAACCTCTGCTTCCCTCTGCGAAGGGCCTATATTTTACTTTTCAGTATTTACTTTTATGCATAGAGTCATTAGTATGTATTCTCATTTCAACCTCAACTATTCTCTAGTTGGCAAGCATCGTGTGGTGGGGAAAGATCTAGGCACATATGACCAGTCAAATATATTTGATCATGAATTATTATTGTTGACAATTATCTCTATGATAAATGAGCTGGGAGGCAAAATAGTAAGACCTTATCTTTCTCTATGTTCGATGGATGCCATTTGTTATAAGAATATGCTTTGAGTACTAGCAATCATAAAAGACTATATGATGATTGAGTATGTGGAGCTCTTACTTAGACTTTGTTAAATAAATTGAATTGCAATTGCTTGGTGACTGAGAACATAGGTTGTTAAGTTTCAAGAGAAAGCATTGTTTGAACCATAACATGTGAATTGATTGCTAATTTATCATGATGAGTTTTATGAGAAAGAGTTGTCATTATGGTGCTAGGATAAGTGATTTAAATTATCATTGATCAAACTTATGCACTATGCTAGCATTCACACTTCATAAATTATTTCTTTTATCATTTACCTACTCGAGGATGAGTAGGAATTAAGCTTGGGGATGCTGATACGTCTCCAATGTATCTATAATATATAAAGTATTCATGCCATGTTTACAACAATTTTATATGGTTTTGGTATGATTTGCATAGAACTAACCCGGATTGACGCTCTTGTCAGCAGAACTACCATGGTGTTGTTTTTTGTGCAGAAATCAAAGTTCTCCAAATGCAGCGAAACTTTTTGACGATTTACTTTGGAACAAAATAAGCACGAGAAGCTTCGTGGGAGGTCCAGAAGAGCCACAAGGTGGGCACAACCCACCAGGGCATGCCAACCCACCCAGGCGCGCCCTGGTGTCTTGTGCTCGCCCCGAGGCCCATCTTCGCGTGATTCCAACGCTGAAAATCCTATAAATAACAATACCCCCAGAAATCCCTAGATTAGAAGTTCCACCGCCGCAAGCCTCTATATCCATGAAAAACCAATCTGGACCCTGTTCCGACACCCTACCAGGGGGGGAAATCATCACCGGAGGCCATCTTCATCATCCGCGCGGCCACTATGATGAGGAGGGAGTAGTCCACCCTCGGGGTTGAGGGTTTGTACCAGTAGCTATGTGTTTAATCTCTCTCTCTTTCTCTCGTGTTCTTGAGATGGCACAATCTTGATGTATCACGGGCTTTGTTAATATAGTTGGATCATATGGTGTTTCTCCCTCTCTATCTTGTTGTGATGCATTGAGTTTTCCCTTTGAGATTTCGTTCTTATCGGAATGAATATTTTTATGGATTTGAGAGCACTTGATATATGTCTTGCATATGAATACCCGTGGTGATAATGGGGTATTATATTGATTCACCTAATATATGTTTTGACACTCAACTCGTGGATTCCTGAGGTGACATTGGGGTAATCTATGCATAGGGGTTGATGCACGTTTTCATCCTACTTCCTCCGGTAGAAATCTTGGGGCACTCTTTGAGGTTCTTTGTGTTGGATTGAGAATTATGAATCTGAATTTTCTTTGGTATTATTTTAGTATGAACTCTTGATAGATCGATCGGAAAGAATAACTTAGTGTTATTTTAGTACGAACTCTTGATAGATCGATCGGAAAGAATAACTTGGTGTTATTTTAGTACAAACTCTTGGATAGATTGATAGGGAAGAATAGCTAAAAACAATTTCTTCTTATGTTCTCCACTAGATAAGAATTTGGGACTGATTCATCATCGCACTTTGAGGGATGGCTATATGATCCAATTAGATTAGCATTGTTGAGAGATTGCAGTAGCAAAAGTATGGATCCTAGGCCTTTTTTTAAGAATTGCAATATCGTTTGTGCTCTCTTTTATCATTCGCTACTTGCTATTTTTATTTATTCAGATTATAAAAAATATATTTCTACCATCCATATTACACGTTTATCACCATCTCTTTTTTTTCGTCGAACTAGTGCATCTATACAATTTGCCATTGTGAGTGTGTTGGGGACACAAGAGATTTCTTGGTATTTGGTTGCAGGGTTGTTTGAGAGAGACCATCTTCATCATATGCCTCCCACGAATTGTTAAACCTAGGTCATCCACTTGAGGGAAAATTGCTACTGTCCTACAAAACTCTGCGCTTGGAGGCCCAACACGAATCTACAAGAATAAAGTTGCATAGTAGACATCACCCCGCGTCTCCATCCCTGCCTCCTGGATCTCCTGCTTTATCTTGGACAGCTCGGTGGCTTGACCACTATTTTTCTTCTCAAGGTCCTCACGTTTGGTGATAGAATCCTTGAGCTCCTGCTGCACTTTGGCCACTCTGGCCTCGTGCTTATCACTGTCGGTTTTCACCATTGACAGCTCGGCAGCCGCTTGCTCGACTGTTGCCTTCTGTTCGGCTGCTTCTTCCTTGGCCTTCTTCAGTTCAACCTTGAGGCCCTCAACCTCTATGGCGACTGCTGCATTCATAATTAAGCAATTCTTGCTTAGGTTTAACCCCGAATACCTCGCCCGACAAGGCAAATCTGAATTACTAGGACTCAACCGGACTAACCTTGCGCTTCTTCGAACCGCTTGTTGACAAGGACAAGCTCCTCATTGGAGCTTTTGAGCTTCTGATTCATTTCGGCCAGCTCTGCGGCATTGGAAGCTGCCTCCAAAGACGAGGCCTACAAAAACAAAAATATCACATCCTTTAGACTCCCGATTCAATGATTTTCGATCCTCTCCCGGGTTTTTCAATCCTGACAAAGTCTCAGTGGCTGCTATATATGAGGGTTGCACAACTTTGTTCTCAAAATCCGCTTTATGGAAAGAATATTACATGGCTTTCCTCGAAGCCCGTCAGGACGCCACCGAAGGCTTCCTTCAGTCCGCTGTTAACGGACTGAATACTTTGCAAAACCACACCCATCAGGGCGCGGTGTTCTGCAAAAATGGAGGAGCTATTCAAAGTCTCCTCCACTACATCTGGCAACCCAGTCACAACTTGGTCTCCGGTGTTCGGTGCTGGTGGCGGGGCCCCATCTCCTCCTTCGTTGGGGGCTCCGGAACTGTCTTTAGGGAGGGCCCAGATTGTCCGAGCTCCCCCTCCTTGTTCTCCAGGAGGGATCCCCCCTCTTGGTCTTCGGTGATCGAGGTATTAACCTCGGCCATGATGTCGTCACCACCACCTCCCATGTCCTTGACGGTCTCTATAAAAGTGCCCTTCGACCACTTGACTTGGGCAAGCTTGCTGATCATCGCCCCGCCGCAGTTCGCTTGTTGGTCGTCGACTATCTTTGGATTGACAGTGAAGACCTTCAGCCACAAGGCAAAGTGTGGCTGAACTCGCAAAAAGGCCTCACAGATGATGATGAAGGCCAGAATATGAAGAAAAGAATTCGGGGCCAGATCATGAAAATCTAGCCCATAGAAGAACATCTACCCCCTGACGAAGGGGTGGAGCGGGAAGCCAAGTCCCAAGACGAATTCGGGGATGAACACCACCCTCTCGCCTAGTTGGGGCATGGGGACGACCTGGTCCTCTTTTGGAACCCGATGGACGACGTCGGCTGAGAGGTAGTCGGCGTGCTTCATATCCTCGATATCATCGTTGGTGACAATGGAGGCCTCCTACTTGCCTTTTGAACCAGATCCGGCCATGGCTGAATTGAGGGAGTGGCTAGAAGGGAGTTCTTGAGGAAGGATGGGTCCGGGCGCTGGAGCTCTATAGATTGGGGAAAGCAATGGCGAGAGGAAGGATAGAGCGTGCAGAGATAGTAGTGGGGGTTTCCCTTTTATAAGCTGTCATGATACCAAGAGTCCTTTAACCGCGTCGCAGGCCTCGTTGCTTCCCGATATAATTGCGACGTTATGCGCGAGTGGGATGATCAAAATCATTGATCATATCCCTTAAAAACGGGGCACGATCTCCATCTTGATGAGACGTGCCAATGGAGGAGCTGCCTTGAACGACGCATCAAGTTCTCACAACGGTTCGACATTTGTGACCGGCCGTGACCATTCGCCGAAAGTTGTTAGGCAAAGACACTATTCACAACTGGGCGGTTGGCCTTTTAAGCTAAGCAATATCAATAATTCAGATTCTTAATATAACCCAGTTGACTACATAGCCGAACTGAGCCGATCAACTTTTAGAGGCTTGGCCGAGGAGGATTTCTCTGAACACATAGGGGGAGAAGAACTCGCCCCGCAAGCCAGAGACTTCAAGTGCACAGAGAACTCTGAGAGTTAAGAGACACCGATGTTGGAGGCTAGTTCGGGGGCTACTAAGGGAGTCCTGGACTAGGGGGTCCTCGGGCTGCCGGCCTATCTCTTATGGGCCGTACAGGTGGGCTATTGTAGAACTATTACAAGGCCGAGCTATAGGGCGACTCCGTGTCCAGACAGGAAATCCTCGAAGCCTTGGTGTGTACTCCAAGTCAAGATTAGAATATCGGCATGTTTATTACCTCCTTGTAACCGACTATGTGTAACCCTAGTACCCCTGGTGTTTAAATAAACCAGAGGGTTTAGTCCGTAGAGGCTAGGGCAACGACCATCATCCTATTCAGCTAGGGTTTAGCTCATCTGATCTCGTGGTAGATCGACGATGTAATGATCACATACACTTTAATATAAGCAAGCATGACGTAGGGTTTTACCTCTTAGAGAGGGCCCGAACCTGGGTAAACATTGTCTCCTTCGTCCCTTGTTCCCCATTGATCCAAGATCCACATCTTGGGACCCCCTACCAAAGATCCGCCGATTTTGCCACCGACACCAGTGTTTATCATATCAATATACATTGACTTCACAGAGAATGCCCCTGACACCAAAAGTCTTCAATGTTGTGTATCTGGCTCGTATGATAATTTAATCTCCATCAACCTACACACGAGATGTAGCCATATATCCCATAGCTCACCTACTAGTGATCTTCTAAACTGAATGTTCAAGGGAACCGATCCTAGAATTGTACTCACAAAAACCTCTTTCCATTGTACAATATTTTAAATAGTAGGATATTGAATGGCCAGTGGCATGTCCCCTAGCCATGTATCCTCCCAAAACCTAATGGTATTGTTGTTTTCGACAATGAATTGGGTCATATTGAAAAAATCTATCTTTGTACACATCAACCCATTAGAGAACCTTCTAGTCGGAGTGAGAGATTTTTTTTCTGTACTAAGCAGGAATATGTGCCTGTGGAACCCATGTTTGGAGGGAGATGTCAGATTTTCATCAACAAGTAAAAAACTTATAAAATAATCCAAATTCTGGGCAAGTTTTGTTGTTAACCTAAACAAGAATTTTTTGTTGTTAACCGTGTAATTTCAAATAATTTATTGTTCATCTTCTCCAAATCGCCAGAGTGCAGCCACATGAGGTTGACTTGATATAGGTCATCGGTCAAAATTGAGATGGTTGGCAGCGGGTAGCCAAGCTGCCAAAGCAAGGCACACTTGTGCAAGTGGCCTTTGTCCCCAACACGCGTATGTGGACTCCACAATTAATGTGTCGGCTGTACATGTATTTGGCTCGCACTTAAAAACTTGTTGTCCTTTTTATTTTGGCATATTAAGTGAGAAAGTATATCAATGGCCTAGATCCTTAAAACAGACGACCCTAGGACCAGAATAATTTTCCCGACCAGATTAGGCAAGGTATGGTTGGTTTCTCTATCCCCGTTTACATGGCATAGCTTGATGTCCTTAAAGTACACATGTTAGTTGTAGTTTCTTTTTGAAGTAATAATATGGATATGAAAAAGAGTTGAGGAATTGATTGCCCTTTGTAGAGGTTGGTCGTAATGTGCCTGCAAGAGTTATTCCTGGATTCCAAGCAAAGGCATAATGGTGATGGAATTAACAGAGATTGATTAAAAAATAAAGGACTTAATTGCGTAGCAATGGAAGTAAAGAACATGAGAGAACTTAGGAAACTATTGCAATATGTGTATGATGATACTGAATGGAAAATGTTCTATCATTACAATATGTATATTTATGAGAGCAAAGACAATAATAAGATACATAGTAATATCTTAGTTCCATATCACGCAGAACCACCATCACCCCCATAGTTGTCACCTGAGTAAGGTGGTGATTTCCCGTGGATATGGCATAAGCATAGGGGCCTCTTGTACCCAAAATCTGCTAAGGAGAGAGATAACTTATGTCACCATGGTGCCTTCAACCCCTCATTCCAATGACAGTAACACCCTTCATGCACAACCACCAAGAACTAGGGAACTACTCAGACATTAAGGCACAAGACACAAATGCGATAGCCATATGGATCGAAGATGAATGACTAAAGCAATCCTCATATAGATTCACAGAAAGTCTGGAATCACAATGAAAGAGTTTAGAGATTACAATGAGATGGATGTAAGAGTCGATGATGATGGCGTGAATGATGATGGACATGGTGGTTCTCGCTACCCTGGTCTCTGTGCTTGATTATTGAGTGTAGGACAACCATATTGTGAAGATGGGCACAAGAAAAGGTACTTCAACATGAAACTTCATGAAATATCTTAAACCCAAAGTCCTCAAAAAATCACTCTAGCCACCTAGATTGTAAGTATTACTAAGTACCGATACCTCTGAAACTATTTTTTGTTACTACACAACACTTAGGGTTAGTATCTTCATAGAACTCACACCCAATTTTTCACGGTGTTGGAATTGCCGCACTTTTTGTTCCAATGCTACTGAGCCTATCCATTTGATACATCTTTAACTTAGCTCTCACACTTCTGAGCAAAACATTTCTTTCTACCCTTTTCTGTTTCCTTCTCTATGGAGTCATAATATAGGTTTCGATACCACCATATTTTTTTCAAGCTCTGAGTTAGGTCTTTTCTGGACAATCTTTTTTAAGAGATACTATGTCTACTATAGTAATTTTGAGTAATTGAAATTGCTCGCTACTTCTTAGCCAGTTTAAATTCACATGAAGGAGCCACCTTTTTCTCTTTGAAACCACCACTTTAGTTTCACCCTGTACATACGATTACTGTGTTTTTCGTTTGGTGCCAGAACATGCTCTAGCGGTTCAAAATTTTGAATTTGTTTGGAACCTCTGGTACTTTTTCTTCCAGAGTGTTCGGGCTAGTTATTTTCCAGAGTTTCCATAGCTGTCGGCCTCACGTGCCCCTTCATAGCTGCAGCCTGCAAGAAATAAAGCCAATCATCTTCTTTTTGCGAAGAAATAAAGCCAATCATCTAATCACCCATAACCATTCCAAGTCATTCTGTTCATCCATCCAATGATTCATTACCATTCCAAGTCACTTCATTCATCCAATCATCGGTAATTGTGTTAATAAATTATAACAAAACTATTAGTAATTATTCGTAAAAATAATGTGCTATAAAATTATTCTCACTATAATTTGTATGCACTTTTCAAAAAATGTTCTCATATTCAAAAAAGATTTTCATGTAAATTTAAAAGCATTTATGTACTTTTAAAAATGTTCTTATAATTAATAAAGTTCTTGTCCTTAAAAATCATTTTATTTAAAAAATTGTTAAACCATTTTTAAATCTGATCATTTAATTTGGAAAATTATTCAACTATTTAAAAATATGTTCATGTAATTTCAAATGTGTGCACATCTTTGAAAAATAATACTCATGCATTTTTTCAAAAAAAGTTTATTTAAAAAAGTGGAAAATTAAAATAGATATATAGAAATAAAAGTAAAACATAGAAATAATAGAAGTGAGAAAAAAAGAAAAAAAAAGAAAAAAGGGAAACATGAGATAAAAATAGGAAAGAAACAAAGAAAAGAAAACAGAAAAACTGTACAAAACAAGAGAGCTATGTAGGACGGTTGTTAGCTAATCGGTACTCCTTTTGTTTCTTTTTACTCTGCTTATTATTTGATTTGTCGAAAGTCAAACTTTACAAACATTGACCAAATTTATATTAGAGAATAACAACATTTGCAGCACCTAATAAATATAATATGAAAATAATATTCCATGATGGGTCTAATAATATCGATGTTGCACTGTGAATCTTAATAATGTGTCGTATAAACTTAGTCACACTTTGAAGAGTTTGAATCTAGAAAATCCTAATACAATGAGTAAAAAATACGAAGGGAATATACAATAATAGGTTTCAAATAGGGCAATGGCAGATAATATTCTGCGCGTAGCACACAACTGTGATCAATTGCATACACCCCATCTACATGGGACAACCCAAGTTCTTGGTTTTCCTTGTCGCTTCTTCACTTGACACTGCATGGGGTGAAAAAAAGTAAAGCACCGGTACAGTGACGGGACGGCCCAAGATTTTTCTCGATTTTAAGGAAGTCTTAGAAGGTTTGGGTTTTTGTATTTTTCCTCCTTTCCCCGATTTTACCCCTTTTTACCCGAATTTCTTATTATTTATCCTTATGTATTTCATCTTTTCTAATTCCCTTCTTCCTTATCTTATTTTTATTACCTTTCCAATTTCCAATTTTATGACTTTTTAGTTTCTATTTTTTAAATAAATAAATTTTTAAAATTAGAAAAATAGAAGAACAAAATGTAAAATAAATAAATTCATGAAGAATTTTTAAATTCACAAATATATTTTCAATTCATGGACATTTTTAAGTTTTGTGAACAAGTTTTCATATGCTTGAATTACTTCTAAATTCACAAATATTTTTTGAAATTTGAAACAATTTTACTAAATTCGAGAATATTTTTATTTTCATGAATTTTTGAAGTACATGAAATTTTTAAAAATCACAATATTTTTAAAAGTCAAGAAGATTTTTATATTAGTGAACATTTTTTATATTGATTAAAATAATTCTAATAATCGAACTTTTCTTAAGTACATGAACATTTCTTTAATTCGCAACCTTTTCTGTATTTGCGAATTGTTTTCAGACCCACGAACATTTTCTAAATACAGGAGTGTTTTTCAAAATTGGTGAAATATTTTTAAAATTCATTAATAGTTTTCAGAATAATGACTATTTTGAATTCACAAACATTTTTCAAATTCCGTATCATTTTAAAATATTTTGCATTAGCCATTTTTTAGACTTATTATGTCTCCTGTAGCAGTAAGAGTGTAGCACGAGTAAGAACTTAAACCGACCAAAGTGGGCCCAACCGCTATGCGCGTGAAAGTGCGCGTTTGGTCACCTGAACATGCAAAAAATATGTCTTGTTTATAGTGAGCTTGAAGTAGGGAACACCGTTTTCTTTTCCTCCTTTTCCCTGCGCACTAGTCTCGCCTTTGTTAGACTGTTATTTTAAGAGGTAATTGCACTCCATATACATAAACTTGGCTGGTGGAGCAGATTGGTACATATTTATCTTTACCTAATGATAAAAGAGCTACTGTTTCTGGTCGTACGTTGCTGTTTATAATCGCTATAAAAACGTTTCGTTGCCTACCCGTAAATCGCCGTTCGATCTGATTTCGTTTATCCATCACCGAGTTTAAAGGCACGTGCCTAGCCCAACTAAGCCGGCGACCACAGCCCACAAAATAGAAGGGTTAAAGGGCTGGGCAAGGCCAAAAAATTACTCTTGTTGTAGAATAGTCCCATCTTGCCCCTTTACATTAAATCCTCCCAATTTATAGACGCTTTTTAGTTTTCTCGGCGTCAACGAGCTGCCTCAGGAATTAAGGAGTGCAAGGAATAAGAAAGTCTCTTAATTGAGAATAAGGAGTTCTGATGGGACCATTCAAATCTGAGAATAAAGAAAGGAAAGCATAATCAAAGGAGGAACAACGAAATCTCTAATTGAAAGAAAAGAAGGAAGGATTAAAGGCAGGAAAGTCGGATTAAAGGAACGCATAATCAGAGGAGGAACAATGAAATTGGAAGGGCACCTTGAGCATCATGCACACATTGGAGGTGGGTCAGGCTCTTCTCCTGCTATGCTACAGCAGGGCCAACTACTTAGGAAGGATGAAGGATGATGCCTGGTGGTTGTAACATCAGCCTGGAGAATTACTAATCAACTACCAACACATGTAAAGGGCTGGTTTCTTATTCAGAGCACACATTTTTCGTCCCAGGCATGATTTTATACTCCCTCCATTCCTAAATATCTCTCTTTACAGAGATTCTAATATGGACTACATACGGAGAGGGAGTAGTGCAAGCAAGTCATAATTAGTGCTCAGGAGTGACGAATCAAAAACATGGTGAAACAAGACCTGAAAGGTAACCCTTTTAATCTCACTAAGTGGAAATGCTTTATCTTTGCCTGGAAGAAATCCACAACTGCTTCAACTCCAGCAGTCCAATATTCCCAAACTACATCATGGAAACAAACCACATTCACACCAAAATGTGTAACTAAGTACTGAAACAGACTTACAGGTCAAAATAAGAACATGTCTCTCACCCTGGAAATGCTACTGCTGCCCTGATTTTTTTATCAAATTTTCTACCTCCTCCAGCGCCTCTCCGAGCTCTTTGTCTAGCAGAACCTGAAGAACAAGAACTTCATTAGCAAGAATCTGAAGAATACCGTTGAAAGAACAAGAACCTGAAGAAAGTCACAATTGAGGTGATACTGTTAAAAGTGCATTTTGTTGTGCTTTTGACATGATTATTTGAACGAGCAAATGATCAAATTGAGACAAATTATTTGGGCATGATACTTTATTTCTAGATGATCAACAAATGTCATGTTTTGATTCATGGATCATGCATATACATTCTACCATTCCAACTCAATTTAGACTAATGCAGCAAGACCATAAACATGTACTCCTGGTATACAGCTGAGCATACGGCATACAACGGAGCAAGCTAATGCTGCTACACTGCTGAATTAAACATTCTTTGCCTAAGATGTCTAAGCATTAATGTAGTGCATGAAAGTCACTACAAACAAGCAAATACTCATGTTTTTCATAGTACTTATATTATCAATCAGGAAAGGAAAAGAAGAGAAAAGAAACAACATTCGTGTGTGTGGGAGATGCATGTCTGATGTCAAGAAGAATGTAAGCAAAATAATGATGTATTTGTACGTATGGCCATTAAACCCCAATGATAGAGCAAGCATGAACACTGAACAAGGAAAGCAAATAGTGCTCCGGCCTCTGGATCCGGTCAGAAAACGATTAAGGCATCACGTTCCGAATCCTACCCCACCTGATCATTATCAGTCCCTTTAATGTTCTGGATCAGGAGCAAGGTGTACTCCTCCCTACCTTTTTGTTTGCCCTAATCCTACTCCCCTTTTTGAAAGGGTTTTTTGTTTTAGAATTGGAATTCTTATCATAAGTAGATCCTTCAAATATCACTGTCATTTATGTACCATTCCTTAATGGGAGATTCTTTTTTCCTTGTTGTGTGATCTGAATAAGCACATCCCAAAGCTATAAGATGCTTTAACTGAACATTTACAGACATCTATTACTACTGGATAATCCACCACATTACTATTACTGGTCACTACACTACATGGTCAGTTTTGAGAAGAGTGGGAGCTTTGGCAAGATAAGATATTGTCCATAGCAATAGAAAGAAATAGGCCATCTCTCCATTGCAATAGAAAGAATTACTCTAGCACATTTGTACTTGCTGCAGAAATTATATGCTTGGTCACAACTACTCAGGGTATATAAAGAACTACTGCTAGTCCAAATAGCTATAAACAAATAGAATCAGTAGCAACTCCAAATTAGATGACCGTACTAATTAGGTACAATTTGCTGAAAATTTACTCCTGATATTAGGAATATTGTAGTTTACTCCTGACATTTTGCAAGATTACTAATGGTACATTTAAAAGAGGAACAATTTGCTAAACATAGGAGTAAATCATGATGTTGAAATGATGATGAACAAGCACTCCAGCAGTAAACATGAACAAATCATTGCAGCAACACGTGAATTAAACCATGTCACAAGTCGAGAGCTATCTGTGGCACCATAGAGAAGAGGAGGAACTCACCTAGGAGGTTGTAGCCAAGGTAGAAGCTTGTCGCCGTCGTCCCTGCACGGCGAGGAAGAAGCTGCAACACCAAGAGAGCCACATATTTAACAATAATAGTAACAATCTCTTGCATGTGAGAAGAATGAAGACCAAGTACACCAACATAGTTATTGTTGTGGCCAAGAATAAAATATTTAAACACTGAATTTACTCCAAGAACTTAAACAACAGTCTAGAATATTGAAGGACAACAAGAAGAAGAGATATCATCCCCCCACACTTGCTCCTTTGTTCTTAAGAAGATAAACATCATCATAGTACTCGAATTACAACAAAGTTCGAGAAATAATTTCTGAAACTTGGAAGCTGGGTCACAATCAAGAGTATTTGTAGCAATGAAGAACTGGCAATGCAGTGGTGAGACTTGTAGTATTTTTTCGCCTTGGTTTTTATATCCTTCTTTCTTCTTTGTTGCGAGTATTATGGAATTAAAGAGGCCCCCCTGTGCATTATTTCTCCCTTTCATGCCCGGATTAATTAAATTAATTTGGATGTGTAATTTTTGAGCCCACATCAAGATATTGAGTGGCACCTTCTACTGCAGTAAAACATCTAGATTTGATACCATACATGAACATGATCAGATGTGCAATAGCTTGAGTTTCTCAACAAAGAAAGAAAAATATTGCACTCCTAATTAACTCTGAACATGCGTTGATTACTGATTCAGGAGACGCAGAACACTGCGGCCAGAGAAGCAGCAATGAAAATGAGAGGAAGAATGTTGGGCATCAATTACTCTTAGGAGGATTGGAACCATCACAGAGTAAGGCGAAAAAGGTAAGCACCACTGATTAAGTTGAAATTACTACATCTATCTGTCCGTGCACTCCTTAGGAGAATTTGGGGGGGGGGGATCTTTTGAGGGGAACGACGAGGAAGAGGGTCGTCCGGTCACCGAGCCGCCTCACCGCCCACTTCTGTTCCGCTGCCTGACGTCTACTACGCAACTTTATTCTTGTAGACTCGTGTTGGGCCTCCAAGCGCAGAGTTCTGTAGAACAATAGCAAATTTCCCTCAAGTGGATGACCTAAGGTTTATCAATCCGTGTGAGGCGTAGGATGGAGATGGTCTCTCTCAAACAACCCTGCAACCAAATAATAAAAAGTCACTTGTGTCCCCAACACACCAAATACAATTGGTAAATTGTATAGGTGCACTAGTTCGGCAAAGAGATGGTGATACACGTGTAGTAATGATAGTAGATATTGATTTTTGTAATAGTAAGAATAAAAAAAGCAACATAGCAAGTAACAAAAGTGAGCACAAACGGTAATGCAATGCTTGAAAATGAGGCCTAGGGTTCATACTTTCGCTAGTGTAATCTATAAACAATGCTAATATAATTGGATCACATAACAATCCCTCAACATGCGATGAAGAATCACACCAAAGTTTCTATCTAGCGCAGAACATAAGAAGAAATTGCTTGTAGGGTACTAAACCACCTCAAAGTTATTCTTTCCGATCAATATTTCTAAGAGTTCATACTAAAATAACACCAAGTTATCCTTTCCGATCGATCTATCCAAGAGTTCGTACTAAAATAACACCATATGGTACACATCAACCAACTATAATGTCACCTAGACACTCCAATGTCACCACGAGTATCAGTCAGTTGTTTATACGATATGCATCAAGCAATTTCAGATTCATAATACTCAATCCAACACAAAGAACCTCAAAGAATGACCCAAGATTTCTATCGGAGAAACAAACACGAGAACGTGCATCAACCCTATGCATAGATTACCCCAATGTCACCTCAGGAATCCGCAAGTTGGGTGCCAAAACACATATCAAGTGAATCAATATGATACCCCATTGTCACCACAGGAATTCATAGCAAGATATACATCAATTGTTCTCAAATCCATAAAAGTATTCAATCCGATAATAACGAAATCTCAAAGGAAAACTCAATTCATCACGACAAGATAGAGAGGGGGAAATGTCATATGATCCGACTATATTAACAAAGCTCGTGATACATCAAGATCGTGCCAAATGAAGAACATGAGAGAGAGAGAGAGAGCAAGAGAGAGATAGATAGAGAGAGAGAGAAAGAGAGAGAGAGAGATAGAGATATTAAACACATACCTGCCACTATTGGAATCAGGGAATTTCCCATCAGCCAGTTCTTTGCCGTCGGCTAGCTGACGGCAAAGAAGGTCTTTGTCGTCAGCTTATGGAAAATGGACGGCAAAGAAAAGGCTGATGGCAAAGGTACTCTTTGTCATTAGCCTGTTTTTTGCCGTCAGCAATCTTTGCCGTATGCTAGCGAATGGGAAAGATTCTTTGTTGTACGCTAGCGGACGGCAAAGAGATGGGTGGGGTCCAGTGGACGACACTGCTGTAACAACCCAACACCCCGACCTCTTTGCCGTCCGCTAGCGGACCGCAAATCGTCTTTGTCGTCCGCTAGCGGACGACAAAGATGTTCATACATAACGGCTAAATAACAAGCACCCCACGTGCCTCTCTCTTCTCTCTTTACCCCCCCTACTCAACCACGCCACGCCCTCGCCGCCGCC
>NC_041389.1:425449946-425456365 GCF_002162155.2 Triticum dicoccoides
CCCGCCCCCAACCCCCGCCGCCCTACCCCTGACGCCCCACCCTCGTCCCCCACCGCGCCCCAACCGCCCCGACCCGCTGCTTCGGCAACATCGCCCGCCCGCCACGGCCACGACGCCCCTCCCCTGCGGTGGGTGTTGGTGTCAAAACTAGCGGATCTCGGGTAGGGGGTCCCGAACTGTGTGTCTAAGGCTAATGGTAATAGGAGGCGGGGGACACAATGTTTACCCAGGTTCGGGCCCTCTCTATGGAGGTAATTCCCTACTTCCCGCTTGATTGATCTTGATGAATATGAGCATTACAAGAGTTGATCTACCACGAGATCATAATGGATAAACCCTAGAAGCTAGCCTATGATTATGATTGTTGTTATCCTATGGACTAAACCCTCCGGTTTATATAGACACCGGAGGGGGCTAGGGTTACACAAAGTCAGTTATAGAGAAAGGAATCTACATATCCGAATCACCAAGCTTGCCTTCCACACAAAGGAGAGTCCCATCCGGACACGGGACGAAGTCTTCTATCTAGTATCTTCATAGCCCAACAGTCCGTCATATGTATATAGTCCGGCTGTCCGAGGACCCCTTATTCCAAGATTCCCTTAGTAGCCCCTGAACCAGGCTTCAATGACGATGAGTCCGGCGGGCAGATTGCCTTCGACATTGCAAGGCGGGTTCCTTCTTTGAATACTTCAAAGTAGATCTTGAACACAAGAATCGTGTCCTGCTCTGCAAAACAAATTCCACATACCACCGTAGAGAGTATAATATTCTACGAGTCCAATCCGCTGACAACTTTTCGTAGCGTGACATCACGCCACGGACCGGTCATTATTCGAACCGTTTTTAGCCCGCCCCTCTGAATTTCGAGGTGCGGTTTCATTGGCATGTCTTGTCAAAGCAGAGATCGTGTTCCCTTATCACGAGATTCTCATCAATACGGGCATGGGTAACCCGACTATGCCATCTGCACGATGCTTGGGGAATAGGCGAGTTTTAAGGCGAGTGGGGAGGCGCATGATTTTTACTGCCTTTATAAAGGGATAAGGATTCCCCCTTTTCACGTACGCCTTCTCCTTCCTTGCCCATCCATTCTCGAGCTCTAGCGCCCAAGCTTTCGCCTTCTCCGCCCAAAAAAGCACTCCAGTCATGTCCGGATCCGGAGCAGGAGTGATAATCCCCAAGTGCAGGGAATCATCATAGCAATTCCCAAAGGTGGAAGTGATAAGTATGGAGTGTCGAACCCACAAGGAGCTAAAGGTAAGATCAATATTCTCTCAAGCCCTATCTGCCACTGATACGACTCTACGTCCACTGAACGTTTGCTTCCAACTAGAAACGAGAAATAAAACTGTGTTGTGGGTATGAAGAGGATAACTTTGTATGATATCGGAGAGCTAAAATATAAAAGTAGGTGCTGTTATCATAAAGTTAGAATATATTACTAAGTAATATAAATAGCGAGTGTGGAATAATGGTGGATCGGTGTGCGGAATTGTCCTAAGCAATTGTTAACAAGATCGATAGTCGTCATTGCAATTTCATATGAGGGAGAGGCATAAACTAGCATACTTTTCCTACTTGGATCATATGCTCTTATGATTGGAAACTCTAGCAAGCATCCGCAAATACTAAAAGAATCATTAAGGTAAAACCCAACCATAGCATTAAAGCATCAAGTCCTGTTTTATCCCATATGCAACAATCTACTTACTCGGGCTTAAGCTTCTGTCACTCTAGCAACCCACTATAAGCGAATCATGAACGTATTGCAACACCCTACAGTGGGAATCCCTCACGCTTGCGCGACACGAAGGGCACCATAGGACAGCACCAAAATAAAACATACAACTCGTACCAATCTAGATCATCAATCAACTCAAGGACAAAAGATATCTACTCAAAACATCATAAGATGGCAACACGTCATTGGATCACAATATGTAGCATAAAGCACCATGTTCAAGTAGGGATTACAGCGGGGTGCGGGAGAGTGGACCGCGTAAAAGAGATGAGGATGGTGATGATGAAGATGATGATGTTGATGAAGACGATCACCGCGGTGATGATTCCCCTCCCGATGGCACTCCACTGCCACCAAGAGAGAGGAGGAGAGGTTCTCCCCCTTGTGCTTCCTCCTCCATGGCTTTCCTCCTCTGGTCCTTGGCCTTCATGGAGATGATGGCCCCTCCGAGATCCTCCTCCATGGCCTCCGGTGATGATGGCCCCCTCCGGCAGGGTGCTAGAGAGGGCCTAGATTGATTTCTCGTGGCTACAGAGGATTGCGGCGGCGGAACTTCCGATCTAGGTTAATTCTCGAAGGTTTCTGTATTTATAGGAATATTTGGCATTGGTTTCACGTCAGGGGGGTCTCCGGGCTGTCCACGAGATAGGGGCGCGCCCTAGGGGGGGCACTCTTGTGGGCAGCCCGGGACTCTTCTGGCCCAACTCCGATGCTCCGTGGTCTTCTTTTGGTCCATAAAAAATCCTCAAAAATTGGCACATCATTTGGACTCCTTTGGTATCCCTTTTCTGTAAAACACAAAAACAAGGAGAAAACAAAAACTGGCACTGGGCTCTAGGTTAATAGGGTAGTCCCAAAAATCATATAAAATGACATATAAATGCATATAAATCATCATAGAAGGATAATATATTAGCATGAATACTTCATAAACTATAGATACGTTGGAGACGTATCAGAATCCCCAAGCTTAATTCCTGCTCATCCTCGAGTTGGTAAATGATAAAAGAAATAATTTATGAAGTGTGAATGCTAGTAGGTGCACAAGTTTGATCAAAGATAATTTCAATCACCTTTTCTAGCATCAATATGTGTCATAATAGTAGCTTATCTCATAAAACTTTTCATGATCAAGTAACAATCTATTCACAATGTCAAGTATGGTTCAGAAACTTCATTGAGAACTAACAAACTATAATCTCAGTCATTGAAGCAATTGCAATTTATCATAACATCAGAAAGAGTCAAGAATAGAGCTTTTCAGCAAGTCCACATGCTCAACTATCATATAGTCTTCTACACTTGCTAACACTCACGCAATACTTGTGGTTATGGAGTTTCAGCCGGACACTGAGAAAAGATAGGGGCTTATTGTGATGCCCCCGATTCAATCATACACTAATCATGCACGCAAACGTGTACGATCAAGATTAGGGACTCACGGGAAGATATCACAACACAACTCTGAAAGTAAAACAAGTCATATAAGCATCATATTACAAGCCAGGGGCCTCGAGGGCTCGAATACAAGTGCTCGACATAAACAAGTCAGCGGAAGCAACAATATCTGAGTACAGACATAAGTTAAACAAGTTGCCATAAGATGGCTAGCACAAACTGGGATACAGATCGAAAGAGGCGCAAGCCATCTGCCTGGGATCCTCCTAACTACTCCTGGTCGTCGTCAGTGGGCTGCACGTAGTAGTAGGCACCTCCGGTGTAGTAGTCGTCATCGATGGTGGCGTCTGGCTCCTGGGCTCCGTCGTCTGGTCGCAGCAATCGGATAGAGATAGGGGAAAAGGGGGAACAAGGCAACCGTGAGTACTCATCCAAAGTACTCGCAAGCAAGGAGCTACACTACATATGCATGGATATATTTGTAAAGGGCCATATCAGTGGACTGAACTGCAGAATGCCAGAATAAGAGGGGGATAACTAATCCTGTCGAAGACTACACTTCTGGCAGCCTCCGTCTTGCAGCATGTAGAAGAGAGTAGACTGAAGTCCTCCGAGTAGCATCATATAGCATAATCCTACCCGGCGATCCTCCCCTCGTCGCCCTGTGGAAAAGCGATCACCGGGTTGTCTGTGGAACTTGTCTGGGTGTGTTTTATTAAGTATCCGGTTCTAGTTGTCATAAGGTCAAGGTACAACTCCGGGTCGTCCTTTTACCGAGGGACACGGCTATTCGAATAGATTAACTTCCCTGTAGGGGTGCACCACATAACCCAACACGCTTGATCCCATTTGGCCGGACACACTTTCCTGGGTCATGCCCGGCCTCGGAAGATCAACACGTCGCAGCCCCACCTAGGCCTAACAGAGAGGTCAGCACGCCGGTCTAACTCCTATGGCGCAGGGGTCTGGGCCCATCGCCCATTGCACACATGCACGTTGCGAGGGCGGCCGGAAGCAGAACTAGCAACCTCCATTACAAAGGAAGTCACGTTACGCGGTCCAATCAGGCGCGCGCCACTCAGTCGCTGACGTCTAGAAGGCTTCGGCTGATACCACGACGTCGAGTGCCCATATCTTTCCCACGTAGTTGGTTAGTGCGTATAGGCCAGTGGCCAGACTCAAATCAAATACCAAGATCTCGTTAAGCGTGTTATTATGAAGCAACCGCGAACGCCGACCAGGGCCAGGCCCACCTCTCGCCTAGGTGGTCTCAACCTGCCCTGTCGCTCCGCCACAAAGTAACAGTCGGGGGCCGTCGGGAACCCAGGCCCACCTCTACCGGGATGTAGCCACCTGTCCTTCCGGCCCCCACATCGAAATCACTTGCGGGTACTCAACGAGCTGACCCGACTTTAGTCATCATCTATATAGTATATGTATAGTATATACCCGTGATCACCTCCCGAGTGATCACGGCCCGATAATATAGCAAGGCAGACTGACAAGAATGTAGGGCCAACGATGATAAACTAGCATCCTATACTAAACATTTAGGATTGCGGGTAAGGTATCAACAACTATAGCAACAATGACAGGCTATGCAACAAAATAGGATCAATCGAAACAGTAACATACTACACTACTCTAATGCAAGCAGTAGAGTGAAGAATAGGTGATATCTGGTGATAAAGGGGGGGGGGCTTGCCTGGTTGCTCTAGCAAGGAGGGGTCATCAACACCATAGTTGAACTGGGGGTCACCGGCAGTCTCGGGGTCTATCGGAAAGAAGTAACGGAGAGGGAACACAATAAATAACAGAGCAAACAAAGCATCACAAAGCGTAACAAGGAAATACGCGGTGTTCGGCGTGCCCTAACGCGGTAGTAGGTGATACCGGTGAAGGGGGGAAACATCCAGGAAAGTATCCCCGGTGTTTCGCGTTTTCGGACAGATGAACCGGAGGGGGAAAGTTGTGAGTTTGCTATGCTAGGGATGTGTGGCAGATGAACGGGCTGCATATCCGGATTCGTCTCGTCGTTCTGAGCAACTTTCATGTACAATGTATTTTCATCCGAGGTACGGATTATTTTCTACTAATTTTTAAAGTTTTTAAGCATTTTTCGAATTTATTTAATTATTTAAATCGAACATTATCCAGAATAGTGAAAGGTGATGTCAGCATGACATCCCCATGACGTCAGCCGGTCAAACCAGTTGACCAGAGTCAAACCTGGCATGTGGGTCCTGTGGGACCCACCTGTCATAGACTAAGGCTAACTAACAGGATTAGTTAATTTAAATTAGTGATTAGGTTAATTTAACCGATCTAATTAAGTTAATTAATTAAGTAATTAATTAATTAACTATTTTTTATTTACATTTTTTTATTCCTTTTCTTTATAAAATGTTTAGGGGGCGGGCCCCCTTTGTCATAGGCCCCAGGGGGCGGAGCGGGCATAAGGGCTAACGGGCGCTGGGCCTTAACCCGTTAGGGCGCCAGCCCAGGCCAGTGGAGGCGTCGTAGCCGGCGGCGAGGTGCGTCGGGCAGTAGGGGGAAGCCCCAGACAGCGCTGGCGGGGCACGCGGCCGTGGGCGCGAGGGCGCAGGGCATGCGCGCACGGGTGTGCAGGTGAGCGCAGGGGGGCGGGGTGCTGGTGTGGCCGCGACCAGGAGCAGGAGACCGGGCGCACGAACGCAGTGCTCCGACCATGGTGGCCTCGGTGATTGTAGGTGATTACGGTAATGGATCGATCCAGGAAAATGGGGGAATCGGCAGAGGACCTCACAATGCGACGGTAGGGCTTGGCAGCGGGTTCGGGGAGGCCATCGGCGAGCGGATTGACGAGGTGGACGACGGCGGCCGTGGTTGGGGAAGAAGGCCGATGGCGACTGCCCAGGCGCTCCCGCTTGACCTGACACTTGTAGACGGTGTAGAAGAGAACGGCGGTGCTCCTCGACTTCCTCTCGAGCGCCGGGGAGGCATGTGGCCGTGACGACAACGATGGCACGGCGATGGCTGCGCGGTGGAGCTCGGGATCGAAGAGAGCAGTGAGGGGGAGAGAGGAACGGCGCGGGTGGAGGGGAAGATATTTTTGGGCGAGGCCACGACGTCGATGCTGGCAATCTTATCCCCTCCAGGCGCCCTATAGCGACCCACAGACGAGGTTGCGCGGCTGGAACGGCGCCCAGCGCTCGGTCGTGTTCAAGAGGTGGAGGAGAGAGGAGGAGAGTGTCGCTGGCTGGGTTGGGCCGACCTGGTTGGCCCAGAGGCCAGCTGG
>NC_041389.1:425456623-425616041 GCF_002162155.2 Triticum dicoccoides
TTTTTCTTTTCTTTTCGTATTTCCTTTATTCTGTTTTATTTTACCTTTAATTTCTTTAGTTTTGTAAAATATGACAATAGCTCCTAAATTAATGTCACTACATATTCTAATGCCACAAAAACTTGGGCAACTAGATAAAATAGTTTAATATTTTATTAATCGTAAAAGGCATATAATTAATTGTTTTGCTACTGTTTTATTTACTTTGGGACAATCAAACACTTCCAAAGAGGTTGGTTTCTCCACCATAATTACATAAACATTATTTGGCTCACTCCGTACATTTTAGTTTTAATATTTGAAAACTTTTATTGTTTTCTTGATTTTGGATTTGAATTTGAATCGGTTTCGAACTAACGCGAGATTAGCAACAGTAACCGAGGTGACGTGGCATCATTAACGCGGGATTATTGTAGCCTAATTATCCGGGCGTCACACTTATTGTGTTGCCTCCCAACATATTCACCTTTAGGTGATGTCAACAATAATAGCCCATGCTAACTTACAACCAATTGGATATATATATCATGATCTTTCAACCACGAGGAGCTTGCCAAAGGATAAAATGAAAAAAGGAAAAAGTGAGGATCACCTTGACTCAAGCATAAAGTAAAAACATAAAGTAAAAGATAGGCCCTTCGCAGAGGGAAGCAGAGGTTGTCATGCGCGTTTAGGGTTGATGCACAAAATCTTAATGCAAAAGAACGTCAGTTTATATTGCTCCTTGTATGTGGACCTTTATTATGCAGTCCGTCGCTTTTACTACTTCCAGAACAAGATCGTACAAAGCTTATTTTCTCCGCACTAATGAGTCATACATATTTAGAGAGCAATTTTTATTGCTTGCACCGATGACAACTTACTTAAAGGATCTTACTCAATCCATAGGTAGGTATGGTGGACACTCATGGAAAAACTGGGTTTAAGGATATTTGGAAGCACAAGTAGTATCTCTACTTGGTGCTAGGAATTTTTGGCTAGCATGAGGGGGAAAGGCAAGCTCAACATGTTTGGAAGGTCAATGACAATATACTTTAACTGAGATGTCGGAAAACATAAACCATTACGTTGTCTTCCTTGTCCAACGTCAACTCTTTTAGCATGTCATACATAATGAGTGCTTCACAATCATAAAAGATGTCCAAGATAATATATCTGTATCTGAACCTCTCTTTCCTTATTACTTCCTATTAATTGCAACGATGACCAAAAATACGTTTGCCAACTCCCAACAACTTTTATGCCTCATACTTTCTATGTGTGAAGTCATCACTAACCATGTTATAAGCATATGAAACATATAAAAATTCAGATTCATGACATTCAACTCACTCAACAATTTACTCATAGGATATAAGTGAAGCACACGAGTAAATGAAAAACTACTCCAAAAGATATGAGTGAAAGACACTGAGTAGTCAAATAATTAACTAGCCATGGGAGGGTTCCCTTTTTTTATTCAATAATCAGATCCAATGATTTTATTCAAACAGCTAGCAAAATTGAAATAAAATGACATTGCAAGGATAGCACAACTCATGTGAAGAAGCAAAAACTTAGGCTCAACCGATATTAACCGATAGTTGTTGAACAAGAGAGGTGGGATGCCTACCGGGGCATCCCCAAGCTTAGATGCTTGAGACTTCTTTAAATATTATCTTGGGGTGCCTTGGGCATCCCCAAGCTTGAGCTTTTATGTCTCCTTAATTCCTCTCATATCACGTTTTCTCTTTTTATCATAAGCTCCATTCACAACAAACTCAACAAGAACTCGTGAGATGGGTTAGTATAAACCAATACAAAACCTTATCATTTTCTACTGTAACAAATCATAAAATTATTATTCAACATTGAATACTAAATGCCTCTGCATATTTAATACTCCTATCCTCAAATAGAATCATTAAACAAGCAAGCATACGCAAACAATGCAAACATAACAACAATCTGCCAAAACAGTACAGTCTGTAAAGAATGCAAGAGTATCAATACTTCCCTAACTCCAAAAATTATAAGAGAAAATTCCCACTGTAATAAATTTATCAGATCTTAATATTAAAAAATATTCAACATTATACCATTCTCTCACTTTTCTAGGGAATTTTTGCAACAGTGGTAAACTTTCTGTTTTGAAACAGCAACATGTATACTAGCAAAATAAGAATGGTAAAGCTTATCCTTGACATTTTTATTGAAACTAAAGATGCAAAACATTATTATAAATAAAATCAATCAAATACTAACAAGAGGAAATGATGCTCCAAGCAAAACACATATCATGTGGTGAATAAAAATATAGCTCCAAGTAAAGTTACCGATGAACGAAGACGAAAGAGGGGATGCCTTCCGGGGCATCCCCAAGCTTAGGCTCTTGGTTGTCCTTGAATATTACCTTGGGGTGCCTTGGGCATCCCCAAGATGAGGCTCTTTCCACTCCTTATTCCATAGTCCATCGAATCTTTACCCAAAACTTGAAAACTTCAACCACACAAAACTCAACCAAACTTCGTGAGATAGGTTAGTATGATAAAGAGTAAACCATGCACTTTGGTACTGTAAAAGACAAGGTTCATAATTGTTTTCACATAATGCCTACTGTAACATATTATTTCTACAATTTATATTGAGAAATATAAGCCATAGAAACTAGAAAACAAGCAAACTATGCAATGAAAACAGAATCTATCAGAAACAGAACAGTCTGTAATGATCTGAACGATAACCATACTTATGCTACTCCAAAAATTATGAAATAAATTGGTGGACGTGAGTAATTTGTCTATTAATCTTATTAAAAAAGAATCAACTCAAATTTACTCTTATTTAAAAAATGATAGCTAATCTCGTGAGTGCAAAGTTTCTGCTTTTTACAACAAGATCACATTAACTTTCACCCAAGTCTTCCCAAAGGTCTTACTTGGAACTTTATTGAAACAAAAGCTATAAATCATGATTAATACTGTAGTTTAATCATGTAGAAACACAAAAACAGTAAGGATAAATATTTGGTTGTCTCCCAACAAGCGCTTTTCTTTAATGCCTTTTAGCTAGGTATGATGATTTCAATGATGCTCACACAAAAGATAAGAGTTGAAACACAAAGAGAGCATCATGAAGAATATGACTAGCACATTTAAATATAATTCACTTCCTATGCCTAGGGATTTTGTGAGCACACAATTTATAGGAACAAGAATCAACTAGCATAGGAAGGCAAAACAAGTTTAACTACAAAACTTTAAGCACGTAGAGAGGAAAGTTGACATTATTGCAACTCCTACAAGCACATATTCCTCCCTCATAATAATTTTCAGTAGCATCATGGATAGCAACTTTGTTCTCATACTCAATTGTAACCTCTTCCGAAATAGTGGAATACTAATTAAAGTTGACACTCTTCCAAATCCACTTTCATAAATATCGTACGAAGATTCTACACCCTCCAAGATAGTGGGATCACTAATTCCTAAAGTTGACACTCTTCCAAACTCACTTTAAACTATAGCATTATTCATACTCCAAAAGATATAAGTGAAGTTCCTGGAGCATTTTACAATTAATATAGACTAGCCAACATACAAGCTGAAAAATATACAAGTGAAGCATACAAAGCGTTCTATAAAACCATACTCAAACGATTTGAGTGAAGCACAAAGAGTAATTCTATAAGATCATACTTAAAAGATATAAGTGAAGCACATGAAGTATTCTGTAAATCAATGAAGAGCTATCTCCTACTAGCATGATTCTTAAAGAAAAACAAAAACACAAGGGGCACAAACAATGTGAACAAAACAAAAACCAAGGTATACCGATATTTGTCGAAGAAGAAAGACGGGATGCCAACCGGGGAATCCCCAAGCTTAGATGCTTGAGTATCCTTTAAAATATTTACTTGGGGTGACTTGGGCATCCCCAAGCTTGAACTCTTGTCTCTCTTTATTCTTCTCACATCGGTAACTCCTCGTTCTTCAAACACTTCATTCACAAAAACTTAAACAAAAACTTGTGAGATCCGTTAGTGTAATAAAGCAAACTACCACTTTAAGGTACTGTAGTTAACTCATTCTTTGTTTATATTTGTGTTAAACCTACTGTATTCCAACTTCTCTATGGTTCATACCCCCCGATACTAGCCATAGATACATCAAAATAAGCAAACAACACACGAAAAACAGATTCTGTTAAGAACAGGACAGTCTGTAGTAATCTGGAAGTTTAGTAAACTTCTGTAACTCCAAAAATTATGAAATAAATTTTAGAATTTGACCCATTTGTACATAAGTAATGTGCAAAAAGTTTCAGACCCATTTGATTTTCCAGTAAAAAATGTAAATTCATGCACTACAGCCAAAGTTTCTGTTTTTGTTCTGCACATAGTAAACAAGCAATCTTATCATGCTAAAACCAAAGCTTGACACATTATTTTTATAATACAATGGTTATATACAAGGGGATAATTATTTACAGAGAAACTTCCATGAAAAATTCTACATTGTTTCTGTGAGCATGAACACAAGTGCTCAAGGTCGACCCTCACTTCTTCAATGCATAACTTTCCAATCACTTCTCTTTTTGAAAAACTTTTTTAGGCAAGAGAGGAAAGCAATTCCTTTTTGGTATTTTCATTCTTTTTTAAAAAAATTGTATGTTTCACCCACAACTAAACAGGAACAAAAAGGAAAAACAAAATCTACTAAGTAAAGAAAGCAAACAAGCACACACGAGAATATCAACCCCACGCTATTGCTCCCCGGCAACGGCGCCAGAAAAGAGCTTGATAATCCCCAAGTGCAGGGAATCATCATAGCAATTCCCAAAGGTGGAAGTGATAAGTATGGAGTGTCGAACCTACAAGGAGCTAAAGGTAAGACCAATATTTTCTCAAGCCTATCTGCCACTGATACGACTCTACGTGCACCGAACGTTTGCTTCCAACTAGAAATGAGAAATAAAACTGTGTTGTGGGTATGAAGAGGATAACTTTGCATGATATCGGAGAGATAAAATATAAAAGTAGGTGCTGTTATCATAAAGTTAGAATATATTACTAAGTAATATAAATAGCGAGTGTGGAATAATGGTGGATCGATGTGCGGAATTTTCCTAAGCAATTGTTAACAAGATCGATAGTCGTCATTGCAATTTCATATGAGGGAGAGGCATAAACTAGCATACTTTTCCTACTTGGATCATATGCTCTTATGATTGGAAACTCTAGCAAGCACCCGCAAATACTAAAAGAATCATTAAGGCAAAACCAAACCATAGCATTAAAGCATCAAGTCCTCTTTTATCCCAGACGCAACAATCTACTTACTCGGGCTTAAGCTTCTGTCACTCTAGCAACCCACTATAAGCGAATCATGAACGTATTGCAACACCCTACAGCGGGAATCCCTCACGCTTGCGCGACACGGAGGGCACCATAGGACAGCACCAAAATAAAACATACAACTCATACCAATCTAGATCATCAATCAACTCAAGGACAAAAGATATCTACTCAAAACATCATACGATGGCAACACATCATTGGATCACAATATGTAGCATAAAGCACCATGTTCAAGTACGGATTACAGCAGGGTGCCGGAGAGTGGACCGCGTAAAAGAGATGAGGATGGTGATGATGATGATGATGTTGATGAAGACGATTACCGCGACGATGATTCCCCTCCCGATGGCACTCCGGTGCCACCAAGAGAGAGGAGGAGAGGTTCTCCCCCTTGTGCTTCCTCCTCCATGGCTTTCCCCCTCTGGTCCTTGGCCTTCATGGAGATGATGGCCCCTCCGAGATCCTCCTCCATGGCCTCCGGTGATGATGGCCCCCTCTGGCAGGGTGCCAGAGAGGGCCTAGATTGATTTCTCGTGGCTACAGAGGCTTGCGGCGGTGGAACTTACGATCTAGGTTAATTACCAAAGGTTTCTGTATTTATAGGAATATTTGGCATTGGTTTCACGTCAGGGGGGTCTCTGGGCTGTCCACGAGATAGGGGGGGTGCGCCCTAGGGGGGGGGGCGCCCCCCACTCTCGTGGGCAGCCTGGGACTCTTCTGGCCCAACTCCGATGCTCCGTGGTCTTCTTTTGGTCCATAAAAAAATCCTCGGCACGTCATTTGGACTCCGTTTGGTATCCCTTTTCTGTAAAACACAAAAACAAGGAGAAAACAGAAACTGGCTCTGGGCTCTAGGTTAATAGGTTAGTCCCCAAAATCATATAAAATGACATATAAATGCATATAAATCATCATAGAAGGATAATATAATAGCATGAAAACTTCATAAATTATAGATACGTTGGAGACGTATCAAGGAGGCAAGTGGACGGCCTCCTCCATCAAGGAGAAGGACGTCAAGAAGCTCCGGGAGGCCGTGTATCTGGCCAAGGAGATCAGCCATCGGCTTCCAGCCAAGGGACAAATTGTCCCTACCCCAGAGCCCTAGGAGAGGGTAGTGTTCGTCTCTCACTTCGTCCGTGGGCTGGGATTTCCCCTCCACCCGTTCGTCCGCAGACTGATGTACTATTACGGGCTGGACTTCCATGATCTGGCCCCCAATTCCATCCTCAACATCATGGCATTTATTGTCGTGTGTGAGGCCTTCCTCTACATCCCGCCTCACTTCGGGCTATGGCTGAAAACCTTCAATGTGAAGCCGAAGGTGGTGAGTGGCCAACAAGCAGAGTGCGGAGGCGCCATGGTGGGCAAGATGCCCAATGTCACCTGGCCTGAAGGCTCCTTCGTGGAGACTGTCAAAGGATGGCAGTCGGGATGGTTCTACATCACCGAGCCGCATGACACCAACTGGGTCGCGGCTCCCGCATTCCGATCCGGAGTCCTAATGCGGCTCACCTCCTGGCAAGAGAAGGGCCTGACCTGGTCTTCCTCGGACGAGCTGACGACGCTCCAGACATGCTTCAAGAACATGATAAACAAGAGAATCAAGCTCGTCAACATGATCCAGGTGATGCTTATTCGCCGGATTCAGCCAAGCTAAAGCCGGACTTACAATCTGTGGGAATTCGATCCGGCCAAGCACCAGACCCTACTAGAGCTCTTCGACACTACGCACAAAGATATCTGGAAGGTGCTCTTCAAGGCCAACGAGGTGCCGCCACCCTCGGACGAGGATCGCGGGCACGATTCAACCCACCCAGCCAGTCCGGTAAGTTTTCTCATGTTTTCAAGGTGTACCCTTTACTTGCATATTTGAAGAAAGTGTCTGAGCCTCCCTATCGACTTTTTCGGACTTGGACAGAGAAGGTAGAGCGGATCAAGTGTCCCACTCCGCAGCCCAAAGACCCAGAAATCCCGTTTCTAATGAAGATGCTGGTTCCAGTGCCTTATCAGGTGCCGGAGAAGAAGGCCAAGGAGACCAGAGGTGGTCTCCGCCGCAAGGGCGCGACGTACGAAGACACCAGGGCTCACTCCTCCGTAGCCGAAGACGACAAGGAAGAGGAGGAAGAAGAAGAAGAGGAAAGCCATTCCCCCCCTGCATGGGGGAGAAAGAAGAGAACAGCCTCCACGCGTTTGGAGGCCGAAGCGTCCAAGAAGGGGAAAGCTTCCCTTCCAGACAGCTCCACCGCATCCACCGATAGCATCTCAGAGTGGCAACCCAGGGACAAGCCCCTGGCCAAATCATGAGTATCCGGACACATTTATATATCTGACCTTTCTGTTTTATTCTTTTGTCATGTTTGAATCATGTTTTTGCAATTTGGCTCCGTCCCATCTCGAGTGGTCCTTATCTTCGGAGGACTCGCTGGACCCGGCCGTGATGGACAGCGGGACCATTCCCTTGACCTCCTATCCGAAGGACATGGGTGATGCCGAGGTGTCGTCCCGAAGGATCCCAGGTCCAGGAGAGAACTCGGAGGCTGTCAGGGAAACACCAGAGGGTGAGGCCTCGACTGCCGAACACATGGGGGAGTGAGCCCCCATGGAGACTGACAATGGGAGCCATATCCAATTCGGTCCCCGACCGAATACTATTCTGGAGACCCATACGGCTCCGGGATCAGGAAAGCAACCCTTCTCGAAGGAAGGGGCGTGCCTATTACGCCAGTGACCTCTGTCCAGCCAGAGGCGCCGGATACTTTGCTGGAAGCATTGCGAGGCGCTTCCATTGTAGAAGAACATCGTACCCTTATGGGCACGGTGATTGAGAGGACCCAATCTTCGAAAAGCGCACTAACCAAAGACTGCACTAGCCTTCTAACAGGCTTTGAGGCAAGCAATGTAATTGTGTAAAAATAATGTCACAATATAGACAATAGCCCCTGATACTCTGTTCGGTGTTCGGAAAGAAAAGTTGAACAGAGGATCAAATAATTTTCGTAGGATACTAAGAAATGTCTATGTGAATAAGCAGGCGTCGCTGCTTGCTGCGACCTCTCACACTGTGGAAGTCTCCGGAATGAAGTAGAGTCTGGAACGGGTCAAGGAAGAGCTCGACCTCGTGAAGAAGCAGTTGGAGGACAGTCAAGGTATGTAATAACCTTATCTAATTTCAGATGTAATGAATAATTTTGTTCTGACTGAGGTGCCATTATATTTATTAGGGGCCGCAACCGAAGTAACGGCCCTTAAGAAGGCATTGGCCGAGGCCGAGGAGACGGAGGCCAAGGAGCGGGCCGCACACGAAAAGCATGAGGCCCGGGTTAATGAGGTCCAGCAAGACCTCCAAGACGCAGTCAAGAGGTGCGAGTCCTTGGAGCGTGACTTTAAGGAGCAAGAGTCCAAACTTGCCAAGGCCCTCCAGAGCGCACAAGATGCCCGAGCCAAAGCTCAGGGTGCTCTCCAGGAAATCCAAGCGGCCAAGAAGATCGCGGCGGGTAAGGCTTTCATTATACAGAGCAAATATGTGAAGGAAAGGTTCCTTTTACTTACCCGGATTTGGAGTTCTCTGGGAGCGTTTGTGGATCTACCGCACAGTGTGTCAGATGCTGTAGAATTCTACCAAGCCGAAGAGGGGAGCTCTATGGAGAAGCTATTCTGGTCCCAATACCTTGCGCCAAAACATCCGGTGCCCTTTAGCGATCAGCTCAAGCAACTGGTCGAGCTGCATAGGGCGGCTGAAATAGCCATGAAGGATTTGATAATCCGGCTATGGCCTGCCGAAGCCATTCCTAGCAGCTACTTCGGACTCGTGAAGCGGCTGGTCAGTGCCTGCCCTCGTCTTGACATCATCAAGCGGTCAGTCTGCATTGAAGGTGCGCGGATGGCCTTCGCCCGTGCCAAGATGCACTGGGCGAAGATGGATGCCACGAAGCTGATGACCGAAGAACCTCCCACGGGCAAGGAGCACCGCACGCCCGAGCTGTACTATGACAATGTCCTGGAGGGATCCCGCCTTATGGCGGAGCAATGTGCTAAGGATACCATATTCCCATGAATACACTCATGTTTATCATGTCCTGTAATATGAAACAGATCCGTTATAATGTCTGTTATTTGAAATTTCACCTCCTGTGTGTCCGTTTTTATTAAATCTGAGAATTGGCTAGTCGTCGACTTCTGCCCCCATGTAGGTAGTACAGGGGTGTTCGGGATAAATCTAAACACTCTTTATCCAAGGTTTTGGTCCTTTAAGGAGGTGTTTAGTGCAACGAACCAGGCAATCGGACTATTCGACTTTATCATTCTCACTTAGCCATAGGAGTTTGATGAGAAAAATTTGGGCATAGCCCCTGGTGTTTGGAAGTCTGAACTTGGGGCGCTATACACGCCTAATCGAATAAAAACCGATTCATTGCATAATGCGGAAAAAATCTCTAAAGATTTGAAACCTCTCGAACAGCTGACCAGCTCTCGCCACATCATGACAGTCAATTTTTGGCTTTCTCTATTGAGGTGCTCATCTGGAAGAACCAAGACAAAATCGCAGTAGTTCTCCCTTTACTACCCTAGCCAATATAGCGGAACGTAGGGTAGCAAGCACAGGAGCCGGGCAACCCAACTATTGACCCAAGACATGATTCGGAGCCAATGCAAATAATGCTACAATTCGGGGTGCCGAACTACCATAAAAGTGTCCGGACTTTCTTGCCATATTATGGAGCGTAATTAAGCCCCTGGCGTATTAAGTCGTACCATAGTGTACGGGTGCAATTGATAAGAATATATAAAGAAAAGGAAAAAGACAAGTAATAAGCTGACGCTGCAAATATTGAGCCGCAAAGTATTTTCCATGGTAATTTGATTAATACGTCAAGGCATACTTGTACAAGTAACATGATAAGAAAATAAGGCTATTTGACATGCCATGATCAAGGGCGAGCTACGTGCGGGTTTTTAAAATAGGTATAATGATCGTTAGCAGAGACCACCTGGGTGTTCCCTTGTACGTCAAAGCTCCTTGCCTTCCCTTGATAGGTCCGATGACCAGGTTATCAGAAAAAGCCTCGAAAAGAGAAAAACCTGAAAGAAAAAGAAAAGTTAAAGGTATGCGGGTCTAGGAGAGGTTGAGCCGCATTACGGACCATGGTCTTAGCTGTGCCTCTGTCCATGCCCATGGTATTTTAAGTGCGTAGTTATGTACGCGCGGCACAAGTATCGCCGCTTGATCGGGACTGGGACGGAGGCCGAATGGCTAGTTAAGCTCTGGACGAGCTAGACTGTCCTACTACAGAGTAGTTCAGACTCTCTTGACGGTGTCCGGGAGCTTTACTGCCGAATTGAAGTTCTGCCTAAAAAGGCTGCTCTATACTTCCGCTGCAAGGGCCATGGTGTGCTCCTTGGTACGGAGGGAGCGTTCCGTGTTTACGTTCACTGTTATAACACCGCGTGGTCCGGGCATCTTGAGCTTGAGGTAAGCATAGTGTGGCACCGCATTGAAGCGAGCAAATGTGGTTCGTCCAAGCAGTGCGTGATAGCCATTGCGGAAGGGGACGATATCGAAGATCAATTCTTTGCTTTGGAAATTATCCCAGGATCCGAAGACCACATCCAGTGTGATTGAGTCCGTACAGTAGGCCTCTACACCTGGTATGACACCTTTAAAGGTGGTTTTTGTGGGCTTGATCCTTGAAGGATCGACACCCATTTTGTGCTGTATCCTGATAGAGCAGGTTCAGGCTGCTGCCACCGTCCATGAGGCCTCGCGTAAGGTGGAATCCATCAATGATTGGGTCAAGGACCAGTGCGACTGAACCGCCATGACGGATACTGGTCGGATGGTCCCTACGATCGAAGGTGATCGGACAGGACGACCATGGGTTGTATTTTGGGGTGACTGGCTCCATCGCGTAGACGTCCCTGAGTGCGCGCTTGGGCTCCCTCTTAGGCATATGGGTAGCGTATATCAAATTCACCATTTTGACTTGGGGAGGAAACTTTTTCTGTCCCCCTGTGTTCGGTGACCGGGGTTCCTCGTCATCGTCCTTGCTTTGCGACCCCTTCTCCTTGTTCTCGGTGTTTAACTTGCCAGCCTGTTTAAAAACCCAACACTCTCTGTTGGTATGATTGGCTGGTTTATCCGGAGTGCCGTGGATTTGACATGGACGATCGAGTATGCGGTCCAAACTGGATGGGCCCGGATTGTTTCTCTTAAATGGCTTCTTCCGCTGACCGGACTTAGAGCCACTGAATCCGGCATTGACAGCCGTGTCTCCGGCGTTGTCTCCATTGTTTCGACGCTTGTGTCTGTTGCGTCAGGGCTTGCCGTTGCTGTTCCTGGCTTCGGAAGTGTCAGGTTTGCCTGTGTTGTTATTGCTATGGGCTAGCCAACTATCTTCGCCCGCACAAAAGCGGGTCATGAGTGCCGTGAGGGCCGCCATGGACTTCGACTTTTCTTGGCCAAGGTGTCGGGCGAGCCATTCGTCACAGATGCTATGCTTAAAGGCCTCTAAGGCTTCAGCATCCGGACAGTCGACGATCTGGTTCTTTTTAGTTAAGAACCTAGTCCAGAATTTCCTGGCTGACTCTCTGGGCTGTTGAATTATGTGACTTAAGTCATCGGCGTCCGGAGGTCGGACGTTGATACATCTCCAAAGTATCTATAATTTATGAAGCATTCATGCTATTATATTATCTGTTTTGGATGTTTACGGGCTTTATTATACACTTCTATATTATTTTTGGGACTAACCTATTAACCGGAGGCCGAGCCCATATTGCTGTTTTCTTGCCTATTTCAGTGTTTCAAAGAAAAGGAATATCAAACGGAGTCCAAATTGAATGAAACCTTTGGGAGCATGATTTTTGGAACGAACGTGATCCAAGAGACTTGGGGCTGAAGTCAGTAAAGCTTCGAGGAGGCCACAAGGCAGGGGGCGCGCCCACCCCCCTGGGCGCGCCCTCCACCCTCTAGGGCCCCTCGTGGCTCCCCTGACCTATTTCTTTTGCCTATATAAGTCCATATACCCTCAAAACTTCGAGGAGCACAATAGATCTGGAGTTCCGCTGCCGCAAGCCTCTGTAGCCACCAAAAACCTCTCGGGAGCCCGTTCTGGCATCCTGCCGGAGGGGGAACCCATCACCGGTGGCCATCTTCATCATCCCGACGCTCTCCATGACGAGGAGGGAGTAGTTCACCCTTGGGGCTGAGGGTATGTACCAGTAGCTATGTGTTTGATCTCTCTCTCTCTCTCTCTCTCTCTCTCTCTCTCTCTCTCTCTCGTGTTCTTAAGGTGATACGATCTTGATGTATCACGAGCTTTGCTATTATAGTTGGATCTTATGATGTTTCTTCCCCTCTACTCTCTTGTAATGGATTGAGTTTTCCCTTTGAAGTTATCTTATCGGATTGAGTCTTTAAGGATTTGAGAACACTTGATGTATGTCTTGCTGTGCTTATCTATGGTGACAATGGGATATTCACGTGATCTACTTGATGTATGTTTTGGTGATCAACTTGCGGGTTCAGTAACCTTGTGAACTTATGCATAGGGGTTGGCACACGTTTTCGTCTTGACTCTCCGGTAGAAACTTTGGGGCACTCTTTGAAGTACTTTGTGTTGGTTGAATAGATGAATATGAGATTGTGTGATGCATATCGTATAATCATGCCCACAGATACTTGAGGTGACAATGGAGTATCTAGGTGACATTAGGGTTTTGGTTGATTTGTGTCTTAAGGTGTTATTCTAGTACGAACTCTATGATAGATCGAACGGAAAGAATAACTTCATGTTATTTTACTACAGACTCTTAAATAGATAGAACATAATGGATAACTTTGAGGTGGTTTCGTACCCTACCATAATCTCTTCGTTTGTTCTCCACTATTAGTGTATTTGGAGTGACTCTTTGTTGCATGTTGAGGGATAGTTATATGATCCGGTTATGTTATTATTGTTGAGAGAACTTGCACTAGTGAAAGTATGAACCTTAGGCCTTGTTTCCTAGCATTGCAATACCGTTTAAGCTCACTTTTATCATTAGTTACCTTGCTGTTTTTATATTTTCAGATTACAAAAACCTATATCTACCATCCATATTGCACTTGTATCACCATCTCTTCGTCGAACTAGTGCACCTATACAATTTACCATTGTATTGGGTGTGTTGGGGACACAAGAGACTCTTTGTTATTTGGTTGCGGGGTTGTTTGAGAGAGACCATTTTTATCCTACACCTCCCACGGATTGATAAACCTTAGGTCATCCAGTTGAGGGAAATTTGCTACTGTCCTGCAAACCTTTGCACTTGGAGGCCGAACAACGTCTACAAGAAGAAGGTTGCGTAGTAGACATCAAGCTCTTTTCTAGCGCCGTTGCCGGGGAGGTGAGTGCTTGAAGGTATATCTTTAGATCTTGCAATCAAATCTTTTTGTTTCTTGTTTTATCACTAGTTTAGTCTATAAAAGAAAACTACAAAAAATGGAATTGAGTTTGTCTCATACGCTTCATCTTTTTAATATCTTTCGTGAGAATGATGGAAAGGAAAATTGTGCTCAAGTGCTAGAAAGAGAAGTCTATAAAATTTTTGGCATAAAATATTTGAATGATGAGCATGATTGCAAAGTTGTTAGTATGAATTCCTTGAATATCCATGATGCTAATGATATGCAAAGCCACAAGCTTGGGGAAGCTATGTTTGATGAGGATGATATTTTTTGTCCCCCAAGTTTTGATGAGAATATTTATTATGATGAAAGCATGCCTCCTATTTTTGATGATTATATTGATGAAAGTGGATTTGGAGAGGTCATGACTTTATTTAGTGATGAATCCACTATTTCGGAAGAGGTTCCAATTGATTATGAGAACAAAGTTGCTATCTATGATGATTATTGTGATGACTTGTATGATATTAAGAATAATGATAACCATGAAACTTGTCATCATGATTTTAGTTTTCAATTGGATTATGCCTCACATGATAATTATTTTGTTGAGTTTGCTCCCACTACTATTCCGAATAAGAAGAATTTTGCTTATGTGGAGAGTAGAAAATTTTCTATGCTTGTAGATCATGAAAAGAATGCTTTAGGTGCTGGTTATATTGTTGAATTCATTCATGATGCTACTGAAAATTATTATGAGGGAGGAACATATGCTTGTAGGAATTGCAATAATATCAAGTTTTCTCTCTATGTGTTGAAAACCTTGAAGTTATGCTTGTTTAGCCTTCCTATGCTAGTTGATTATTGTTCCCATAAATTGTTTGCTCACAAAGTCCCTATGCATAGGAAGTGGGTTAGGCTTAAATGTGCTAGTCATATTCTTCATGATGCTCTCTTTATGTTTCAATTCTTATCTTTTATGTGAGCATCATTGAAATCATCATGCCTAGCTAGGGGCGTTAAACGATAGCGCTTGTTGGGAGGCAACCCAACTTTATTTTTGTTTCTTACTTTTTGTTCCTGTTTAGTAATAAATAATTCATCTAGCCTCTGGTTAGATGTGGTTTTATGTTTTAATTAGTGTTTGTGCCAAGTAGAACCTTTGTGAAGACTTGGGTGAAGTCTTTATGATCTTGCTGTAAAAAACAGAAACTTTAGCGCTCACAAGAATAGCTGCCGTTTTTTACTGGAGAGTGATTTTAGGTTGATTCTTTTTGCAGATGATGAATAGACAAATTTCGCAGGTCCACCAATTAATTTCAGAATTTTTGGAGTTACAGAATTATTCGAATGATACAGATTATTACAGACTGTTCTGTTTTTGACAGATTCGGTTTTCATTGTGTTGTTTGCTTATTTTGATTAATCTATGAGTAGTATCAGAGGGTATGAACCACAGAGAAGTCGGAATACAGTAGATATAACACCAATATGAATTTATAATGAGTTCACAACAGTACCTAAGTGGTGGTTTTATTTTCTTATACTAACGGAGCTTACGAGTTTTGTGTTGAGTTTTGTGTTGTGAAGTTTTCAAGTTTTGGGTGAAGTTTCGATGGACTACGGAATAAGGATTGGCAAGAGCCTAATCTTAGGGATGCTCAAGGCACCCCAAAGTAATATAACCAAGAACCTAAGCTTGGGGATGCCCTGGATGGTATCCCTCTTTTGTCTTCGTTCATCGGTAACTTTACTTGGAGCTATATTTTTATTCACCACATGATATGTGTTTTGCTTGGAGAGTCATTTTATTTTGTTAGTATTTGCTTGATGTTTTTTATAATATGTTTAGCATCTATATTTTCAATAAAAATGTCAAGGATAGCCTTTACCATGCTTATTTTGCAAGTATACATGTTGCTGTTTCAAAACAGAAAGTTTACCGATGTTACAAAAATTTCTTAGAAAAGTCAGAGAATGATATAATGTTGACATTTTTTGCATATTGAGCTCTGATAGATCTTATATAGTGTAGTATTTTTCTCATAATTTTTGGAGTTAGGGAAGTATGATGAATCTTGCATTCTTTACAGACTATACTATATTGGCAGATTGCTGTTATGTTTGCATTGTTTGAATATGTTTGCTTGTTTAATGATTCTATTTGAGGATAGGAGTATTAAATATGCAGAGACATTTAGTATGCAATGTTGAATAATAATTTTTGTGATTTGTTACAGTAGAAAATGATAAGGTTTTTGCATTGGTTTATACTAACTTATCTCACGAGTTCTTGTTGAGTTTGGTGTGGATGAAGCTTTCGGGATTTAGGAAACCGAGATATAAAAGGAATTAAGGAGACACAAAAGCTCAAGCTTGGGGATGCCCAAGGCACCCCAAGATAATATTTCAAGAAGTATCAAGCATCTAAGCTTGGGGATGCCCCGGAAGGCATCCCACCTTTCTTCTTCAACAATTACCGGTTAGTATCGGTTGAACCTAAGTTTTTGCTTCTTCACATGTGTCGTGCTATCCTTGCAATGCCATTTTATTTTGTTTTGCTTACTGTTTGAATAAAATACCAATATTTGAAATACTTAAATGAGAGAGAGTCCTCACATAGCTAATTAACTATTTGACTACTCATTAATCTTCACTTATATCTTTTTGGAGTAGTTTGTCATTTACTCGTGTGCTTCATTTATATCCTATGAGTAAATGGTTGAATGAGTTGAATGTCATAAATCTGAAATTATAGATGTTTCATATGCCTACCCCATTGGGAGTAATGACTTCACATCTAAGAAGTAGCGGTGGTAAATTTATTGAAGGTTTGCAAACATTGTATTGGTCACCTGAACAATTCATGAAAGAATATTGAAGGAAGAGAGATTTCACATATAAATATACTATCTTAGACATCTTCTATGATTGTGAGCCCCATTAATTATTTTCAAACCTTAGCAAATTAGTTAAAGTTGGACAAGGAAGACAACGTAATGAGTTATGCTTGGCTGTATTTGTATAGAAGTTATATTGTTATAGATTCTCCAACATGTGGTGCTTGTTGTTTAGAATCCTTTGCTATCCTAAATATCTGTACTAAGAGGGAAAACCGCTTGTGCATCCAAATCCCTTGAACCAAGTTTCTTCCATGAGTGTCCACCATACCTACCTATATGCGGTATTTACCTGCCGTTCCAAGTAAATTTTCATGTGCCAAACTCTAAACCTTCAAATAATAATCTGTTTTGTATGCCCGAATCACTCATGTAGCGACTAGGGGCTGTTAGTATCTTCCATGCTAGGTGGGTTATTCTCACAATGAGTGGACTCTGCTCATCATTCACGAGAAAAATGGCTGGTAACTGGGATGCCCAGTCCCATGATCAAAATATCAAAATCAAATCAAAAATAATTGCAAACAAAACTCCCCCAGGATTGATGTTAGTTAGAGGCACCCGTTGTTTCGGGCAAGCCATGGATTGATGATTGTTGGTGGAGGGGGAGTAAAAACTTTACCATTCTGTTTGGGAACCGCCTATAATGTATGTAGTGTGGAAGATATTGGGAACTCTTGGTTGTTATGTTGATAATGAGATCATACCTCTCAAAATTATTTATCTCTATTTTAAAATTGAGCTCTGGCACCTCTGCAAATCCCTGCTTCCCTCTATGAAGGGCCTATGTTTTACTTTTATACAAGAGTCAGTATTATTCCTTCTCATTCCTACCTACTCTTTAGTTGGCAAGCATCGTGTGTTGGGGAAAGATCTAAGCATATATGGCCATGCAAATATATTTGATCATGAATTATTGTTGTTGACAATTATCTATATGATAAGTGAGTTGGGAGGCGAAACACTAAGCCCCTATCTTTCTCTGTGTTCGATGGATGCTGTTTGTTCTAAGAATATGCTTTGAGTGGTAGCAATCATGGAAGACTATATGATAGTTGAGTATGTGGAGTTTGCTAAATCAAAGCTCTGACATGGACCCTTCCTGAAAATAAGATGAATTGTAATTTTTTGATGAATGAGAATGAAGTTTGCTAGTTTTCAAGAAAGTTTATGGTCTATGCTTTAACATGTGAATAGCTTGCTACTTGATCTTGAGAAATTTTATGAGATGAACTACTGTTATGACATATACTCGTGCTAGAAAAGGTGATTGAAATTATCACTGATCAAACTTGTGCACCTGCTAGCATTCACACTTCATAAATTCTTTCTTTTATCATTTACCTACTCGAGGACGATCAGGAATTAAGCTTGGGGATGCTGATATGTCTCCAGCGTATCTATAATTTATGAAGCATTCATGCTATTATATTATCTGTTTTGGATGTTTACGGGCTTTATTATACACTTTTATATTATTTTTGGGACTAACCTATTAACCGGAGGCCCAACCCATATTGTTGTTTTCTTGCCTATTTCAGTGTTTCGAAGAAAAGGAATATCAAACGGAGTCCAACCGGAATGAAACCTTCGGGAGCGTGATTTTTGGAACGAACGTGATCAGCAGACATGGAGCTGAAGTCAGGAAAGCTTCAAGGAGGCCATGAGGCAAGGGGGCGCGCCCTCCACCCTAGTGGGGCCCTCGTGGCTCCCCTGACCGACTTCTTTCGCCTATATAAGTCCATATACCCTAAAAACTTTGAGGAGCACAATAGATCTGGAGTTCCGCTGCCGCAAGCCTCTGTAGCCACCAAAAACCTCTCGGGAGCCCATTCCGGCACCCTGCCGGAGGGGGAACCCATCACCGGTGGCCATCTTCATCATCCCGGCACTCTCCATGACGAGGAGGGAGTAGTTCACCCTCGGGGCTGAGGGTATGTACCTGTAGCTATGTGTTTGATCTCTCTCTCTCTCTCTCTCTCGTGTTCTTGAGGTGATACGATCTTGATGTATCGTGATCTTTACTATTATAGTTGGATCTTATGATGTTTCTCCCCCTCTACTCTCTTGTAATGGATTGAGATTTCCCTTTGAAGTTATCTTATCGGATTGAGTCTTTAAGGATTTGAGAACACTTGATGTATGTCTTGCCGTGCTTATCTGTGGTGACAATGGGATATTCACGTGATCTACTTGATGTATATTTTGATGATCAACTTGTGGGTTCAGTGACCTTGTGAACTTATGCATAGGGGTTGGCACACGTTTTCGTCTTGACTCTTTGGTAGAAACTTTGGAAGTACTTTGTGTTGGTTGAATAGATGAATCTGAGATTGTGTGATGCATATCGTATAATCATGCCCACGGATACTTGAGGTGACAATGGAGTATCTAGGTGACATTAGGGTTTTGGTTGATTTGTGTCTTAAGGTGTTATTCTAGTACGAACTCTATGATAGATCGAACGGAAAGAATAGCTTCATGTTATTTTACTACGGACTCTTGAATAGATAGAACAGAATGGATAACTTTGAGGTGGTTTCATACCCTACCATAATCTCTTCGTTTGTTCTCCGCTATTAGTGTCTTTCGAGTGACTCTTTCTTGCATGTCGAGGGATAGTTATATGATCCGGTTATGTTATTATTGTTGAGAGAACTTGCACTAGTGAAAGTATGAACCTTAGGCCTTGTTTCCTAGCATTGCAATACCGTTTAAGCTCACTTTTATCATTAGTTACCTTGCTGTTTTTATATTTTCAGATTACAAAAACCTATATCTACCATCCATATTGCACTTGTATCACCATCTCTTCGCCGAACCAGTGCACTTATACAATTTACCATTGTATTGGGTGTGTTGGGGACACAAGAGACTCTTTGTTATTTGGTTGCGGGGTTGTTTGAGAGAGACCATCTTCATCCTACGCCTCCCATGGATTGATAAACCTTAGGTCATCCACTTGAGGGAAATTTTCTACTGTCCTACAAACCCCTGCACTTGGAGGCCCAACAACGTATACAAGAAGAAGGTTGCGTAGTAGACATCAGACGTATGTGCCTTGAAAGTTGTCGAGGAAGGCATCCTCCAAGTCCTCCCAGCTGCCGATCGAGTTTTCGGGCAGGCTGTTCATCCAGTACCTAGCTGGTCCCTTAAGTTTGAGTGGGAGGTATTTGATGGCGTGGAGATCATCACCGCGGGCCATGTGAATATGGAGAAGAAAATCCTCAATCCATACCGCGGGTTCTGTTGAGCCATCATATGATTTGATGTTCACGGGTTTAAACACTTTGGGGAATTCATGTCCCATTACTTCGTCAGTGAAACAAAGGGGGTGTGCGGCACCTCTATATCGGGCCAAGTCGTGACGTAGCTCAGATGGAGTTCATCTGCAGTTTTCGGCCCGGACGTGGTTATGTTTGTCATGTTTAGCCAGATAGCCATCGGCGCTCATCAGGGCACGCCCCCGCGATCCATAGATTGATCTTGCCTGACATGCTCTGTTTTCCAAGTCGTGCCGCAGGTCATGTGTGTATCCCCGAGCTTTTGTATTTCTGTTTCTACGGCGAGGTGGTGCGGGCTGGTGTTCGGCTCGAGGTGCCGCTTTGTCTCGGCCACGTGGTGGTCGGTCAGCCGCATTATGCCTTGGTAGGACGGGCTCCGCTGCCTCGTCATCAAACTGTGATAACAGTTTGCGCTTCGGGTAGCTTTTGGTTGGGCGCTCGAGGCCATATTCCTCGGCTGCCAGGACATCAGTCCATCTATCATTGAGCAGATCTTGATCATCTTGAAGCTATTGCTGCTTCTGTTTCAGGCTCCTTGCAGTGGCTATTAGCCGACACTTAAAGCGCTCCTGCTCGGCGGGCTCCTTAGGCACGATATAGTCTTCGTTGCCGAGGCTCACCTTGTCCTCGGAGGGCGGAAGGTAATTACTGTCCTCCGCATCTTAATTCATGGCCTGTTCATCAGGGCTAGCTTGCACATCTTCCCATTTGTCCTGTTCGGAGGTTGGCTCGACGGGGTCTTCATTGTCTTCGGCGTCATCCGGAGTATTGTTTTCTCCTGTGACGGTGTTGCTATTTTTACCATGGCGTGGCTTAGAGCGGCGCCGCTGACGCTGGCGCTTTTGCTATATCTCAGGAGGTTTATCCTCGACTGTATTTTCATTGTCGCCATTGTTTTCTTTGGGTGTATCCACCATGTATATGTCGTATGAGGAGGTGGCTGTCCAGCACCTTGTAGGCGGTGGTTCCTGTTCCTCTCCGGCATCGTCGTCCATACCGTTGATGTCTTCGGAGTCGAAATCAAGCATGTCAGTTAAGTCGTCGACAGTGGCTATCAAGTGGGTGGTGGGTGGGAAACGAAGTTCTTTGTCGTCCACTTCCCACTCGAGCCGGACATAGTTCGGCCGAGAGTCTCCTGACAAGGAGAGGGATTTCAATGAGTTCAACACATCACCTAGAGGTGAGTGCAGGAAGATGTCCGCGGAGCTGAACTCCAAGATCGGCGGCCCATCAGGTTCGATGGACGCAGATGCACGTGGTTCGGAACCTATGGCCGGAGATGAGTTCGAAGTTCCGGTGACACAAGTCCAGCTCGATGTTGGGTCTGTGTGCGGCTCGAGCGCCACTGAGTCTGCGGCTTCCGTGGAGGGGTTAATCTTCTCGTCTTCGGACGACGCGGTCTGCTCCGGGTCTAAGGACAGAGCGTTTACAGGCGCAATCTATTGAGCGCGGCCAGATGACAAATTTAGGTTATGTTCATTATGGTGGCAGGGGAGGGCCATCATGGGCTCGAATCCGTCGAAGATCAAGTATCCACGGATATCGGCCACAAAATTCAGGCTTCCAAATCTGACCTGATGGCCAGGGGCGTAGCTATCGATCTGCTCTAGATGGCCAAGCGAGTTGGCCCGCAGTGCGAAGCCACCGAATACGAAGATCTATCCGGGGAGGAAGATCTCCCCCTGGACTGTGTTGTTGTAGATGATTGATGGAGCCATCAACCCTTCTAGTGATGACGCAGCGGAACTCTCAATGAAAGCACCAATGTCGGTGTCAAAACCGGCGGATCTCGGGTAGGGGGTCCCGAACTGTGCGTCTAAGGCTAATGGTAATAGGAGGCTCCAGTATGCGGTCTAGACTAGATGGTCCCTGATTGTTTCGTTTGAACGGTTTCTTCCGCTGATCGGATTTGGATCCGCTGAATCCGGCATTGACTGTCGTGTCTTCGGTGTTGTCTCCATTGTTCCGTCGCTTGTGTCTATTGCGCCGTAGCTTGCCATAATTGTCACGGACGTCTGAAGTGCCAGAATGTGGCGTAGTGCTGCTGCGAGCCAACCAGCTATCCTCGCCCGCGCAAAAGCGGGTCATTAGTGTCGTGAGAGCTACCATGGACTTGGGTTTCTCCTGGCTGAGGTGTCAGGCGAGCCACTCGTCGTGGATATTATACTTGAAGGCCGCCAGGGCTTCGGCGTCCGGACAGTCAACTATTTGGTTCTTTTTAGTTAGGAACCGAGTCCAGAATTTCCTGGCGGATTCTCCGGGCTATTGAGTAATGTGGCTCAAGTCATCGGCGTCCGGAGGTCGCACATATGTGCCTTGGAATTTGTCAAGGAATGCGTCTTCCAGGTTTTCCCAACTGCCAATGGAATTTGCGGGCAGGCTGTTTAGCCAGTGTCGGGCGCGTCCTTTGAGCTTAAGGGGAAGATACTTGATGGCGTGTAGATCGTCTCCGCGGGCCATGTGGATGTGGAGAAGGAAATCTTCAATCCATACCGCGGGGTCTATTGTGCCATTGTATGATTCGATGTTTACGGGTTTGAACCCTTCTGGGAATTCATGATCCATCACTTCATCGGTGAAGCAGAGGGGGTGTGCGGTGCCTCTATGCCGGGCTATGTCGCGACGCAGTCTGACTAAGTCTAGCTGGTTGTGTTTGGCCCAGCCGGATCTACTGTTAGTGTATCCGGTATGACGGTCATCGCGATGTGCTGCAGCGCGCCCCCGTGATCCGTAGATCGATCTTGGTTGTCCTGCGGTGTTATCCAATCTTTCGTGCAGGTCCTGAGTATTGCCCCGGGCCATGGTAAACTGGCGCGGGGGTGCGTGCTGGTATTTGGGCTGATATGCCGTTTTATCCCGACCTCGAGGCGGCCGGTCAGCCGTGTGGCGCTTGATTCCATATTCCTCGGCTGCCAGGACTTCTGTCCACCTGTCTGTGAGCAGGTCTTGATCAGCTTGAAGTTGCTGCTGCTTCTTCTTCAGGCTCCTTGCAGTGGCAATAAGCCGGCGCTTGAAGCGCTCCTGCTCCGTGGGGTCCTCAGGCACGCCAAACTCGTCGTCGCTGAGGCTAATCTCGTCTTCGGAGGGGGCATGTAGTTGTCCTCCTCCGGATACCCGTCCGTCGCCTGTTCATCTAGGCTGTCCTGCCCATCTTCCTGCTCGGCCTACTCGAAGGCGGGCTGATCGGGGTTGTATTCATCTTCAGCACCGTCCGGATTGTTTTCGTCTCCGGTGCCGGTATTGCCGTGGCAGGGCTTGGAGCGGCGCTGGCGATGCCCATGCTTTGCTTTCTTCTTGGAGGGGTTATCCTCCATTGCCTCATCGCCATTGGTTTCTTTCGGAGTGTCCACCATATATATGTCATATGAAGAGGTGGCTGTCCACCGCCCCGTGGGTGGTGGTTCATGTTCTTCTCCTACATCGTCGTCCAGACCATCGATGTCTTCGGAGTCGAAGTCAAGCACGTCGGTCAAATCATCGACCGTGGCTATGAAGTGGGTGGTGGGTGGGCAACGAATTCCTTCGTCGCTAGCTTCCCACACGAGCCAGACATAGTTCGGCCGAGAGCCTCCTGACAAAGAGAGAGACTTTAATGAGTTTAGCATGTCGCCAAAGGGAGAGTGGTGGAAGATATCCGCTGCGGTGAACTCCATAATCGGAGCCCAGCCAAGCTCGGCGGGCTCGGGAGCGCACAGACTGGAACCTACAACCGGATATGAGTCCGGAATCACAGGCGTCCCTAGGGGTGAGGCCTGGGTTCGGCTCTACCGCTGATGAGTGTGCGGCCTGCGGAGCGGGGTCCATCCACCCGTCCTTGGGCCACGCAGTCTGCTCCGGATTTAGGTCCGGGGCCACTACAGGGGTGATATCCCGAGCATTGTCCGATAGTAGGTCTAGGCCGTGCTCGTCGTGACTGTCTGGCGCTCCTGGCACAGGCCAGATTCCGTCAAAGATCAAGCCTCCGCGGATATCGGCCGTGTAGTTCAGGTTTCCGAACCTGACCTGGTGGCCGGGGGTGTAGCTATCGATCTGCTCCAGATGGCCAAGCGAATTGGCCCGCAGTGCGAAGCCGCCGAACACAAAGATCTGTCCCGGGAGAAAAGTCTCGCCCTGGACCATGTTGTTGACGATTGAAGGCGCCATCAAGCCTCGAAGCGACGACACAAAGAAACTCTCAATGAAAGCACCAATGTCGGTGTCAAAACCGGCGGATCTCGGGTAGGGGGTCCCGATCTGTGCGTCTTAGGCTGATGGTAACAGGAAGCAAGGGACACAATGTTTACCCAAGTTCGGGCCCTCTCGATGGAGGTAAAACCCTACTTCCTTCTTGATTAATATTGAAGATATGAGTAGTACAAGAGTAGATCTACCACGAGATCGTAGAGGCTAAACCCTAGAAGCTAGCCTATGATGGTATGATTGTAATTGTGATCGGCCTTCTAAGGACCAACCTCTCCGGTTTATATAGACACCAGAGAGGGCTAGGGTTTACATGGAGTCGGTTACAAGGAAGGAAATATAATATCCGGATCGCCAAGCTTGTCTTCCACGCAAAGGAGAGTCCCATCCGGACACGGGCCAGAGTCTTGAGTCTTGTATCTTCACGCTCCACTAGTCCGGACGATGTATATAGTCCGGCTGTCCGGATACCCCCTAATCTAGGACTCCCTCAGGGGACACAATGTTTACCCAGGTTCGGGCCCTCTCTATGGAGGTAATACCCTACTTCCTGCTTGATTGATCTTGATGAATATGAGTATTACAAGAGTTGATCTACCATGAGATCATAATGGCTAAACCCTAGAAGCTAGACTATGATTATGATTGTTGTTGTCCTACGGACTAAACCCTCCGATTTATATAGACATCGGAGGGGGCTAGGGTTACACAAAGTTGGTTACAGAGAAAGGAATCTACATATCCGAATCGACAAGCTTGCCTTCCACGCAAAGGAGAGTCCCATCCGGACACGGGATGGAGTCTTCTATCTTGTATCTTCATAGCCCAATAGTCCGGCATATGTATATAGTCCGGCTGTCCGAGGACCCCTTATTCCAGGACTCCCTCAGCGGGTGCCCGAGCCCCCCCGCGAGGAAGGCCGCGGCGCCACCCTCTCTCCTGTGGCGGACCTCCTCCACCGGGATGCCCGCCCTCCTCCACCGACCGCCCCTCCCCTGTGAGTTCCTCCTCCTCTTTTTTTTTTTCTGTTTTTTAGTTTTAGGTTTATGTTTAGTTTAGATTTAGTTTTAGTCTCAGTTTTAGTTTCAGTTTTAGGTTTAGTTTTAGTTTTAGGTTTAGTCTCGGTTATGAGAGGAGGTACTTCGGTGGCCTTGAATAACGCCTTCCACGCTTTCTTGTGCTTCATGCCAGAGAGCCTCTGGAGCGTCCGGTGTTCGGCCAGGATGAACTCCCACAGATTGAATGCCCGCCTTTGGCATGGAAGAATCCGGCGAATGAGCATGACTTGGATCACGTTGACCAGCTTGATGTTCCTGTCCTTCATGCCCTTGATGCAGTTGATGAGTCCGGTCAGCTCTGCAGATTCGCCCCATAACAAGCCCTTCTGGTCCCAGGAGGTGAGCCGCATAGGGGTTCCAGATCGGAACTCGGGGGCCACCGCCCAGTTGGCGTCGTGTGGCTCGGTGATGTAGAACCACCCTGATTGCCACCCCTTCACAGTTTCCACAAAGGAGCCGTCAGGCCAGGTGACATTAGGCATTTTGCCCACCATGGCTCCTCCGCACTCCGCTTGCCGGCCACTCACAATCTTCGGCTTCACACAGAAGGTCTGGAGCCACAAACCGAAATGAGGCTTGATGCGGAGGAAAGCCTCGCATAGGACGATGAACACCGAGATGTTGAGGACGAAGTTTGGGGCTAGATCATGAAAGTCTAGCCCATAGTAGAACATGAGCCTGCGGACGAAGGGGTGGAGTGGAAACCCCAGTCCACGGATGAAGTGGGCAAGGAGCACGACCCTCTCATGGGGTCCTGGAGTTGGAATGGCCTGCCCCTCGTCTGGTAGCCAGTGCGCTATATCTGCGGCCAAGTATCCGGCCGCCCGGAGATTCGTGATCTTCTTCTCCGTCACGGTGGAAGCCACCCACTTGCCTCCTGCTCCCGACGTGACTAACTGTGCGGAGAAAACCTAGACTAGGGCGCTGGAGCTCGAGGGGGCAAGAGTATGTGAGGGAGGAAGAAGGTGTGGGTAAGAATGGGGAACTTTTATCCCTTTATAGAGGCGATGAAAGCGGTGCGCCTCCCCACTAGCCTATTGAGAATCGCTTACTTCCCAAGCGCCACGATTGATGGCGCGGGGGGATTACCCATACCCATATTGATGAGAACCCCGTGATAAAGGGACATGATCTCTTCTTTGACAAGAGGTGTCAAGGAAACCGCCTCGCAATACGCGCTGTGACTGGTTGTGAAAAAACGGTTCGAATAATGACCTGACTCTAATGGCATGTCACGTTGCCTAAAAGTTTTCAACTGAAGCATCATTCTCTCTACGGTGGTATGTGAAGATCATTTTGCAGATCCAGACACGACCTATGTGTTCGATGATAACCTGGGAGTATCCGGAAGGAGGAACCCGCCTTGCAATGCCGAAGACAAGACTGCGCGCCGAACTCATCGTCATTGAAGCCTGGTTCAGGGGCTACTGAGGGAGTCTTGGATAAGGGGGTATCTTGACAGCCGGACTATATTCATCGTCCGGACTATAGAAGCGTCAAGATACAAGACTCAAGACTTCTGCTCGTGTCCGGATGGGACTCTCCTTTGCGTGGAAGACAAGCTTGGCGATCTGGATATTATGTTTCCTTCCTTGTAACCGACTCCATGTAAACCCTAGCTCTCTGGTGTCTATATAAACCGGAGAGCATGGTCCTTAGAAGGCTGATCACAATTACAATCATACCATCATAGGCTAGCTCTTAGGGTTTAGCCTCTACGATCTCGTGGTAGATCTACTCTTGTACTACTCATATCTTCAATATTAATCAAGCAGGAAGTAGGGTTTTACCTCCATCGAGAGGGCCCGAACCTGGGTAAACATTGTGTCCCTTGCTTCATGTTACCATCAGCCTAAGACGCACAGATCGGGACCCCCTACCCGAGATCCGTCGGTTTTGACACCGACAGGCGCTGAGTGGTACTTCCATTCCACCCGTACCTCTTCGAAGAGTGTTGTACAAGGGTATGGCTTCACCGGCGGGCGCTTCTTCAGTAGTGTCGTTGCCCACTTGGAGAGGAGGTCAGGGAGGAAGGAAGAGAGGAGGTCAGGGAGGACGTGGCCGCGGGAGAGGTAGGAAGGCTCCTACGCCTTCCTCACCGCCACCCCCACCTAAGTCACCCGAGTACACGATTGCTGGGGGGGGGGGGCACGTCGGAGGAGGAGGCTACGCGGACTCCGGTCCATGAGCCTAGGGTCGATGGGCCTTTGGTCCACGAGTCTTCGGCCCATGAGACTTCGGGCTAGGATGCTTGAGAATAGTGTTAAAGAATTTATGAGTTCGCAAAAGAATTTCAATGCTTTGATTGAAGAAAAAATGTTTACGATTGGTGAGTTAGCTCAGAACATGGATATAATTTCTCTTGATGTTGATTATTTGAAACTTATATCTATCCCACCTAAGCATGATATCAATGAGTCTCCCAAGTCCATGAGAATTTCAATTGATGAGTGCAAAGAAAGAACCTCTAAGATGCGTGCTAAAAAAGATTGGTTTGTAAAAGCGTGTTCTTTTAGTTTTCATGATAATAATGATGAATATCTAAAAGTTATTGATGTGAATCCTATTAAGTCTTTGTTTTCCAATATGAATCTTGATAAAGATGGGACTGGAGATGAGTCAACTTTAGTTAGAAGGCGTCCCAATAATTCGGAGTTTTAGATCTAGATGCAAAAATTGATAAAAGATGTATTGGAGAGGTCAAGACTTTAAGTAGCAATGAACCCACTATTTTGGATTTCAAGGAATTTAATTATGATAATTGTTATTTAATAGATTGTATTTCCTTGTTGCAATCCGTGTTAAATTCTCCTCATGCTTATAATCAAAACAAATCTTTTACTAAACATATCGTTTATGCTATGATGCAATCTTTTGAAGAAAAGCTTGAACTAGAAGTTATATCCCTAGAAAACTTTATGATGAATGGGAACCTACTATTAAGATTAAAATTAAAGATTATGAATTCTACGATTTGTGTGATTTGGGTGCTAGTGTTTCCACGATTCCAAAAACTTTGTGTGATGTGCTAGGTTTCCGTGAATTTGATGATTGTTTTTTAAATTTGCATCTTTCCGATTCCACCATTAAGAAACCTATGGGAAGGATTAATGATGTTCTTATTGTTGAAAATAGTAATTATGTGCGCATAGATTTCATTGTTCTTGATATAGATTGCAATCCTACATGTCCTATTATTCTTGGTAGACGTTTTCTTAGAACGATTGGTGCAATTATTGATATGAAAGAAGGAAACATTAGATTCCAATTTCTGTTAAGGAAAGGCATGGAACACTTTCCTAGGAAGAAGATTAAATTTCCTTATGAATCTATTATGCGAGCCACTTATGGATTGCATACCAAAGATGGCAATATCTAGATCTATTCGTGTTTTTATGCGTAGCTAGGGGCGTTAAACGACATCGCTTGTTGGGAGGCAACCCAATTTTATTTTCGTTCTTTACTTTTTGCTCCTGTTTAGTAATAAATAATTCATCTAGCCTTCGGTTAGATTTGGTTTTAAGTTTTAGTTAGTGTTTGTGCCAAGTAGAACCTTTGGGAAGACATGGGTGAAAGTTAATGCGATCTTGTTGTAAAAAACAGAAACTTTGCGCTCACGAGATTAGATGTATTTTTTATAGAAGATTGATTTTGAGTTGATTCTTTTTGCAGAAGATTAATAGAAAAATTCCTCACATCCACTATTTCAGAATTTTTGGAGTTACAGAAGTATTTAAGAGTTACAGATTACTACAGACTGTTCTATTTTGGACAGATTCTATTTTTCGCGTGTTGTTTGCTTATTTTGATGAATCTATGAGTAGTATCGGGGAGTAAGAACCATGGATAAGTTGGAATATAGTAGATATTACACCAACATAAATAAAGAATTAGTTCATAATAGTACCTTAAAGTGGTGATTTATTTTCTTATACTAACGGAGCTCATGAGATTTTCTGTTAAAGTTTTGTGTTGTGAAGTTTTCAAGTTTTGGGTAAGGATTTGATGGACTTTGGAATAAGGAGTGGAAAGAGCCTAAACTTGGGGATGCCCAAGGCACCCCAAGGTAAAATTTAGGGACAATCAAAATCCTAAGCTTGGGGATGCCCCGGAAGGCATCCCCTCTTTCGTCTTCGTCTATCGGTAACTTTACTTGAGACTATATTTTTATTCACCCCATGATATGTGTTTTGCTTGGAGCATCTTGTATGATTTGAGTCTTTGCTTTTTAGTTTACCACAATCATCCTTGATGTACACACCTTTTGGGAGAGACACGCATGAATTGTGATTTATTAGAATACTCTATGTGCTTCACTTATATATGTGGAGCTAGACAATATTGCTCTAATGCTTCACTTATATCTTTTTAGAGCACGGTGGTGGCTTTATTTTATAGAAATTATTGAACTCTCATGCTTCACTTATATTATTTTGAGAGTCTTTTCGAACAGCATGGTAATTAGCTTTGGTTATAAAACTAGTCCTAATATGATGGGCATTCACGATGGATATAATAAAAAACATTCATAAAAAAGTGCGTTGAATACTATGAGAAGTTTGATTCTTTATGATTGTTTTGAGATATGAAGATGGTGATATTAGAGTCATGCTAGTGGTGTAATTGTGAATTTGAGAAATACTTGTGTTGAGGTTTGTGAGTCCCGTAGCATGCACGTATGGTAACCGTTGTGTAACGAATTGGAAGCATGAGGTATCTCTTCGATTGTCCTCCTTATGTGTGGAGGTCGGGATCGCGCGATGGTTAACTCCTACCAACCCTTCGCCTAGGAGCATGCGCATAGTGCTTGGTTTTGATGACTTGTAGATTTTTGCAATAAGTATGTGAGTTCTTTACGACTAATGTTGAGTCCATGGATTATACGTACTCTCACCCTTCCACCTTTGCTAGCCTTTCTTGTGTCGCGCAACTTTCGCCGGTACCATACACCCACCATTTACCTTCCTCAAAACAGCCACCATACCTACCTATTATGGCATTTCCATAGCCATTCCGAGATATATTGCCATGCAACTTTCCGCCGTTCCGTTTATCATGACACGCTTCATTATTGTCATATTGCTTTGCGTGATCATGTAGTTGACATCGTATTTGTGGCAAAGCCACCGTTCATAATTCTTTCATACATGTCACTCTTGAATCATTGCACATCCCGGTACACCGCCGGAGGTAATTCATATAGAGTCATATTTTGTTCTAAGTATCGAGTTGTAATTCTTGAGTTGTAAATAAATAGAAGTGTGATGATCATCATTATTAGAGCATTGTCCCATGTGAGGAAATAGAAAAAAAGGCCAAAGAAGCCAATAAAAAAATAGAGAGAAAAAGAGAGAAGGGACAATGTTACTATCCTTTTTCCAAACTTGTGCTTCAAAATAGCACCATGGTCTTCATGATAGAGAGTCTCTTATTTTGTCACTTTCATATACTAGTGGGAATTTTTCATTGTAGAACTTGGCTTGTATATTCCAACGATGGGCTTCCTCAAATTCCCTAGGTCTTCATGAGCAAGGAAGTTGGATGCACATCCACTTAGTTTCCTTTTTAGCTTTCATACATTTATTGCTCTTGTGCATCCGTTGCATGGCAATCCCTGCTCACTCACATTGATATCTATTAATGGGCATCTCCATAGCCCGTTGATACGCCTAGTTGATGTGAGACTATCTCCTCTTTTTTGCCTTCTCCACAACCACCATTCTATTCCACCTATAGTGTTGTGTCCATGGCTCACGCTCATGTATTGCGTGCAAGTTGAAAAAGTTTGAGAATCCTAAAGTATGAAACAATTGCTTGGCTGAAACCGGTGTTGTGCATGATTTGAATATTTTGTGTGACGAAGATGGAGCATAGCCAAACTATATGATTTTGTAGGGATGAGCTTTCTTTGGACATGTTATTTTGAGAAGACATAATTGCTTTGTTAGTATGCTTGAAGTATTATTATTTTTATGTCAATATTAAACTTTTGTCTTGAATCTTTCGGATCTGAACATTCATGCCACAATAAATAAAATTACATTGATAAATATGTTTGGTAGCATTGCACATCAAAAATTCTGTTTTTATCATTTACCTACTCGAGGACGAGCAGGAATTAAGCTTGGGGATGCTTGATACGTCTCCAACATATCTATAACTTTTTATTGTTACATGCTATTATATTATCTGTTTTAGATGTTTAATAGGCATTTATATGATATTTTATATTATTTTTGGGACTAACCTATTAACCAAGGGCCCAGTGCCAGTTTCTGTTTTTTTTGCCTATTTTAGAGTTTTGTAGAAAAGGAATACCAAACGGAACGAAACCTTCGCGATGATCTTTCTTGGACCGAAAGCAAACCAGAAGACTTAGAGAAGAAGTTGGAGAGGCAACGAGGCAGCTGCGAGGTAGGAGGGCGCACCCCCACCCTCATGGGCCCCTCGTAGCTCCCCTGACTAGTTCCTTCGCCTATATATACTCTTATACCCTAAAACATCTAGGAGAGCCACGAAACCACTTTTCCATCGCCGCAACCTTCTGTACATGTGAGATCCAATCTTGGGGCCTTTTTCGGCATCCTGCCGGAGGGAGATTCGATCACGGAGGGCTTCTACATCAACACCATTACCTCTCCGATGAAACGTGAGTAGTTTACCACAGACCTTGGGGTCCATAGTTATTAGCTAGATGGCTTCTTCTCTCTCTTTAATTCTCAATACCATGTTCTCCTCGATGTTCTTGGAGATCTATTCGATGTAATACTCTTTTGCGGTGTGTTTGCGGAGATCTAATGAATTGTGGATTTATGATCAAGATTATCTATGAATATTATTTGTTTCTTCTCTGAATTCTTTTATGCATGCTTTTATATCTTTGCAAGTCTCTTTGAATTATCGGTTTAGTTTGGCCAACTATATTGATCTTTCTTGCAATGGGAGAAGTGCGTAGCTTTGGGTTCAATCTTGTGGTGTCCTTTCCCAGTGACAGTAGGGGCAGCAAGGCATGTATTGTCTTGTTGCCATCAAGGATAAAAAGATGGGGGTTTCATCATGTTGCTTGATTTAATTCCTCTACATCATGTCATCTTGCTTAATGCGTTACTCCGTTCTTTATGAACTCAATACTCTAGATGCATGTTGGAAAGTGGTCGATGTGTGGAGTAATAGTAGTAGATGCAGGCAGGAGTCAGTCTACTTGACACGGACGTGATGCATATGTTCATGATCATTGCCTTAGATATCGTCAGAACTATACGCTTTCCTATCAATTAGTCGACGGTAATTTGTTCACCCACCGTAATACATGCTACCTTGAGAGAAGCCACTAGTGAAACCTATGGCCCCAGGTCTCTTTTCCGTATTATTGAATCTCGGTTACATCTTGCTAGTTTCCGATCTACTATTTGAAATCTTTACTTTCCAATCTATAAACCAAAAATACCAAAAATATTTACTTACCGTTTATCTATCTCTATCAGATCTCACTTTTGCGAGTGACGGTGAAGGGGTTGGCAACCCCTTTATCGCGTTGGTTGCAAGTTGTTGATTGTTTGTGTAGGTATTCGGTGACTTGTGTGTTGTCTCCTACTGGATTGATACCTTGGTTCTCAAAACTGAGGGAAATACTTATGCTACTTTTGCCACATCGCCCTTTCCTCTTCAAGGGAAAACCAACGCAAGCTCAAGAGGTAGCAGCATACCATTTGATTCGGAGCTGGTGATGATATCTGGTGGCGGGAGGTACCATGGCTCGGTAGCCATTGGAGATGGACTTATCCGTTGTCCTCACACTCTCCAAGAGATCAAGGTGCGCCAAACGAGCTCAGGTCCTGAGATAAGACCTCGTCCATGGCTAATCGAGCTCGCCTTCCAGGTTAGTTATAAACTCAGATTTCTTTCAACATTGTGTGTGCAGCCATCGATGATTACAATGCTAACGAGGAGTGGTGTGGCAGGCTGATCTTCAGAGTGAGAGAGATAGAACCCAGGCGCTTCTGGCGAAGAGGGACTGGGAGGCGGAGGAGAAGCAGCAAGAGTTGGAGGAGAGGACTGCAAGATTGATAGAGGAGGAGAGGGCACAGAATGACATGCAGAACCGGTCCATGTACGAGCTCCTCGTGGTAAGTTTATTCTGCATATTAGCCAGACCATTCACTTAATGTTCTTTTCATTACTAACTAGTACGACTGACCCGTGAAAACCAAATATGCAGTCTGTTTGCGAGAAGACCGGTCAGGGCCCTCCACCGATGCCAGAGATTTCTCCGGGGACCACGGTGAGTTTAATTTGAGTGGTCATTACTTACTAGTATTAACATTTGAGTGGCGTCAAGCTAACGAGACATTGCAAATGATCTTTTGTGCAGGTGCCTCCAGACATGCATCACACGATCCTTCTCCAGGTGGTGGTACCGGCATGAGAAATGCCAGTAGTTCACCTCCGTGATGCCGGTAAGTTTTCTCTAGTGTTTTGCTTACCAAATGCATAAAGACCTAGACTTAGCTTTATTTCCTCCAAAATACTTACCATAATGACCTAGACTTGGCTTATCTTCCTCCAAAATGACATAATTAGCTTACTTAGCTCCAAAATGATATATACTTATCTTTGTTTCCTCCAAAATGACCTAAGTTAGCTCTAATATGATCCATTTTACCTAGGTTAGCTCCAAAATGACTAAGTTTACCTAGGTTAGCTCCAAACATCCATTTTACCTACGTTAGCTCCAAAATGACCAATCTTACCTAGGTTAGCTCCAATATGATCCATTTTAGCTAGGTTAGCTCCAAAATGATCCACTTTACCTACGTTAGCTAAAAAATGACATAATTACTTATGTTAGCACAAAAATGACCTACACTTACCTTTATTTCCTCCAAATTGACATAATAAGCTTAATTAGCTCAAAAATGGCAGAATTACCTATGTAAGCTCTAAAATGACACAAATAAGGAATAAGAAGAAGAAAAACAAGGAAGAGGAGAAAAATAAAGAATATAAGAAGAAAGAGAAGAAAAATAAAGAATAAAGAAGAAGAATGAGAAGGAAAAAGGGTAAAACCCTTCTTCTTCTAGTTTTCTTCTTCTTCTTCTACCAAATGACCTAAGTTAGTTCTAAGTTAGCTCTAATATTCTTAGTTACCTAGGTTAGCTCAATAATGACCTATACTAAGCTGCTTTATATCAAAAATGGCATAATATGCTCAGTTCACTCAAAAATGGCATAATTAGCTAGGTTAGCTCCATTTTACCTAAGTATGCTTAGTTCTTCTTCTTCTTCTTCTAGTCTTCTTCTTCTAATTTTCTTGTTTCCCATTTTGCAGAATTCATTCACTTCATGGAAGCTTGCATGGATGGAGTGTTTGTTTCCCCTTTCTGCTTTTCTTTTGTATCGATGAATAATGTGGAACTTGTTATATGGATGCATGGAACTATGTGTTGGATGAACAATGTGGACTATTGTAATATGTATGGATGGAACTATGTGTTGGTTATGTATGTATGATGAAACTTGTGTGTTGGATATGTCATATGTCTGTTGTGCCTGTAAAACAATATCATATATTTTGCTGTGAAATTGCTTGGATGTAAGAAAAAACAGAAAAAATGAGACAATGCAGCCTCTTTGCCATCTGCCACCGATGGCAAAGGCCTATTTGTCGTCCTCCACAGACGGCAAACAGGCCATGTGGCAGCAACCTATACAACCTGGGAGTTATGCCATATGGTTTCTTTGCCGTTCGTGGTAGACGACAAAGGGGATAACAAAGGCTACCGTTAGCCACCTAACATGGCTAACGACTATGTGTTGCTGTCCGGATTCTTTGCCGTCAGCCACAGACAGCAAACATTGTCAGGACCCCGATCCTAAGTCACACTTATCTAGCATGTAACACATCATATCACTTTGCGGCCTCATGCACGGTATTCCCACGGGTGCCACCTTACCTGGCCCGGGACCGTTTGCGCCTTTTGGCTCACGTATATGATAGTGCTGCTAGCATCCATATGACAAGAACCCGGGCTGACATGGCTAGTCGTGAACCCAAAGTGGCACTAACTTACAGGGACAGGCATACATGACCCAACAACGAACGTGTCGGTCATCAGCGAGTGAATCCGGGCTGTAGCAACTGGGCTAGCAGGACTCCGGTAAATCGGGCTGTAGCAGGCTAACAGGACTCCGGTAGACACCGCGTGACATTTCCCCGAAGGGACAGACACAGGAACGAAGAAGGACACACGCCGGCCAGCCTAAGTGTTCCGGAGCAGTAGCAAGCTACAAAGGCTCAGTGGAAGCACTAGGAGACATTTCTCGGTAAGAGATGCTACCAAGGATAAACAACTAGATAGTCAGACCCCACACATACCAAGCATTTCAATAACATTCACACAATATGCTCGATATGTGTAAATACAACATGGCATCACAACATGACTCTACAACTCAAGTATTTTATTCAATAGGCTCCGAGGAGCGAGATATTACAAGCATGAGTCTCATGACCCAACATTCAGAGCAAACAAGTCAAGCACAAGCGGAAGCTTAACATATCTGAGTACAGACATCTACAAAAGAAAAAGGCTGAGAAGCCTGACTGTCTATCAGATCCTGCCGAGGGCACAAGATCGTAGCTGAGGTAACAAGCTAGACGTCGAAGTCCACGTGGAACTACTAGCGAGACTGAAGTCTCTCTGCAAAACATAAATTAAGCAACGTGAGTACAAATGTACCCAGCAAGACTTACATCAGAACTAACTACATATGCATCATTATCAACAAAGGGGATGGTGGGGTTTAACTACAGCAAGCCAGCTTTGACTCGGTGGCTATCCTGAACTACGACTGCAAGTAACTCTTTTGAGGTGGCGCACACGAGTCCACATATTCACCAACCAATACACCACTATGGTTCCGCTCCCGTCTCCCTACGAGAATGCCATCCATAGTACTCACGCTTATCTTGCGTATTTTAGAGTATCCACTTTCACTTGTCTATGAACTGTACAGGCAACCCAGAAGTCCTTTACCGCGGACACGGCTATTCGAATAGATCATATTAACCCTGCAGGGGTGTACTTCTGCACACACGCTCTCACCACTTACCTCCGTTTACACGACATGTACTCGGCAACCTTCAAGCGGAAGCCCAGCGAGGGTGTAAGCCACGACCTGACTAACCACACAAGTCTCTCGAACAGGTTTATCGCCTATTCGGGTTCCATCCGCAAGGAGATCCGGCCAGGGTGTCGCTCACGGCCCCAAACGATGTGAGCAGGGTTCCCAAGCCCACCATCCGGGTGCCACTTGGTACACCGTGCCACTGTGCCTAGTCTGTCCCAAGCCCACCTGTACCGGGTGCCACTTGGTAGACTACTAACACTACCTACAAACACCAGAAACTAGTTGCAACTCCTGGACAAAGATCAGGTTGATTAATAAATTGAGAGGGGCACTTAAGCATTCCAATGCGTGGTAGTAGCTGTTCATGGATCACAAACACAGAACTCAGTTCCTAAGGACGGCTTCAATGAGACAACCCACCATGTACTCCTACATGGCCTCTCACCGCTACCTTTACCAAATCGTGTTCACACACTTAGCTCACACACAGTAGGACATGTTCACACACCTCCAATTCATCCCCGATGAATCAGACCTGACTCAACTCTAAGCAGTAGCAGGCATGACAAACAAGCATGAATGAGTAGGCACATCAGGGCTCAAACAACTCCTACTCATGCTAGTGGGTTTCATCTATTTACTGTGGCAATGACAGGTCATGCAGAGGAAAGGGCATCAACTACCGCAGCATGTAACAGTTGAATCATTGCTGTCCTAATGCAGTAAAAGAGAGCAGGAGCGAGAGAGTGGGATTGTATCGGAATGAACAAGGGGGTTTTGCTTGCCTGGCACTTCTGAAGATAATATAGCTCTTCATCGGTGTCATCGAACTCATCGTCGGACCGTCGTCTATCGAGAGGGGACAAACACCGGCAAACAAGGAAGAACACAATCAATGCAATGCACAATATGATGCATGACCATGATATGGCAATATGCTGTGATTTGGGCTAATGCAACTAGCAACCAGATTAAATGAAGTTGGTTTGAATCAAAGATTCAAATTCAAACTCCATATGTGATTTCTTAAATGCCATTCATATGATTTGTACTAAACAGCAGATATAAGTTGTTCTAACATGCACGAAAATGGTACAGATGGATAGATTGGATTTTTTTGATCATTTTCCATATATAAATTATTTCATTTGGAGTTACGGTTGATTTTCTATGAATTTTAGAAGTTTTGGCTATTTTCTGGAATTTCCTGTATAAGAATAAATCCAGTAAAAGATTAATTGCGTCAGCACTGCGTCAGGGTGACGTCAGCGGTCAACGGGGCGGTCCAGGTCAAACTGACCAGTGGGTCCCGTCTGTCAGTAGTTAGTTAAACTAATTAATTTAGTTAGCACTAATACTGGGTTAGTTAGCAGGGAGGGCCCCACCTGTCATGGACCCAAGGGTCAAACTGGGCCCACCCGGTCAACTTGGTCAGCGGGGTCAAACCCGCCGGACTTGGTCCACGGCTCGTCGCCGGTGAAGCCCGAGACGGCGGAGGGGGTCAGAATTTGCCCACGGTCGACCAAATCGACTGCTGTTTGGTCCTACGCGTAGCTGGGGCTCGGCGCATCTAGTAGGCCAAGCGGGAGGAGTTGGGGGGGTCTGAGTCGATGGCGGCGAGCACGAATGCGGCGGCTGGAGTTCGGATCTTGGAGGCTTTGGTGTTGCGAAGCGTGGCAGGAGCAGCTGGAGGGGGTTTTGGGCTTCTGGCGTTGTGCTGAGCACGGCTATGCGCTCGGTTGCAGCCGTAGGTGACTGAGGCCACGACAGCGACATGAACAGCAGCGATGAGCTCTCAGCTCCGACGGCTAGCACGGCTAGTGAACGGAAACGAGCTCGAGGAGTAGGGGAGAAGACGGCGGAGCTCACATCAGAGTCGAAGCGGAGCTCGGCAGGCTCGGGGAGGCGTCGGAGACGGTGAATCAGCGACGACGATCTTCGGCGGCCGACGAGGGAGACGGCGGCGGTGGCGGCATAGCAGAGCTTCCGGCACCACGTGACTCGGTGGAGAGGACGAAGACAGCAAGGCGGAGACGCCTGGGACGGAGAGGGAGCGGGGGAGTGGCTGTGGCCGCGGCGGTGTTCGTCGGCAGCGACGGATGCGCTCGGAAGAGGAAGCAGAGGAGGGAGAAGAGGTCGAGAGAGAGCAGAGAGCGAGGGGAGAGACAGAGGGGGCTGCGGGGCGTATCCAGACGCGTCGGAGGCCCCTCGATGGCAAGCAGGAGGTGGCAAGGCTGGCGTCGGCGCTCGCCACCGAGCTACTTCGGGGCGAGGGGGAGGAAGACGACAGAGAGGAGGAGGTGGGGTGGGTCGGCCAGCTCAGATGGGCCGCACAGAGTAGGGCCTCTCGGCTGTAGGTAAGCGCCAGGTAACTCTCTCTCTCTCTCTTTTATTTCTGTTTTTCTATTTCTGACATTTGTTTTAATTTGGTTTTTGAACCAAACTAATTTTATTGCTTCTGATAAATTTTGCAGGGACTAAAAAGGATTATTCAAAAGCCCCTCAATAAAAATCAGAATTATTGGAGCAATAAATTATTTATAGTATCTATTTGCTCCAATTCAAAATACAATATGTGTTAATTCAACAATCCAAAATGTCATGCAAAAATGTGCATCACCTCTGGTTGCTGTTTGCAGCATTTTCCAAAAATTATGAACATTTTTGAAGGCCGTTTGGGTTCACTGAAAAATATTTTAGTTGAACCTCGTGGATTCCTTTTTATGCTAGGGTTTGAACATCCCACATTTCGAGTTCATTTGAAAAGTTAAACATGATGCACACATGAAGGGCTAGCCTACTGCATACCAGGACTAGGGATGTGACAACTCGCCCCCACTAAAGAAGAATCTCGTCCCGAGATTCAAGCGTAGGGTAAGATGAAGGGGGAACGCAAACTAACATAATTGTCACGATCCAGGAGGCACTTCAAAGAACGTTGACTCGATCACCATCATTGTCTTGATGTCTTGCCCCGTTAACTCCAACTAACATGACAATGAGAGGGAAAGGAAAACTCTAGAGGGATCGATCTTATCGAAGGTCAAACAACTCATGATCAACTCACGGAGGGGGACACTGAAACATCTCTCGAGCTGAGACACAAAGCATTCGACCAGAGGGATGGAGTGAAATACATGACAAAGGTTCACTAGGTAGGCAATAATTCCACACCTAAGAAGGTGGTGAACGGTTGTCAATGTAGCGAGGAGTTGAGTTGCCACGATACCATAACGATGCACCTTAGGGAAGGTAACTCGTAGAAATATCCCCTTAAGTGGCAAAAAGAATTACCTTTGATTTATAGATCATTGAAACTCTTTATACCAGCCTAAAGCAATTCTCGAGCGATCGTTTAGAGGGGTTCGGTAGAATGGCATACCCGGATTAGAATGGATGATGTGGATTACCTTGTTGAAAACAACACAAGGGATGATTTTAGTAACTGGGAGAAGCTCAACGGTAGAGAGTGAGTCCACTGTTTGAAAATTTATAGCATAACCGAGGAAACTGAGAGCAATCCCAGTTAGTGCCAATGATAACACCTAGCGCTTGTGTGTGCTCTCAAGAACTTGAGCATTTCTATATTCATTAAGGTTTTACCAATTTCCGTAGCGAGGATCCTGGCAACACATCATACTACCATGATGAATACCGGTGGAAGATGCAGATGCAAAGGAAGATAACACCTTCTCAGATTTCACCTTAGCAATGCCAAGGGGACGAAATCTGGATGATCGACCGGGAGACATTTAGCACTCCGCTTCTAAAGTTCTCCTTGATGTGCTAGCATAACCCATTCATTGAAATGGTTTAGTATCTAGAACATCAAGTAATAGGTCGGACTTCAGGAGCTCAAGAATCCATAAGGAATAACTACATAAGTAAATCCTGCGAGATCCTTATGGAGAGGTGGCCCACTTCCTCCATCAAAATACTACAATAATGGGTCTTCCGGCTGGGTGTGTTGGCCACTACATCCACTTTACCGGTTATCAAGAGACCAATATTATATTTCTTGGAAAATGCTCCAACCATCATATCTACCTGAGATTCAGATCTGGTTGGTGTCAGGATACTCCAGACTCATCGAGTCTAGAAAGAAAAATGAAAGTTTGCAACACAAATTGATGAGACAACATTGTGAAATTCTCGGGGAATGATCTACGGTAGTAAGCTCCAAAACATGAGCTGGTTCTGCTACACACATGTGAACATGTTGTTCCGGACAAGCATGACCACATGGTAGTCTTACAACAAAACACTACCGAGTTCTGGTTGGGAACCATCATCGAGGATATCGGAGTCTTGTGCATGATCTAGAATTAACACAATCAATTCCTTTTCCTTGAGCAAATCAATCAGTGGCTTGGGGTGCTAGGGAATACATATGGGATGAAGGTTGCAAGTCTCCAAACCATAGAATACTTCGCACATATGCTTGACTGACTTGGGATGATTCCGGAGGAGGCAAAAATAAACTTTCTTGAATTCACGACGGCAACTTCCATCAAATGCACATGAATTAGAGGGAGTCACTTCTTTCATCTGGACATATGCTTCACGAACGGGTCATGAAGAAAATGCTTACACAAGTTTCCAATGCTAACTTAGATGTTCAACATGAACAATGGAGAAGACAAAATGCTGCTGATGGGCTCAACAACAACTCATCGGAATTTCCATATCACTGGATTTCCAGCATTATGTGAACAATGTGATAGTATTGGTCAGACCAAAAGATGTAATGGTGTATGCTCGAGGAATCAACCACGAGTAAAACAACATTATGAATATCGTTGGTTCTGATTTGATTTGACGATATCCTATACTCAAATCAAAGTTTTTATAAGACATTAGGTCCAACAACTGATCACAGGGCCCAATCGATGAAGATATCATTTTTCTTCAACTAACACACCAACACCAGGATATCCCTTAAAATGAACTAAGTTGGACAAGCTTCCATCTTCCAACTCTCCAGGTTGTTGTTTAGCTTAACCAACAAGCTCAGGGGTATCCAACACAGATTCTTGGAGAAAAGGTGGTTTACAAGGAAACCAACTTGATCATGAACTCAACATAGCGGTCAGGTGGCAACCTGGTGATACTTTCGAGAAGATATTCGGAAAATCATGAACCACCGATATGCTACTAAGCTCGAGAACAATCTTGCTGTTCAGGGCAAGACGATATGATCAAGCGAGCAAGGGATTGACACAATCCGAACTCATTGATCGAAGAGTGCACCAGGGATATGGACTAGGTAGCATGATCAACCTTAGGATGCTGATTCAATAACCAACATGATAAGGATGTAATTATTGCCCTTTAATTACCAAGCAACGGAGTTGCTAGGAGTATAGATTGCACACATCACAGTTCACTTGTCGGCATTTCGGTTATTATAACACGGGGACCGAGGTGTGAATAATGATGGAGAGAGTATCACTGTATCAAGAGTTCATAAGAGAAGGTGCAACCCTCATGACATTCCTGACATAAAGTGGGTAATACTTCAGGGTAGAATAGAACAAAAGCTGGGTTGGCATTTTGATCTGCGGAGTACAACTGCTTTGACCCAATCCGGGAAATGGATAAGGTACTGGAGTTTGTTTCTCCCAGTCATTCCAGAATAGAATGGCTTGACGGACCACAAGAGTAATAGGTATCGATGAACGAATGCGCATACTCTTGACTATCAATTGATAGACGAGGGTCGGAATACAACTAAAGGGGGACAACTCAAAGGAACATATGATTTTCTGAGTTGTGGATGCATAGATTAATATGTCGAACCAAGTTCAACAAGTTTCTTCCGGATAATCCATGCAGAGAGGTAGGACTGACAGATTCACAACATAGCATCGAGAACTCGTTAAGAGCACTCTGGTTGCGATCTTTTGGTTCAAAGAACTTCTGCCATAAGCAGTTCATGGTATTTGGAAGAAGGAAATACCACAGACCTCGAGGACTATCGCAAAGGTTACTAATATCCTAAAGGAACTAGCAAACACTATCAACACGAAATAAGTAGGGTGAATCTCGGGTTTCAAAACCCAGGAGTAGAATACCTACTACTAGGTAGCATCACAGGATGCTTTCGAGAATAAAGGCCAGAATCATCACACTAGGACACAAATCATGGCTAGATTACTAGATGATCCCCTAAGACACCTAGGGTCATAATAATAACTCCAACATATATGTCGAGGTAATAGAATGCCTCAACTCAACGTTTAGTGTGGTTAACCTGGCCAGAAAGGTCATCGAAAACAGAGGGAAGGATCTTGCAATTGCATCAGATTATTTAGAAACCTGGGATGACTCGGATAGCATAACGGCTGTAAATGCTCAAAAGGATTTAAGACATCCTGCAAAATGGCGGCATAACCACTCGAACATCATAATATCAAGGTTTCGAGATCAGCTATCAACACGCGGAGGTAGTAGGAACTGAACTGAGGCGTGAAACCATCAACCCTAAGAGTCTATGGATTAGTAACACATGATCCTGATAGAAAGAAGATAAAACCTAGTTCCTTAACCCCGTAGGAAAGATAAGATGACTCAGATCAGAAGGCATAAGGTATAAGGAGTAAAAAGAGCCTTACGTTCCATCCCACAATCAATTCCCTTACATAACTAAAGCATTTATAGCCTCAACTTCGACCAGTTTGGCTTGGTAATCCTACAAGCAGTCAAGCTCTGATATCAAAGTTGTCAGGACCCTGATCCTAAGTCACACTGATCTAGCATGTAACACATCATATCACTTTGCGGCCTCATGCACGGTATTCCCACGGGTGCCACCTTACCTGGCCCGGGACCGTTTGCGCCTTTTGGCTCATGTATATGATAGTGCCGCTAGCATCCATATCACAAGAACCCGGGCTGACATGGCTAGTCGTGAACCCAAAGTGGCACTAACTTACAGGGACAGGCATACATGACCCAACAACGAACGTGTCGGTCATCAGCGAGTGAATCCGGGCTGTAGCAACTGGGCTAGCAGGACTCCGGTAAACCGGGCTATAGCAGGCTAACAGGACTCCAGTAGACACCGCGTGACATTTCCCCGAAGGGACAGACACAGGAACAAAGAAGGACACATGCCGGCCAGCCTAAGTGTTCCGGAGCAGTAGCAAGCTACAAAGGCTCAGTGGAAGCACTAGGAGACATTTCTCGGTAAGAGATGCTACCAAGGATAAACAACTAGATAGTCAGACCCCACACATACCAAGCATTTCAATAACATTCACACAATATGCTCGATATGTGTAAATACAACATGGCATCACAACATGACTCTACAACTCAAGTATTTTATTCAATAGGCTCCGAGGAGAGAGATATTACAAGCATGATTCTCATGACCCAACATTCAGAGCAAACAAGTCAAGCACAAGCGGAAGCTTAACATATCTGAGTACAGACATCTACAAAAGAAAAAGGCTGAGAAGCCTGACTGTCTATCAGATCCTGCCAAGGGCACAAGATCGTAGCTGAGGTAACAAGCTAGACGTCGAAGTCCACGTGGAACTACTAGCGAGACTGAAGTCTCTCTGCAAAACATAAATTAAGCAACGTGAGTACAAATGTACCCAGCAAGACTTACATTAGAACTAACTACATATGCATCATTATCAACAAAGGGGGTGGTGGGGTTTAACTGCAGCAAGCCAGCTTTGACTCGGTGGCTATCCTGAGTTACGACTGCAAGTAACTCTTTTGAGGTAGCGCACACGAGTCCACATATTCACCAACCAATACACCACTATGGTTCCGCTCCCGTCTCCCTACGAGAATGCCATCCATAGTACTCACGCTTATCTTGCGTATTTTAGAGTATCCACTTTCACTTGTCTATGAACTGTACAGGCAACCCAGAAGTCCTTTACCGCGGACACGGCTATTCGAATAGATCATATTAACCCTACAGGGGTGTACTTCTTCACACACGCTCTCACCACTTACCGCCGTTTACACGACATGTACTCGGCAACCTTCAAGCGGAAGCCCAGCGAGGGTGTCGGCCACGACCTGACTAACCACACAAGTCTCTCGTCCAGGTTTATCGCCTATTCGGGTTCCATCCGCAAGGAGATCCGGCCGGGGTGTCGCTCACGGCCCCAAACGATGTGAGCAGGGTTCCCAAGCCCACCATCCGGGTGCCACTTGGTACACCGTGCCACTGTGCCTAGTCTGTCCCAAGCCCACCTGTACTGGGTGCCACTTGGTAGACTACTAACACTACCTACAAACACCAGAAACTAGTTGCAACTCCTGGACAGAGATCAGGTTGATTAATAAATCGAGAGGGGCACTTAAGCATTCCAATGTGTGGTAGTAGCTGTTCATGGATCACAAACACAGAACTCAGTTCCTAAGGACGGCTTCAATGAGACAACCCACCATGTACTCCTACATGGCCTCTCACCGCTACCTTTACCAAATCGTGTTCACACACTTAGCTCACACACAGTAGGACATGTTCACACACCTCCAATTCATCCCCGATGAATCAGACCTGACTCAACTCTAAGCAGTAGCAGGCATGACAAACAAGCATGAATGAGTAGGCACATCAGGGCTCAAACAACTCCTACTCATGCTAGTGGGTTTCATCTATTTACTGTGGCAATGACAGGTCATGCAGAGGAAAGGGGTTCAACTACCGCAGCATGTAACAGTTGAATCGTTGTTGTCCTAATGCAGTAAAAGAGAGCAGGAGCGAGAGAGTGGGATTGTATCGGAATGAACAAGGGGGTTTTGCTTGCCTGGCACTTCTGAAGATAATATAGCTCTTCATCGGTGTCATCGAACTGATCGTCGGAACGTCGTCTATCGAGAGGGGACAAACACCGGCAAACAAGGAAGAACACAATCAATGCAATGCACAATATGATGCATGATCATGATAGGGCGATATGCTGTGATTTGGGCTAATGCAACTAGCAACCAGATTAAATGAAGTTGGTTTGAATCAAAGATTCAAATTCAAACTCCATATGTGATTTCTTAAATGCCATTCATATGATTTGTACTAAACAGCAGCTATAAGTTGTTCTAACATGCACGAAAATGGTACAGATGGATAGATCGGATTTTTTTGATCATTTTTCATATATAAATTATTTCATTTGGAGTTACGGTTGATTTTCTATGAATTTTAGAAGTTTTGGATATTTTCTGGAATTTCCTGTATAAGAATAAATCCAGTAAAAGATTAATTGCGTCAGCACTGCGTCAGGGTGACATCAGCGGTCAACGGGGCGGTCCAGGTCAAACTGACCAGTGGGTCCCGTCTGTCAGTAGTTAGTTAAACTAACTAAATTTAGTTAGCGCTAATCATGGGTTAGTTAGCAGGGAGGGCCCCACCTGTCATGGACCCAAGGGTCAAACTGGGCCCACCCGGTCAACTTGGTCAGCGGGGTCAAACCCGCCGGACTTGGTCCACGGCTCGTCGCCGGTGAAGCCCGAGATGGCGGAGGGGGTCAGAATTTGCCCACGGTCGACCAAATCGACCGCTGTTTGGTCCTACGCGTAGCTGGGGCTCGGCGCATCTAGTAGGCCAAGCGGGAGGAGTTGGGGTGGTCTGAGTCGATGGCGGCGAGCACGAATGCGGCGGCCGGAGTTCGGATCTCGGCGGCTTCGGTGTTGCGAAGCGTGGCAGGAGCAACTAGAGGGGGTTTTGGGCTTCTGGCGTTGCGTTGAGCACGGCTATGCGCTCGGTTGCAGCCGTAGGTGACTGAGGCCACGACAGCGACATGAATAGCAGCGATGAGCTCTCAGCTCCGACGGCTAGCACGGCTAGTGAACGGAAACGAGCTCCAGGAGTAGGGGAGAAGACGGCAGAGCTCACATCAGAGTCGAAGCGGAGCTCGGCAGGCTCGGGGAGGCGTCGGAGACGGTGAATCAGCGACGACGATCTTCGGCGGCCAACGAGGGAGACGGCGGCGGTGGCAGCACAGCAGAGCTTCTGGCACCACGTGACTCGGTGGAGAGGACGAAGACAGCAAGGTGGAGACGCCTGGGACGGAGAGGGAGCGGGGGAGTGGCTGTGGCCGCGGCGGTGTTCGTCGGCAGCGACGGATGCGCTCGGAAGAGGAAGCAGAGGAGGGAGAAGAGGTTGAGAGAGAGCAGAGAGCAAGGGGAGAGACAGAGGGGGCTGCGGGGCGTATCCAGACGCGTTGGGGGCGCCTCGATGGCAAGCAGGAGGTGGCAAGGCTGGCGTCGGCGCTCGCCACCGAGCTACTTCGGGGCGAGGGGGAGGAAGACGACAGAGAGGAGGAGGTGGGGTGGGTCGGCCAGCTCAGATGGGCCGCACAGAGCAGGGCCTCTCGGCTGTAGGTAAGCGCCAGGTAACTCTCTCTCTCTTTTATTTCTGTTTTTCTATTTCTGACATTTGTTTTAATTTGGTTTTTGAACCAAACTAATTTTATTGCTTCTGATAAATTTTGCAGGGACTAAAAAGGATTATTCAAAAGCCCCTCAATAAAAATCAGAATTATTGGAGCAATAAATTCTTTATAGTATCTATTTGCTCCAATTCAAAATACAATATGTGTTAATTCAACAATCCAAAATGTCATGCAAAAATGTGCATCACCTCTGGTTGCTGTTTGCAGCATTTTCCAAAAATGATGAACATTTTTGAAGGCCATTTGGGTTCACTGAAAAATATTTTAGTTGAACCTCGTGGATTCCTTTTTATGCTAGGGTTTGAACATCCCCCATTTCGAGTTCATTTGAAAAGTTAAACATGATGCACACATGAAGGGCTAGCCTACTGCATACCAGGACTAGGGATGTGACAACTCGCCCCCACTAAAGAAGAATCTCGTCCCGAGATTCAAGCGTAGGTTAAGATGAAGGGGGAACGCAAACTAACATAATCTTCACGATCCAGGTGGCACTTCAAAGAACGTTGACTCGATCACCATCATTGTCTTGATGTCTTGCCCCTTAACTCCAACTAACATGACAATGAGAGGGAAAGGAAAACTCTAGAGGGATCGATCTTATCGAAGGTCAAACAACTCATGATCAACTCACGGAGGGGGACACTGAAACATCTCTCGAGCTGAGACACAAAGCATTCGACCAGAGGGATGGAGTGAAATACATGACAAAGGTTCACTAGGTAGGCAATAATTCCACACCTAAGAAGGTGGTGAACGGTTGTCAATGTAGCGAGGAGTTGAGTTGCCATGATACCATAACGATGCACCTTAGGGAAGGTAACTCGTAGAAATATCCCCTTAAGTGGCAAAAAGAATTACCTTTGATTTATAGATAATTGAAACTCTTTATACCAGCCTAAAGCAATTCTCGAGCGATCGTTTAGAGGGGTTCGGTAGAATGGCATACCCGGATTAGAATGGATGATGTGGATTACCTTGTTGAAAACAACACAAGGGATGATTTTAGTAACTGGGAGAAGCTCAACGGTAGAGAGTGAGTCCACTGTTTGAAAAGTTATAGCATAACCGAGGAAACTGAGAGCAATCCCAGTTAGTGCCAATGATAACACCTAGCGCTTGTGTGTGCTCTCAAGAACTTGAGCATTTCTATATTCATCAAGGTTTTACCAATTTCCGTAGCGAGGATCCTGGCAACACATCATACTACCATGATGAATACCGGTGGAAGATGCAGATGCAAAGGAAGATAACACCTTCTCAGATTTCACCTTAGCAATGCCAAGGGGACGAAATCTGGATGATCGACCGGGAGACATTTAGCACTCCGCTTCTAAAGTTCTCCTTGATGTGCTAGCATAACCCATTCATTGAAATGGTTTAGTATCTAGAACATCAAGTAATAGGTCGGACTTCAGGAGCTCAAGAATCCATAAGGAATAACTACATAAGTAAATCCTGCGAGATCCTTATGGGGAGGTGGCCCACTTCCTCCATCAAAATACTACAATAATGGGTCTTCCGGCTGGGTGTGTTGGCCACTACATCCACTTTACCGGTTATCAAGAGACCAATATTATAGTTCTTGGAAAATGCTCCAACCATCATATCTGCCTGAGATTCAGATCTGGTTGGTGTCAGGATACTCCAGACTCATCGAGTCTAGAAAGAAAAATGAAAGTTTGCAACACAAATTGATGAGACAGCATTGCGAAATTCTTGGGGAATGATCTACGGTAGTAAGCTCCAAAACATGAGCTGGTTCTGCTACACACATGTGAACATGTTGTTCTAGACAAGCATGACCACATGGTAGTCTTACAAGAAAACACTACCGAGTTCTGGTTGGGAACCATCATTGAGGATATTGGAGTCTTGTGCATGATCTAGAATTAACACAACCAATTCCTTTTCCTTGAGCAAATCAATCAGTGGCTTGGGGTGCTAGGGAATACATATGGGATGAAGGTTGCAAGTCTCCAAACCATAGAATACTTCGCACATATGCTTGACTGACTTGGGATGATTCCGGAGGAGGCAAAAATAAACTTTCTTGAATTCACGACGGCAACTTCCATCAAATGCACATGAATTAGAGGGAGTCACTTCTTTCATCCGGACATATGCTTCACGAACGGGTCATGAAGAAAATGCTTACACAAGTTTCCAATGCTAACTTAGATGTTCAACATGAACAATGGAGAAGACAAAATGCTGCTGATGGGCTCAACAGCAACTCATCAGAATTTCCATATCACTGGATTTCCAGCATTATGTGAACAATGTGATAGTATTGGTTAGACCAAAAGATGTAATGGTGTATGCTCGAGGAATCAACGACGAGTAAAACAACATTATGAATATCGTTGGTTCTGATTTGATTTGACGATATCCCATACTCAAATCAAAGTTTTTATAAGACATTAGGTCCAACAACTGATCACAGGGCCCAATGAATGAAGATATCATTTTTCTTCAACTAACACACCAACACCAGGATATCCCTCAAAATGAACTAAGTTGGACAAGCTTCCATCTTCCAACTCTCCAAGTTGTTGTTTAGCTTAACCAACAAGCTCAGGGGTATCCAACACAGATTCTTGGAGAAAAGGTGGTTTACAAGGAAACCAACTTGATCATGAACTCAACATAGCGGTCAGGTGGCAACCTGGTGATACTTTCGAGAAGATATTCGGAAAATCACGAACCACCGATATGCTACTAAGCTCGAGAACAATCTTGCTGTTCAGGGCAAGACGATATGATCAAGCGAGCAAGGGATTGACACAATCCGAACTCATTGATCGAAGAGTGCACCAGGGATATGGACTAGGTAGCATGATCAACCTTAGGATGCTGATTCAATAACCAACATGATAAGAATGTAATTATTGCCCTTTAATTACCAAGCAACGGAGTTGCTAGGAGTATAGATTTCACACATCACGGTTCACTTGTCGGCATTGCGGTTATTATAACACGGGGACCGAGGTGTGAATAATGATGGAGAGAGTATCACTGTATCAAGAGTTCATAAGAGAAGGTGCAACCCTCATGACATTCCTGACATAAAGTGGGTAATACTTCAGGGTAGAACAGAACAAAAGCTGGGTTGGCATTTTGATCTGCGGAGTACAACTGCTTTGACCCAATCCAGGAAATGGATAAGGTACTGGAGTTTGTTTGTCCCAGTCATTCCAGAATAGAATGGCTTGACGGACCACAAGAGTAATAGGTATCGATGAACGAATGCGCATACTCTTGACTATCAATTGATAGACGAGGGTCGGAATACAACTAAAGGGGGACAACTCAAAGGAACATATGATTTTCTGAGTTGTGGATGCATAGATTAATATGTCGAACCAAGTTCAACAAGTTTCTTCCGGATAATCCATGCAGAGAGGTAGGACTGACAGATTCACAACATAGCATCGAGAACTCGTTAAGAGCACTCTGGTTGCGATCTTTTGGTTCAAAGAACTTCTGCCATAAGCAGTTCATGGTATTTGGAAGAAGGAAATACCACAGACCTCGAGGACTATCGCAAAGGTTGCTAATATCCTAAAGGAACTAGCAAACACTATCAACATGAAATAAGTAGGGTGAATCTCGGGTTTCAAAACCCAGGAGTAGAATACCTACTACTAGGTACCATCACAGGATGCTTTCGAGAATAAAGGCCAGAATCATCACACTAGGACACAAATCATGGCTAGATTACTAGATGATCCCCTAAGACACCTAGGGTCATAATAATAACTCCAACATATATGTCGAGGTAATAGAATGCCTCAACTCAACGTTTAGTGTGGTTAACCTGGCCAGAAAGGTCATTGAAAACAGAGGGAAGGATTTTGCAATTGCATCAGATTATTTAGAAACCTGGGATGACTCGGATAGCATAACGGCTGTAAATGCTCAAAAGGATTTAAGACATCCTGCAAAATGGCGGCATAACCACTCGAACATCATAATATCAAGGTTTCGAGATCAGCTATCAACACGCGGAGGTAGTAGGAACTGAACTGAGGCGTGAAACCATCAATCCTAAGAGTCTATGGATTAGTAACACATGATCCTGATAGGAAGAAGAGAAAACCTAGTTCCTTAACCCCGTAGGAAAGATAAGATGACTCAGATCAGAAGGCATAAGGTATAAGGAGTAAAAAGAGCCTTACGTTCCATCCCACAATCAATTCCCTTACATAACTAAAGCATTTCTAGACTCAACTTCGACCAGTTTGGCTTGGTAATCCTACAGGTACTCAAGCTCTGATATCAAAGTTGTCAGGACCCCGATCCTAAGTCACACCGATCTAGCATGTAACACATCATATCACTTTGCGGCCTCACACACGGTATTCCCACGGGTGCCACCTTACTTGGCCCGGGACCGTTTGCGCCTTTTGGCTCACGTATATGATAGTGCCGCTAGCATCCATATCACAAGAACCCGGGCTGACATGGCTAGTCGTGAACCCAAAGTGGCACTAACTTATAGGGAGAGGCATACATGACCCAACAACAAACGTGTCGGTCATCAGCGAGTGAATCTGGGCTGTAGCAACTGGGCTAGCAGGACTCCGGTAAACCGGGCTGTAGCAGGCTAACAGGACTCCGGTAGACACCGCGTGAAATTTCCCCGAAGGGACAGACACATGAACGAAGAAGGACACATGCCGGCCAGCCTAAGTGTTCTGGAGCAGTAGCAAGCTACCAAGGCTCAGTGGAAGCACTAGGAGACATTTCCCGGTAAGAGAGGCTACCAAGGATAAACAACTAGATAGTCAGATCCCACACATATCAAGCATTTCAATAACATTCACACAATATGCTCGATATGTGTAAATACAACATGGCATCACAACATGACTCTACAACTCAAGTATTTTATTCAATAGGCTTCGAGGATCGAGATATTACAAGCATGATTCTCATGACCCAACATTCAGAGCAAACAAGTCAAGCACAAGCGGAAGCTTAACATATCTAAGTACAGACATCTACAAAAGAAAAAGGCTGAGAAGCCTGACTGTCTATCAGATCCTACCAAGGGCACAAGATCGTAGCTGAGGTAACAAGCTAGACGTCGAAGTCCACGTGGAACTACTAGCGAGACTGAAGTCTCTCTGCAAAACATAAATTAAGCAACGTGAGTACAAATGTACCCAGCAAGACTTACATCAGAACTAACTACATATGCATCATTATCAACAAAGGGGATGGTGGGGTTTAACTGCAGTAAGCCAGCTTTGACTCGGTGGCTATCCTGAACTACGACTGCAAGTAACTCTTTTGAGGTGGTGCACACGAGTCCACATATTCACCAACCAATACACCACTATGGTTCTGCTCCCGTCTCCCTACGCGAACGCCATCCATAGTACTCACGCTTATCTTGTGTATTTTAGAGTATCCACTTTCACTTGTCTATGAACTGTACAGGCAACCCAGAAGTCCTTTACCGCGGATACGACTATTTGAATAGATCATATTAACCCTGTAGGGGTGTACTTCTTCACACACGCTCTCACCACTTACCGCCGTTTACACGACATGTACTCGGCAACCTTCAAGCGGAAGCCCAGCGAGGGTGTCGGCCACGACCTGACTAACCACACAAGTCTCTCGTCCAGGTTTATCGCCTATTCGGGTTCCATCTGCAAGGAGATCCGGTCGGGGTGTCGCTCACGGCCCCAAACGATGTAAGCAGGGTTCCCAAGCCCACCATCCGGGTGCCACTTGGTACACCGTGCCACTGTATCTAGTCTATCCCAAGCCCACCTGTACCGGGTGCCACTTGGTAGACTACTAAAACTACCTACAAACACCAGAGACTAGTTGCAACTCCTGGACAGAGATCAGGTTGATTAATAAATCGAGAGGGGCACTTAAGCATTCCAATGCGTGGTAGTAGCTGTTCATGGATCACAAACACAGAACTCAGTTCCTAAGGACGGCTTCAATGAGATAACCCACCATGTACTCCTACATGGCCTCTCACCGCTACCTTTACCAAATCGTGTTTCACACAGTTAGCTCACACACAGTAGGACATGTTCACACACCTCCAATTCATCCCCGGTGAATCAGACCTGACTCAACTCTAAGCAGTAGCAGGCATGACAAACAAGCATGAATGAGTAGGCACATCAGGGCTCAAACAACTCCTACTCATGCTAGTGGGTTTCATCTATTTACTGTGGCAATGACAGGTCATGCAGAGGAAAGGGGTTCAACTACCGCAGCATGTAACAGTTGAATCGTTGTTGTCCTAATGCAGTAAAAGAGAGCAGGAGCGAGAGAGTGGGATTGTATCGGAATGAACAAAGGGGTTTTGCTTGCCTGACACTTCTGAAGATAATATAGCTCCTCATCGGTGTCATCAAACTCATCGTCGGAACGTCGTCTATCGAGAGGGGACAAACACCGGCAAACAAGGAAGAACACAATCAATGCAATGCACAATATGATGCATGATCATGATACGGCAATATGCTGTGATTTGGGCTAATGCAACTAGCAACCAGATTAAATGAAGTTGGTTTGAATCAAAGATTCAAATTCAAACTCCATATGTGATTTCTTAAATGCCATTCATATGATTTGTACTAAACAGCAGATATAAGTTGTTCTAACATGCATGAAAATGGTACAGATGGATAGATTGGATTTTTCTGATCATTTTTCATATATAAATTATTCCATTTGGAGTTACGGTTGATTTTCTATGAATTTTAGAAGTTTTGGCTATTTTCTGGAATTTCCTGTATAGGAATAAATCCAGTAAAAGATTAATTGCGTCAGCACTGCGTCAGGGTGACGTCAGCGGTCAACGGGGCGGTCCAGGTCAAACTGACCAGTGGGTCCCGTCTGTCAGTAGTTAGTTAAACTAACTAAATTTAGTTAGCGCTAATCCTGGGTTAGTTAGCAGGGCGGGCCCCACTTGTCATGGACCCAAGGGTCAAACTGGGCCCACCCGGTCAACTTGGTCAGCGGGGTCAAACCCGCCGGACTTGGTCCACGGCTCGTCGCCGGTGAAGCCCGAGACGGCGGAGGGGGTCAGAATTTGCCCACAGTCGACCAAATCGACCGCGGTTTGGTCCTACGCGTAGCTGGGGCTCGCGCGCATCTAGTAGGCCAAGCGGGAGGAGCTGGGGTGGTCTGAGTCGACGGCGGCGAGCATGAATGCAACGGCCGGAGTTCGGGTCTTGGCAGTTTCGGTGTTGCGAAGTGCGGCAGGAGAAGCTGGAGGGGGTTTTGGGCTTCTGGCGTTGCGCTGAGCACGGCTATGTGCTCGGTTGCAGCCGTAGGTGACAGAGGCCACGGCGGCGACATGAACGGCGGTGATGAGCTCTCGGCTCCGACGGCTAGCACGGCTAGTGAACGGAAACGAGCTCGAGGAGTAGGGGAGAAGACGGCGGAGCTCACATCGGAGTCGAAGCGGAGCTCGGCAGGCTTGGGGAGGCGTCGGAGATGGCGAATCAGCGACGGCGATCTTTGGGGGCCGACGAGGGAGACGGCAGCGGTGGCGGTGCAGCAGAGCTTCTGGCGCCGCGTGACTCGGTGGAGAGGACGAAGACAGCGAGGCGGAGACGCTTGGGACGGAGAGGGAGCGGGGGAGTGGCTGTGGCCGCGGCGGTGTTCGTCGGCGGCGACGGCTGCGCTCGCAAGAGAAAGCAGAGGAGGGAGAAGAGGTCGAGAGAGAGCAAAGAGCGAGGGGAGAGACAGAGGGGGCTGCGGGGCGTATCCAAACGCGTCGAGGGCGCCTCGGTGGCAAGCAGGAGGTGGCAAGGCTGGCGTCAACGCTCACCACCGAGCTGCTTCGGGGCAAGGGGGAGGAAGACGACAGAGAGGAGGAGGTGGGCTGGGCCGGCCAGCTCAGATGGGCCGCACAGAGAAGGGCCTCTCGGCTGTAGGTAAGCGCCAGGTAACTCTCTCTCTCTCTCTCTCTTTTATTTCTGTTTTTCTATTTTTGACATTTGTTTTAATTTGGTTTTTGAACCAAACTAATTTTATTGCTTCTGATAAATTTTGCAGGGACTAAAAAGGATTATTCCAAAGCCCCTCAACAAAAATCAGAATTATTGGAGCAATAAATTATTTATAGTATCTATTTGCTCCAATTCAAAATACAATATGTGTTAATTCAACAAGCCAAAATGTCATGCAAAAATGTGCATCACCTCTGGTTGCTGTTTGCAACATTTTCCAAAAATGATGAATATTTTTGAAGGCCATTTGGGTTCACTGAAAAATATTTTAGTTGAACCTTGTGGATTCCTTTTTATGCTAGGGTTTGAACATCCCCCATTTCGAGTTCATTTGAAAAGTTAAACATGATGCACACATGAAGGGCTAGCCTACTGCATACCAGGACTAGGGATGTGACAAACATTCTGTGCCGTCCGCATCGAGAAAGCGGACGACAAAGACCTGTTTACCGTCGTCCTCTTTGCCAGACAACTTTGCCGTCAGTGGTAGATGGCAAAGACCTTTGCCGCCCACCTCTGGTACTTTGCCGTCTGCCATGGCGGACGGCAAATAAGCTAATTCATATAGTGTGTTGGTACGAACCCTCAGCCTCGAGGGTGGACTACTCCCTCCTCATCAAGGTGGCCTCCGAGATGATGAAGATAGCCTCCAGTGATGATTTCCCCCTCCTGCAGATTGCTGGAACAGGGTCCAAATTGGTTTTTCGTGGCTACAAAGGCTTGTGGGAGCGCAACTTCTTATCTAGGTTAACTTTTGGTGATTTCTGAATATATAGGATTATTTTGGCGGCGGTTTCATGCGAAGATGGCCCTCAGGGGGCCCACCACCACCAGGGCGCGCCAGGGGGGTGGCACGCCCTGGTGTCTTGTGGGCAGCAGGTGGCCCACTCTGGGGGTTCTTTGCTCCATTATTTCTATTTTCTTCCAAGAAAAATCATCAAAAGGTTTTGTCAAATTCCGAGAACTTTTATTTCTGCACAAAAAACAACACCACAATAGTTCTGCTGAAAACAACGTTAGTCCTAGTTAGTTCCATTCAAATCATACCAAAATCATATACAATTGTTGTAAACATGGCATGAATACTTCATAAATTATAGATACGTTCGAGACATATCAGCATCCCCAAGCTTAATTCCTACTCGTCCTCGAGTAGGTGAATGATAAAAGAAATAATTTATGAAGTGTGAATGCTAGCATAGTGCATATGTTTGATCAATGATAATTCAATCACTTTTCCTAGCATCATAACAACAAATCTTTCTCATAAAACTCATCATGATAAAGTAGCAATCAATTCACATGTTATGGTTCAAACAATGCCTTATCTTGAAACTTAACAACCTACATTCTTAGTCACCAAACAATTGCAACTCAACTTATTCAACAAATTCTATGTAAGAGCTCCTCATAATCAATCATCATATAGTCTTATATGATTGCTAGTACTAAAAGCATATTCTTGGAACAAATGGCATCCATCGAACACAGAGAAAGATAGGGGCTTAATGTTTCGCCTCCCACTTCATTTATCATAGAGATAATTGTCAACAATTATAAATCATGATCAAATATATTTGACTGGCCATATGTGCCTAGATCTTTCGCCACCACATGATGCTTGCCAACGAGAGAATAATTGAGGTTGAAATGAGAATGCATACTATTGACTCTTGCATAAAAGTAAATACTGAAAAGTAAAAGATAGGCCCTTTGCCGAGGGAAGCAGAGGTTGTCATGCACATTTAATTTTTGGATGCACAATCTCTTAATGCAAAAGAATGTCATGTTATATTGCCCCTTATGATAGCAACCTTTATTATGCAGTCCATCGCTTTTATTACTTTGCCATCACAAGTTTGTACAACACTTATTTTCCCTTACAATAAAAGATCAAACATATTTAGGAGCAATTTTTATTGCTTTATGCACCGATGACAACTTACTTGAAGGATCTTATTCAATCCATAGGCAGTTATGGTGGACACTCATGGCAAGAAACTGGGTTCAAGGTTTTTTGGATGCACAAGTAGTATCTCTACTTAGTACGAATTTTTGGCTAGCAAAAGCCTAGGAAAACACCACATGTTGGAGGATCCCTGACAATATAACTTCTATGCAAATATACACAACCATAACTCATTACGTTGTCTTCCTTGTCTAACTTCAACTAATTTTCTCAAGTTTGAAACTAATTAATGGCTATTCACAATCATAGAAGATGTCCAAGATAATATATTTGTATGTGAAAGTTCTCTTCCTTATACTAAAATCATTCATGAATTGCTTGTATGACCAATATTGTGATTGTCAAGCTTCAATAGACTTCACTTTCTAAACCCAATGTGAATCCACTACTAGGCATGATATGAACATATAATTTGGACTTCATGATATTCAATTGATTCAACAATTTACTCATAGGATATAAGTGAAGCACAAGAGTAAATAACAAACTACTCCAAAAGGATAAAGGTGAAGATCAAGCGAGTAGCTAAGTAAATGGGTAGCTATTTGAGGACTCACTCTTATTTAAAAACTCATATATAAATATTTTATTAAAACAACAAGCAAAATAAAATAAAATGGTATTCCAGGAATAGCACACGTCATGTGAAGAAGCAAAAACTTTGGCTCAACCGAGGCTAACTGATAATTATTGATGAAGAAAGGTGGGATGCCTACCGGGGCATCCCCAAGCTGAGATGATTAAGACTTCTTGAAATATTTTCTTGGGATGCCTTGGGCATCTCCAAGCTTGAGCTTCTGTGTCTCCTTAATTCCTTTTATATCATGGTTTCCCTAAATCGTAAAAACTTGATCCACACAAAACTCAACAAGAACTCATGAGATAAGTTAGTATAAATCAACACAAAACCCTTATAATTCTCTACTGTATCAAATCACTAAAATTATTATTTAACGTTGCCTACCAAATGCCTCTGCATATTTAATACTCCTATCCTCAAATAGAATCATTTAACAGGCAAATATATGCAAACATAATAGTAATCTGTCTAAACAGGACAATCTGTAAAGAATGAATGAAGATTCATACTCTGACTCCAAAAATTCTGAAAAAGTACCACACTGTAGAAAATTTATCATGCAAGAAATTTCAACATTTTATCACATTCTGACGTTTCTCAAGAATTCACACACTAGCGTACAACTTTCTATTTTCAAACAGCAACATATAGACTTGCAAAATAAGCATGACAAAGGCTATAATTGACATTTTTATTGAAGTAAAAAAGAAAAACATTATTCTAAATAACATCAAGCAAATCCTCACAAAAGAAAATGACGCTCCAAGCAAAACACATGTCATGTGACGGTTAAAAATATAGCTCCAAGTGAGGTTACCTATAATGTTGAAGACGAAAGAGAGGATGCCTTCCGGGGCATCCCCAAGCTTAGTTGCTTGGATATTCCTTGAATATTACCTTGGGGGTGCCTTGGGAGTCCCCAAGCTTAGGGTCTTGTCACTCCTTATTCTCCTCAAATCGATATCTCACCCAAAACTTGAAAACTTTAATGACACAATACTTAACGGAACTTCCTGAGATAGGTTAGTATGATAAAGACAAAGCATTCACTTTGGTACTGCCAAGACAAGATTCATAATTTTTCTCACACAATGCCTACTGTAACTTATCATTTCCACAATTTATATTGACCAATATAAGCCAAAGAAACAAGAAAACAAGCAAACTATGCATTAAAAACAGAATCTGTCAAAAATGGAACAGTCTATAGTAATCTGAACAACGACTATACTTATGAAACTCCTAAAATCCTACAAAAATATTAAAAGGCAGGGAATTTGCATATAAGTTAGCTGTAAAAAATTCAGATCAAAAGCACATTCCACTGAATTTTGAAAATTCCTTGACTGGGCGCAAAAGTTTTTGTTTTTGCATAAAATCAAGTCAACTACCATCCGCACTATCCCAAAGGCTTTACTTGGAATTTTCTTGAAACAAAAGCTATAAAACATGATTACTACAGTAGCTTAATCATATTAGCACACAAAAATATTAGGTATAAATATTGGTTTGTCTCCCAACAAGCGCTTTTCTTTAATGCCTTTTTACCTAGGCATGATGATTTCAATGATGCTCACATAAAAGATAAGAATTGAAACATAACGGGAGCATCATGAAGCATATTACTAGCACATTTAAGCCTAACCCACTTCCTATGCATAGGGATTTTGTGAGCAAACAATTTATGGGAACAAGAATCAACTAGCATAGGAAGGTAAAACAAGCATGACATCAAAACTTTCAACATAAAGAGAGGAAACTTGATGTTGTTGAAATATGTAGAAGCATATATTCCTCCCTCATAATAATTTTCAGTAGCATCATGAATGAATTCAATAATATAACTATCACATAAAGCATTCTTTTCATGATCCATAAGCATAGAAATTTTTACTACTCTCAACATAAGCAAAATTATTCTCATGAATAGTAGTGGGAGCAAACTCAACAAAATAACTATCATGACATACTTGATTGGCACAATCCAATTGAAAATAAAATCATGATGACAAGTTTCATGGTTATCATTATTCTTTATAGCATACATGTCCTCGCAATAATCATCATAGATAGCAATTGTGTTCTCATCATCAATTAAACTTCTTCCAAAATAGTGGATTCATCACTAAATAAAGTCATGACCTTTCCAAATACACTTCCATAATTATTATAATAAGATTCAAACCCCTCAAAACAGTGGGATCATTATTTCCTAGAGTTGACACTCTTCCAAACCCACTTTCATCAATATAATCATCATAAATAGGAGGCATGCTTTCATCACAATAATTTTTCTCATCAAAACTTGGGGTATTAAAAATATCATATTCATCAAAAATAGCATCCCCAAGCTTGTAGCTTTGCATATCATTAACATCATGTATATTCAAAGAATTCATACTAACAACATTGCAATCATGCTCACCATTTATGCCAAACATTTTATTGAATTCTTCTACTATCAATTATGCACAGTTTTCCTTTCCATCATTTTCAAGAAATACATGATAAAGATGAACAATATGAGGCCACCTCAATTCCAGTTTTTTATAGTTTTCTTTTATAAACCAAGCTAGTGATAAAACAAGAAACTAAAAGACTCAATTGCAAGATCTAAAGATATACCTTCAAGCACTCATCTCCCCGGCGACCGTGCCAGAAAAGAGCTTGATGTCTACTACACAACTTTATTCTTGTAGATTTGTGTTGGGCCTCCAAGCACGGAGTTTTGTAGGATAGTAGCAATTTCCCCTCAAGTGGATGACCTAAGGTTTATCAATCCGTGGGCGGCGTAGGATGAAGATGGTCTTTCTCAGACAACCCTGCAACCAAATAATAAAAAGTCTCTTGTGTCCCCAACACACCAAATATAATGGTAAATTGTATAGGTTCACTAGTTCGGCGAAGAGATGGTGATACAAGTGTAGTAATGATAGTAGATATTGATTTTTGTAATAGTAACAATAAAAATAGCATGGTAGCAAGTAACAAAAGTGAGCACAAACGTTATTGCAATGCTTGAAAATGAAGCCTAGGGTTCATACTTTCGCTAGTGCAATCTCTCAAGAATGCTAACATAATTGGATCACATAACAATCCCTCAACATGCGATGAATAATCACTCCGAAGTTCCTATCTAGCGGAGAACATAAGAAGAAATTGTTTGTAGGGTACAAAACCACCTCAAAGTTACTCTTTCCGATCAATCTTTCCAAGAGTTCGTACTTGAATAACACCAAGCTATCCGTTCTGATCGATCTATCCAAGAGTTCGTATTAAAATAACACCATATCATACACATCAACCAACTCTAATGTCACCAAGATACTCCAATGTCACCACGAGTATCCGTGAGTCCATTATATGATATGCATCAAACAATTTCAGATTCATAGTACTCAATCCAACACAAAGAACCTCAAAGAGTGCCCCAATATTTCTACTGGAAAAACAAAGACGAGAACGTGCATCAACCCCTATGCATAGATTACCCCAATGTCACCTCGGGAACCCGAGAGTTGAGTGCCAAAACACATATCAAATGAATCATTATGGTACCCCATTGTCACCACGGGTATTCATAGCAATACATACATCAAGTATTCTCAAATCCATAAAAGTATTCAATCCGATAATAACGAAATCTCAAAGGGAAAACTCAATTCATCACAATAAGATAGAGAGGGGAAAACACCATATGATCCGACTATATTAAAGAAGCTCGCGATACATCAAGATCATGTCAAATGAAGAATACGAGAGAGAGAGAGAGAGGTTAAACACATAGCTACTGGCATAAACCCTCAGCCCTGAGGGTGGACTACTCCCTCCTCATCATGGTGGCCGCTGATACGTCTCCAACGTATCTATAATTTTTTTATTGTTCCATGCTATTATATTATCTGTTTGGATGTTTAATGGGCTTTAATACGCTCTTTTATATTATTTTTGGGACTAACCTACTAACCGGAGGCCCAGTGCTAGTTTCTGTTTTTTGCCTATTTTAGAGTTTTGCAGAAAAGGAATATCAAATGGAGTCCAAACGGACGAAACCATCGCGAGGATCTTTCTTGGACCAAAAGCAATCCAGAAGACTTGGAGATGAAGTCTGGGACTCTACTAGGAGGCCACGAGGCAGGAGGGCACGCCCAGGGGGTAGGCGCGCCCCCACCCTCATGGCCCCCTCGTAGCTCCATCGATGTACTTCTTTCGCCTCTATATACTCTTATACCATAGAAACATCTGGGGGAGCCATGAAACCACTTTTCCACCACCGCAACCTTCTGTACCCGTGAGGTCCCATCTTGGGGCCTTTTCCGGTGATCTACCAGAGGGGGAATCGATCACGGAGGGCTTCTACATCAACACCATTGCCTGTCTGATGAAGCATGAGTAGTTTACCACAGACCTTCGGATCCATAGTTATTAGCTAGATGGCTTCTTCTCTCTCTTTGATTCTCAATACAAAGTTCTCGTCGATGTTCTTGGAGATCTATTCGATGTAATATTCTTTTGCGGTGTGTTTGCCGAGATCCGATGAATTGTGGATTTATGAACTTTATTATCTATGAATATTATTTGGTTCTTATCTGAATTCTTATATGCATGATTTGATATCTTTGCAAGTCTCTTCGAATTATCAGTTTAATTTGTCCTACTAGATTGATCTTTCTTGCAATAGGAGAAGTGCTTAGCTTTGGGTTCAATCTTGCGGTCTCCTTTCCCAATGACAATAGGGGCAGCAAGGCACATATTGTATTGTTTCCATTGAGGATAAAAAGATGGGGTTTATATCATATTTCTTGAGTTTATCCCTCTACATCATGTCATCTTGCTTAATACGTTACTCCGTTCTTATGAACTTAATACTCTAGATGCATGTCGGATAGCGGTCGATGTGTGGAGTAATAGTAGTAGATGCAGAATTGTTTCAATCTACTTGACACGGATGTGATGCCTATGTTCATGATCATTGTCTTAGATGTCTTCATAATTATGCACTTTTCTATCAATTGCTCGGCAGTAATTTGTTCACCCACCGTAATACATGCTATCTTGAGAGAAGCCACTAGTGAAACCTATGGCCCCCGGGTCTCTTTTCTATTATATTACATCTCTTTTATTTACATCGCATCTCGTTTACTATTTTGCAATCTTTACTTTCCAATCTATACAACAAAAATACCAAAAATATTTACTTTACTATCTTTATTAGATCTCAGTTTTGCGAGTGACCATGAAGGGATTGACAAGCCCTTTATCGCGTTGGTTGCAATGTTCTTGATTGTTTGTGCATCTACTAGGTGACTTGTGTGTCGTATCCTACTAGATTGATACCTTGGTTCTCAAAACTATGGGAAATAGTTACCTACTTTGATGCATCACCCTTTCCTCTTCAAGGGAAAACCAACACATGCTCAAGAGGTAGCAAGAAGGATTTCTGGCACCGTTGCCAGGGAGATCTATGCCAAGTCAAGCCATACCAAGTTCCCATCATAAACTCTTATCCCTTGCATTACATTATTTGACATTCACCTCTCGTTTTCCTCTCCCCACTTCTAAAACATTTTCAAAAACCTTTGCCTTTTCTTCGCCCTTCTTTCGTTCGATCTTTTATGTGTTACCATGTGCCTTCTTTTCGCTTGCATCTTCGCTTGATAAAAGATTATGGATACTCATCCACTTGTAATCTTTTTAAGAGATCCAATTATGTTGATCCAATTGCTAGTGAGTTGTGTGCACTAGATTATCTTTATGAGGTTTTGCTTGAAACCCATGAATCTGAAAATTGTGATGAAGAAATTTATGAAGAGATTCACAATAGCTCCTTGAATAAAAAGCATGATTGCAATGATGTTATCATAAATTCTATTGATGTCAATTATGCTAAAAATATGCAAAACCCTAAGCTTGGGGATGCTAGTTTTGCTAGGTCCACTATTTGTTGCAATGATCATGATTGGGGTGATTCTTTGTATGATCTTGAAATTTTATTTAAGCCCCATGATGAATATGAGATTTATAATAGTTTTTGCAATAATATTGAAAGTGGGTTCGGAAGAGTCTCAACTTTAGATCCCACATATTTGGAGAATGTTCAATCTTATGAAATTTTTGATAAAAGTGGGTTTGGAGAGGTCATGACTTTAGTTAATGTTAATCCAACTATTTTAGAAGAGTGTCAACTTTGCATACATGTGGATCATGTTGAAAATGTTTTATGTGATAGCTATTTTGTTGAATTTCCTTATGATCCCACATTTAATTATTATGAGAGAGGAAAATATGGTTGTAGAAATTTGCTTATGTTCCCACATGTAATCGTTATGTTCAGATTGCTATTGTTTCTTTCCGCCTCCTTGCATATGCTAGTTTTTGCTTGCTATGATAATTTGTTTGCTTATAAGATGCCTATGCATAGGAAGTATGTTAGAATTATATGTGTTTATCACGTGTTTCATGATGCTCTCTTTGCGCTTCAATTCTTGTCTTTCATGTGAGCATCATTGAAATTATTAATGCCTAGCTAGGGGCGTTAAACGATTGCGCTTGTTGGGAGGCAACCCAATTTTATTTTTGTTCTTTGATTTTTGCTCCTGTTTAGTAATAAATAATCCATCTATATTCTTGTTAGATGTGGTTTCATGTTCTAATTAGTGTTTGTGCCAAGTAGAACCTTTGGGAAGACTTGGGTGAAGTCTTTGTGATCTTGCTGTAAAAAATAGAAACTTTTGCGCTCACGAGATAGCTGTCATTTTTTACTAGAGAGTGCTTTTAGGTTGATTATTTTTGAATATGATTAATATACAAATTCCTCACGTCCACCAATTTATTTCAGAATTTTTAGAGTTACATAAGTATTCGAGAGTTAAAAATTGCTACAGATTCTGTTTTTCGTGTGTTGTTTGCTTATTTTGATGAATCTATGAGTAGTATCGGGGGGTATGAACCATACAGAAGTTGGAATACAGTAGGTTTAACACAGATATAAAAAAAGAAAGAGTTCATTACAGTACGTTAAGGTGGTGGTTTATTTTCTTATACTAACGGAGGTCATGAGATTTTCTGTTGAAGTTTTGTGTTGTGAAGCTTTCAAGTTTTTGGGTAAAGATTTGATGGATTTTGGAATAAGGAGTGGCAAGAGCCTAAGCTTGGGGATGCCCAAGACACCCCAAGATAATTCAAGGACAACCAAAAGCCTAATCTTGGGGATGCCCCGGAAGGCATCCCCTCTTTCGTCTTCGTCTATCGGTAACTTTACTTGAGGCTATATTTTTATTCACCACATGATATGTGTTTTGCTTGGAGCGTCTTGTATGATTTGAGTCTTCGATTTTTGTACCACAATCATCCTTGCTGTACACACCTTTTGGGAGAGACACACATGAATCAGAATTTATTAGAATACTCTATGTGCTTCACTTATATCTTTTTAGCTAGACAATTTTGCTCTAGTACTTCGCTTATATCTTTTTAGAGCACGACGGTGATTTTATTTTATAGAAATTATTGATCTCAATGCTTCACTTATATTATTTTGAGAGTCTTTTAGAACAGCATGGTAATTATCTTTGGTTATAAAATTAGTCCTAATATGATGGGCATCCAAGATGGGTATAAAAAAAACTTTCATATAAAGTGCATTCAATACTATGAGAAGTTTGATGCTTGATGATTGTTTTGAGATATGAGGATGGTGATATTAGATACATGCTAGTAGAGTAGTTGTGAATTTGAGGAATACTTGTGTTAAAGTTTGTGATTCCCTTAGCATGCATGTATGGTGAACCGTTATGTGATGAAGTTAGATCATGATTTAAAAATTGATTGCCTTTCTTATGTGTGGAGGTCGGGATCGCGCGATGGTTAACTCCTACCAGCCCTTCCCCTAGGATCATGCATGTAGTACTTTTTTTGATTACTTGTACATTTTTGCAATAAGTATGTGAGTTCTTTATGACTAATGTCGAGTCCATGGATTATACGCACTCTCACCCTTCCATCATTGCTAGCCTCTCAAGTACCGCGCAACTTTCGCCAGTACCATACACCCACCATATACCTTCCTCAAAACAGCCACCATACCTACCCATTATGGCATTTCCATAGCCATTCTGAGATATATTGCCGTGCAACTTCCACTGTTCCGTTTATTATGACACACTTCATCATTTTCATATTGCCTTGCATGATCATGTAGTTGACATCGTATTTGTGGCAAAGCCACCGTTCATAATTTTTCATACATGTCACTCTTGAGTCATTACACATCCCGGTACACCACCGGAGGCATTCACATAGAGTCATACTTTGTTCTAAGTATTGAGTTGTAAGTAAATAAAAGTGTGATGATCTTCATTATTAGAGAATTGTCCTAGTGAGGAAAGGATGATGAAGACTATGATTCCCCCACAAGTCGGGGTGAGACTCCGGACTAAAAAAAGAGGCCATAAAAATGAGAAAAGTCCCAAATAAAAAAAGAATGATGGGAGAAAAAGAGAGAAGGGACAATGCCACTATCCTTTTACCACACTTGTCCTTCAAAGTAGCACCATGATCCCCATGATAGAGAGTCTCCTATGTTGTCACTTTCATATACTAGTGGGGATTTTTCATTATAGAACTTGGCTTGTATATTCCAATGATGGGCTTCCTCAAAAAGTGCCCTTGGTCTTTGTGAGCAAGCAAATTGGGTGCACACCCACTTAGTTTCTTTTGTTGAGCTTTCATAAACTTATAGCTCTAGTGCATCCGTTGCATGGCAATCCCTACTCACTCACATTGATATCTATTGATGGGCATCTTCATCGCCCGTTGATACGCCTAGTTGATGTGAGACTATCTTCTCCTTTTGTCTTCTCCACAACCACCATTCTATTCCACCTATAGTGATATGTCCATGTCTCACGCTCATGTATTGCGTGAAGATTGAAAAAAGTTTGAAAATACTAAAGTATGAAACAATTGCTTGGCTGAAACCGGGGTTGTGCATGATTAAATACTTTGTGTGATGAAGCTAGAGCATAGCCAGACTATATGATTTTGTAGGGATAACTTTCTTTGGCCATGTTATTTTGAGAAGACATGATTACTTTGTTAGTATGCTTGAAGTATTATTGTTTTTATGTAAATATTAAACTTTTGGCTTGAATCTTTTGGATCTGAACATTCATGCCACAATAAAGAAAATTACATTGAGAAATATGCTAGGTAGCATTCCACATCAAAACAAATCTGTTTTTATCATTTACCTACTCGAGGACGAGTAGGAATTAAGCTTGGGGATGCTTGTTACGTCTCCAACGTATCTATAATTTTTGATTGTTCCATGCTATTATATTATCTATTTTGGATGTTTAATGGGCTTTAATATGCTCTTTGATATTATCTTTGGGACTAACCTACTAACCGGAGGCCCAGTGCCAATTTCTGTTTTTTGCTTATTTTTTTTGTAGAAAAGCAATATCAAATGGAGTCCAAATGGAACGAAACCTTCGCGAGGATCTTTCTTGGACCAAAAGCAATCCAGAAGACTTCGAGTTGAAGTCTGGGACTCTACGAGGAGGCCACGAGGCAGGAGGGCGCGCCCGGGGGGTAGGCGCGCCCCCACCCTCGTGGGCCCCTCGTAGCTCCACCGACGTACTTCTTTTGCCTATATATACTCTTATACCCTAGAAACATCAGGGGGAGCCATGACACCACTTTTCCACTGCCGCAACCTTCTATACCCGTGAGATCCCATCTTGGGGCCTTTTCCGACGATCTGTCGGAGGGGGAATCGATCATGGAGGGCTTCTACATCAACACCATTGCCTCTCCGATAAAGTGTTAGTAGTTTACCATAGACCTTCGGGTCCATAGTTATTAGCTAGATGGCTTCTTCTCTCTCTTTGATTCTCAATACAAAGTTCTCCTCGATGTTCTTGGAGATCTATTCGATGTAATATTCTTTTGCGATGTGTTTACCGAGATCCGATGAATTGTGGATTTATGAACTTGATTATGTATGAATATTATTTGGTTCATCTCTGAATTCTTATATGCATGATTTGATATCTTTGCAAGTCTCTTCGAATTATCGGTTTAGTTTGGCCTACTAGATTGATCTTTCTTGCAATAGGAGAAGTGCTTAGCTTTGGGTCCTTTCCCAGTGACAGTAGGGGGCAGCAAGGCACGTATTGTATTGTTGCCATCAAGGATAAAAAGATGCGGTTTATATCATATTGCTTGAGTTTATCCCTCTACATCATGTCAAGTTGCTTAATGTGTTACTCCATTCTTATGAACTTAATACTCTAGATGCATGCTGGATAGCGGTCGATGTGTGGAGTAATAGTAGTAGATGCAAAATCGTTTCGGTCTACTTGACACGGAAGTGATGCCTATGTTCATGATCATTGCCTTTGATGTCTTCACAATTATGCACTTTTCTATCAATTGCTCGGCAGTAATTTGTTCACCCACTGTAATACATGCTATCTTGAGAGAAGCCACTAGTGAAACCTATGGCCCCAGGGTCTCTTTTCTATTATATTACATCTCTTTTATTTACATCACATCTCGTTAACTATTTTGCAATCTTTACTTTCCAATCTATAAAATAAAAATACAAAAAATATTTACTTTACTATCTTTATTAGATCTTACTTTTGCGAGTGACTGTGAAGGGATTGACAACCCCTTTATCGCGTTGGTTGCAAGGTTCTTGATTGTTTGTGCAGGTACTAGGTGACTTGTGTGTCGTCTTCTACTAGATTGATACCTTGGTTCTCAAAACTGAGGGAAATACTTACACTACTTTGCTGCATCACCCTTTCCTCTTTAAGGGAAAACCAACACATGCTCAAGAGGTAGCAGCTGCCATGATGAAAATGGCCTGCGGTGACGATTCCCCCCTCCGATAGGGTGCCGGAATAGGGTCCAGATTGGTTTTTCATGGCTACAAAGGCTTGCGGCAGAGGAACTTCTGATCTAGGTTAACTTTTGGAGGTTTCTGAATATATATGATATTTTAGCGTCAGTTCACATGAAGATGGCCCTCAGGGGCCCCACCACCCACCAGGGCGCGCCACCCAAGCGTGCCCTGTTGTCTTGTGGGCAGCAAGGGCCCCCTCTGGTGGTTCTTTGCTCCATTATTTCTCTTTCTTCCAAAAAAATTGTCAAAAAGTTTTGTTCAATTCTGAGAACTTTTATTTCTGCACAAAAAACAACACCACGGTAGTTCATCTGAAAACAAGGTCGGTCCGAGTTAGTTCCATTCAAATCATACCAAAACCATATAAAATTGTTATAAACATGGCATGAATACTTCATAAATTATAGATACGTTGGAGACGTATCACTGCCCTCCATGGAGGGCCTGCTCCTCCCTGTTGGCCGCCTCCGCTCAATGTGGCAACGGGGACGGGGATGGCCGGGGATGACTCCACCATCCCTGCCCTGATCCCTCCAATCCCCATACCCATGAGCCCCGTGAAGCTTAGCGGGGACAAAACGCCCCACATCCCCGTCAATATTGGGTACCCGGTACTCGTCGGGTACCCATGGGGATATCAAAAACTGACTAGGACATGTGAGATTGGAGAGGGCATGGTTGTTAGAGAGGTGGAGAAAAATAATTGTGTGAAATATCTAGTCTAGATATTAATCTACATATTGTGCATTTGTAGTACGCATGGCATAGTTTTTCGGGTATCCATGGAGTCCCCAGGGGGGAATTTTATCCCCATCCCCGCTCCACGAGATTAACGGGTACCCACCAGGCAATACCCATGGTTCTTTGCTACTCAATGTGTTGTGTGTCTATGAGATGACACGAGGGGAAGGAGTGGGTTCAAGGGGAGAGATGAGAGGGGGACCGGGGGTCGACGGTAGCAGCAGCAACTAGGGATAGTGAAATGGGGAACGGGAATGTGTGCAGTTTGTGTCGCAATGACAATGTCGCTTTTTCTAAGACATGCGTGTTTGTGTAGTCCAAGTAGTTTTGGCCAAGCCCAAAAAGTTCATAAAATGATGAAGGAAAACATCTGTTCAAAAATTTTCTTTTTCAGAGAAATGTCCAAAATTCATAAAAACGTTAGATCTTCTTTAAAAAGTTATTTCAATTTTTATGCAAACTTAACTTTTATTTTAAAAAAAGAATTAAATTTAACCTTATCGTTGACGTTTATTAAAATTGGATATGAAAAATGATGCACAATGGCACATGAAGTAGGTTGTGCAAAAAATAGTTGCAGAAAAATATATTTTCAAAAAACAAAACATTTTATAGAGAAATTCTATTACCCTTAAAAAACATTATTACCCCTAAAAAATGATTCTTTGCAAAAAAACATCTATTCAAAAAATGATCTTTTTCATAGAAATGTTCTAATTTCATAAAAAGTTAACTATTCTTAAAAAGTATTCCAATTTTTTGTAAACATTACCTTCTATTTTTAAAAAGAAAATTTTATCATTTGACATTATCATTGATGTCTATTACAATTGGATATAAAATGGTGCATAATGGCACAGAAACAGGTTCTGCCTTTTTTCGCCCAGTGCAACGCACGGGCATGTATACTAGTAAATTAAAAAAAGGTCATCGTGGGTATATGAATTGGGCTTTCGGGTCCATATCATGTACAGTCTCTACTGGATCAACGTGTGTCTGATTCTTACAACAAAAATACTCAGATACTTTTTCCATGGTTGTAGCCCTCTCCTCTTTCCCCTGATGGCGGCAACACGGATCTAGAGGTGCGGTATTGCTTTTGACGCCTACAAGGCATCTTGATTTTAGAGAGCGGCGGCTCGGGCCACAGGCAGAAAGAGGAGAGGGCTACGATCAAATTTGTTTTTCGAAAAACTGTGTAGCTAGGTCTTAGTTCACTGAAATTAAGTCAAGTCTCACTAAGGTGACATGCTAGAGAAAAAAGAAAAATTAAAAAGAAAACTTTGCATAGATCTCAATGTAAGATATCACGGACATAACATCGACTGAGACATGATGAAGTCTCAGTCGACTAAGACTTAGCAAAGATGTTCAAAGAAAGGACAGGAACACGTCAATCTAGGAATGATTTGTACCCGATATGAACCCAAAAGCCGAGTTTGTGTACCCGCGGTAAAAGTTTTTTAAGTTCTTGTACCAATCTGCTCCCACCGACCAAGTCTATGTATCTCGAGGGTAATTACCGCTTATTTTAAATCTATATACACGACTTGCTCACCCTGGCAGGTCAAGTACGCCAGTTTTCTTTTGCTTTATGTTTCTAGTTTTCAGTTTCTTTTGGCTTTCTTTGCTATCATTTATTTTCTTACTTTTTCATCGGTATTTTTCTTGTTACATATTGACGGTGCCCTGAACTAGGGGTATCAACCTAGTTGACCCGCAGTCCAAGGGCCGGGCTTATGGCCCACCATTCTCATGAAGGAAGGACTCCGGAAGCTTCGCACTCTGGCGTAATCAATGGGGACTCTGCCAAAGACATGACATGTACTCCAAGCATTACTTCGGCCGCCGCCATGTATCCTTAGATGGCAACCGACCATGTGTAACCCTAGATATACCCGGTGCCTATATAAACCATAGGGTTTAGCCTGTAGAGGGACATTGATTATCATCATCATTAGCCTTGGGGTTTAGGCCACAACTTACGATCTTGAGGTAGATCAACTTTGTACTTTGATACACCCACAATATACGCAAGAGAAAGGGTTTTACCTCTTCAAGAGGCCCCGAACTTGGGTAAAACACTGTGTCCCTTGTCTCCTGTTACCCGTCAATCCGATCTCACAGCTTGGGCCCCCCTACCCGAGGTTTGCCGATTTTGACACCGACATTGGTGCTTTCATTCAGAGCTTGTTGTGTGATCACCTTGGAACGATGGCTTCGCCAACCGGAAATTTAAGTCCCCTCAGCACCATTGGTGCATCGACGATTCTCACCAATGGGCTGTCTGAGGGCTTGACAGGTCTCAAATCACACCCCCCCTTCGAGGCATCGGGGTGCAATAGGGAACTCTGTCCGGAGCTTCATGCTCCCCTGATGAGCTCGGCCGACAGATCCGATTTGAGAAAACCTCGGATCTAGGCTCCCATCTGAGGGACGCGCATGAGATCAATCAGCTAGAAGAGGCAGGTGCTTCGGATGTTAAGCCGAGCCTGGATACCTCCTTCTCCATGCATTTTCCCCACAATGAACATGGAGGAACCTCATATCCCCCCCTCGATCGTGTTGAAACTTTTGATCCTACCCACCCACGACAAGTATTGCCGAAGTAATTCAGGGCCTCCTGATGCCTGAGACCTAATCTATGTAAAGCAACAAGCCGATGAAACAGTCTGGCAATTTTGGTTGTGATTGTTGTTTGTTAAGAACAGAATAACTGATTGCCCCGACGCAGAAATACTGGCCGCTTTTCGTCACAACTGTCACAAAGAGGGTGTGTTAAACGCCCTCGCTCGACGTCGATTTCAAACTTACTCGTAACTCTTAGAACTAGTGTCAAAATTGTGTGCCATCAAAGATGCTTGGTTGGCTCAGGGCGAACAATCGGAACTAGTTTTCTCAGACGAATCGAAACACTATGACCTCGCACAAGGGGAGCCATCTAGACACGGCGCTCTAGTAGAGTCATCTCGAAAAACAAGGAAGACGAGATCTCAAACCGCCCTAGACAGACTGCTGGACCAACCGTGCCCAATACACTCTGTTTTGATAAAGACCAACCCAACCCATAGCCTTCGAGCTTGTTGGGTCGTGAAACAGGTGGCTAAGGGTGGTGAGGCCTCCTCGTAAGTAGGCACACTACTACTTATTCCACACAATCGTTGGACAAGGCCGAGGTCTTGATGATTTATCAAACATACACATCAAGGAATCAAAGAAACCGGCTCTGCATGAGCTCGGCCACGTCTAGATACAAACACCTCTGGCCGCGTGGTTGGACACACCAGTCACATTCGAGCAACATGATCAGCCGGCGATCAACCTAATCTGACGCCCACCCGCCCTGGTCCTCGACCCCATAGTGGATGGATGCCGGCTACATAAGGTGCTAATGGACGATGGTAGTAGTTTGAACCTCATCTACGAGGACACGCTGGAAAAGATGCAATTTGATAAAACTCACATCCAGCATAACTTTATCACTTTCAAGGGCATTATCCCTGGAAGAGAGGCGCGATGCAAGAGAAAAATCACTCTAGATGTGATCTTCAGCACTCCCGAGAACTATCGGTCCAAGGAGCTAACCTTCTACATCGTGTCCTCTCGAAATGGCTACCACGCCCTTCTAGGGCGAGAAGCATTCATAAAATTCCATGCCATATACCCCATTACGGGTACATGAAACTTAAAATGCCAGGCCCCACTGGGGTGATAATCGTCACAAGCAACCTAGAAGGGCGCTTAGGGCCGAGAATAAAATGGTGTCACTCGCCCTCGAGATGATGGCAGAGGCCTTTTTAGCCGAGGAGTTGACGACACTCTGGGCCACGGTCAATAAAGCTGACGTCTTTCTGGACAGGAGATCTAAAACCTAGTTCAAACCAGTAGTTGAGATTGTCAAATTGCAAGTACACCCAACGGACCCAAGTAAAATGGTGTCCATTGTTGCCCAGATGGACCCAAAGATTGAAGAAGCCCTATGGAATTTCCTTCAGGAAAATTGGGATATTTTCACCAGGCATCCTTCGGACATGCCAAGAATCCCAAGAAATTTAGCTGAGCACAGCTTGAACATCATCAAAGGTTTTAAACAAGTCAAGCAGGCACTTTGGCGATTCTTCAAGCCCAAGCGTCAAACTATGGGCGAGGAACTAGCCAAACTATTAGAAGTCGGATTCATTCGAGATATCAAGCACCTCGAATGGTTGGCTAACCTGGTCATGGTGCCCAAGAAGGATAAATCTTGGCGGCTTTGCGTTGATGTTAAAGACGTTAACAAATCCTGCCCCAAAGATCCTTTCCACTTACAACACACCAGAAGATCATTGATGTCATGACCCCCACTGCTGTTAGTTAACTGTTCAATTTTATTAAAATTTCCTTAGTCAATAACAGCCGGGTCCCGCCTGCACTATTCCCCTTTTTGACTAGTCAATGTTGACTAGGTCAACCCTGCCACTTGACCCCACCAGTCAATGCTGGGTACACTTAGTATTTTTTGTTTATTCACGAATTAAAATAAATGTAGAAATTATTTTAAAACTTCAATAAATCATAGAAAGTAAACCGTAGCTCAAATGAAAATGTTTTAGTTGCTCAGAACGGTGAGACGAATCCGAATACACGGTCCGTTCATCCGCCGCATGTTCCTAGCATAGCAAACGTTGAACTTTTCCCTTCCGGTTCATCTGTTTGACAGACATCCGGAACCGGGAAAACTTTCCCGGATGTTTTCCCCCTTCGCCAGTATCGCCTAGCTCTGCGTTAGAACACCTCTAGTACCGCTTGTTGTCTTGTTATGCTTATGTTTGCGTGTATTTACTGTTTCTTCCCCCTCTTCTCTCCGGTAGACCCTGAGACCGCTGCTGATGCCACTGTGATCGACTACTTCACCGACGACCCTCCTTCTTGTCTGAGCAACCAGGCAAGCCCCCCCCTTTGATCATCCCGATATCGCCCATTCTATATTATCATGCTTGCATTAGAATTTGCTACTATTATTGTTTGCTCCTATTCTAATGCATAGCCTGCTTTTGTACCTTCTATTGTTACCTACCTGCTTATCCTAAACTGCTTATTATAGGTTGGTTAGTGATCCATCAGTGACCCCCACCTTGTCCTTGTTGCTCCTACTTCATCATCGACGACCCGATCAGCGTGATCGATGACCAGAGCCTGACACCTCACATCACATCACGCCCCTTTAGTTGCTCGACTCTACAGAGCTACTATCGAGTGCCGAGGGTGATCCCTCATAACGCACTCCTGATAATAATTCTGTAGTGTAGCTATTCGGTCGTGGTCATTGAGGATGATTTCCTCTTTCACCATTTCCAATACGGCTCTGTCGTTCAACACCTCGAGTGTGAACCTCGAGGGTGGTCCCTCTTACGTTCACCTAGATGATTACATTGAGTGGAATCCACCGGGGGTGATTCCTCGTGTTTTCCCCTTGATGTCTGGACACACAGTTACCTTGACTTAACTTGAGACCTTTTTGAAGTCGGGCGGGCCCGTTGAGCACCCACGAGTTGATGTGAAAGTCGGGCGGGCCCATTGAGCACCCGCGAGTTTTCCACATGGCACGGCCGGGCAGTCTGGGCCCTTGCCGTAAGTCCATGAGACGGGGCGACGGGTTACCTTATCGTGAGTCTCTGCTCGTTTCCGCGAGCCCTCGATGCACTAACAGGTTTGGGTATTTGTTCTGAGTTGGCCTCTGGCCTTTACGCACTAACCACCACACGAGAATAGATATGGGCCTCAACGTCGCGGTATCAGCCGAAGCTTTGTCGGACGTCCAGTTCAGCATTGTGGCACGGTCGGATCGTGCTGGCCATCCAAGGCGGTGTTGGTATCCACCCTGCACACAACGACCCGGAGTGCTGCAGGCGATGGGCCCAGACCTCGGAGTGCTTAGGATGTAGACCGGCGGGCACCTCTCTACTGAGCCTAGGTTAGGCTGCGACGTGTTGATCTTCCGAGGGCGGGCATTGACCCCAGAAAGGTGTGTCCGGCCAGAGTGATCGAGCGTGTTGAGTAACGTGGTGCACCCCTGCAGGGAAGATATATATTCGAATACCGTGTCCGCGGTAATGGACGTTCAGACTTATATCCTGATCTTATATAACTAGAAATGGATACTTGAGATATGTGATGGATGTGGCCCTGGGATTGCTTTCTCGCAGGGAGTCGAGGAAGGATCTCTGGGCGTTGATGTTACAACATGCTTGTTAAATATTAAAATGCTACTCTTTACTCTTCTACATGTTGCAAGATGCTGGGAGCTGCTTGAAGATGCTAGTCTTTGATAGGCTAGGCCTTCCCCCTCTATTCTAGCATTCCGCAGTTCAGTCCACAGATACGGCCCTTCCTTTTGATACCAATGCATACTTAGTATAGATTTGATGCTTGCGAGTACTTTGGATGAGTACTCACGGTTGCTTTGCTACCCCCTTTTCCCCCTTCTTTCTTCTTTCCGGTTGATGCAACCAGATGGTGGATCCCTGGAGCCAGATGCCACCGCTGATGGACGCTACTACGAGAAGATCGCCGACAGCCAGGAGTAGTTAGGAGGTCCCAGGCAGGAGGTCTTGCCTCTTCGATCATATTGCTTTGGTGCTAGCCTTCTTAAGGCATCCTTGTTTAACTTATGTTTGTACTCAGATATTGTTGCTTCCGCTGACTCTTGTATATCGAGCTTGTATTCGAGCCCTCGAGGCCCCTGGCTTGTAATATAAAGCTTGTATTATTTTATTTGTGTCTAGAGTTGTGTTGTGATATCTTCCCGCCAGTCCTTGATCTTGATCATACACATTTGCGTGTATGATTAGTGTACGATTGAATCGGGGGCATCACACTACTAGAGGATTGCCTACACAGCCTTTATGGCATCTCTGAAGGTACGACACTACTTCCAGGAGTGTTTGATCACCGTGGCATTCGAAGTTCCCCTTGGCGATATTATCAACAATAGAGACACAACTGGGCGTATCGCCAAAGTGGGCAATTGAACTCCTCCTTTACAAAATTGTGTTTTGCCTGCGCCGAGCAATTAAATATCGGGTGCTGATAGATTTCATGGCCGAATGGATGGAGCCAAACTCCCTAGGGAGTACAGTACATATTCACATTGGACAGTGTACTTCGATGGCTCCAAGATGCTGGCCGGGCTAGGGGAAATGGTAGTTCTCACCTAACCCACTGGTGACAATATACGGTATGTATTGCAAATCATGTATATCGACTCAAATAATGTAGGTGAATACGAGGCTCTGTTGCACGGACTGTGGATAGCCGTGTCTATGGGAGTCCAGCGTCTGGAGGTTCGAGGTGACTCCAACCTCGCGATATTGCAGGCGAATGGTGAATTTGACGCCAAGGACCCGAAGATGACAACATATATTGGAACGTTGTCCTGGCTATTTTAGCCCGCTTCGAAGGTCTGGAAATCCATCATATCCCACGAGATAGCAATCAAGCTGCCGATGTTCTTGCTAGGATGGGCGTTAAACAAAATCCAGTTCTGGAAAACACATTTTTAGAATAGCTCTTTAAGCCTTTCGTGGTCCGGCAAGATGAGAACATCGTACCGGCACCCCCAAACTCCGGAAAGGTCAACTCTTTGGTAGCTGATGAAGACGAGGGAATAATTGGAGGCTCGGGTGTTGAAAAACATCCTCGGCTCATGAAGTCGTGGCAGTTATCGTGCCATGGACTGAGCCCATCCTCACATACTTGCTCCGTAAGGAGCTACCCGATGACCAAACTGAAGCACAAAGTATAATTCGTCAATCAAAGGCCTGTCAGGTCTATGAGGTTGAGCTATATAAAAGAAGCGTCACCGGTGTCCTCCAACTGTGTATAGCCGAAGAGGAAGGACGAGAACTCCTTGCGGACATCCACTCTAGCATGAGCATCCATCACGCTGTAGCTCGGGCCTTGGTTAGTAAAGCCTTCTGAGCTGGATTTTATTGTCATACAACCAAGGAAGAGGCAAAAACCTTGGTTCAGCGGTGCCCCGGCTGCCAGGTTTTTGCCATCCAAAGTTACATGCCCCCAACAACTCTTCGAACTAGCCTGATTACTTGGCCTTTTGCGGTATGGGGGATGGACATGGTGGGCCCTCTAAAAGGGGGCTCGCACAAAAAGAAATATTTATAGGTCATGGTAGATAAATTTACAAAATGGATCGAAGCAAAGCCAGTCACAACAGCCGAGGCAACGCAGGTCCTAGAATTTATCTCTGGTGTAGTTCACCATTATGGTGTCCGTCATAGCATAATCACAGACAATGGCACTAATTTCCCCGCCAAAGTGGTCAAGGCATGGTGCGCAAAAATGGGCATTCATCTCGACTATGCTTTCGTTTATCATCCCAGACCAATGGACAGGTCGAACGGGCCAATGGACTCGTGTTAAGTGGTATCAAGCCATTATTAGTCCGCTCCTTAAAGGAGGCCGACTGTCATTGGGTAGAGGAGCTCGACTCCGTATTATGGGGCTTAAGCACTACACCCAATCGGTTCACAAGTTACACACCTTTCTTCAAGCTTTATGGAGCCGAGGCCGTCTTACCATGTGACCTTGTTCATGACACACCTCGAGTGCGCGTGTATGAAGAGAGGGAGGCCGAGCTGGATCGACAGGAAGACCTTGACACCCTTGAAGAAGAAGGGGATGTGGCTCGGGCACATTCCACCTTTTGCCAACAACAGGTGTGGCACTACTAGAGTAGGGAAGTTCGAACAAAAGCATTCAACAAATGTGACCTGGTCATGACATTCCATCCGGAAAAAGAAGCATAAGCTCTCCCCAAAATTGGACGGGCCATTTATAATTGACCAAGTGCTCACTGGTGGTGCATATCGTATTCAAGATCCTGCTGATAATTGGCTGGAGCCGAACCCATGGAATGCCACCCTGGTTCGACGCTTTTACAGTTAATCATAGCCAACTCTACTCTACCTTAGTTATTTTCCCCGTTAGCATCTAGTAGTTGTAAATTTTTTGTTTCTCCTTTTAATTTTTAAAACTTCTGATAGTTATGATCGGTAAAGCCGAATTGATATGATTCCTTCGGACGCATATTATATGTACAACATACACTACACTGGGGGCTTTTGTTTAATCAAAGCCAAATATATTTTAAGCTATTGGTGCCTCCTTACAGTGTGATCGTTTCACGCCATAATATGCATCGACTTGACTTAAGTCTTGGCCAAGCTAGAGTTGCATGGCTCATGCGCTTACTTCCTACGCTCCCGATTGTAGGGCTAGAGGGTAAAGGGAGCACCTCTGCGATTGTTAGCATAGAGTCAACCGGATCAGTACCTCAGACGGGTGAAGCCGAAACTAGCGTTCTTATGAATATAGTTGGTCGGCTTCGATGGAAATGGAAAATACTATATTACAAAAGACAAAAAAACATAACTGGGGGCTTCATGCTCACCTCAGATATATATTTCGACCTGTTTATACAGGCAGGCATGGTTAAACATGATGACCTGAGAAAAGGAACCGATAGAGGAACTATTTTTCTCGGAAGATGTTTCTTACTCCTAAATGTAATATAACATAAGCTCTGGTTCACTTTGTTTCTCGAGCCCTATAGCCAGATTGCCTTATTGTCTTAAGTATCTAGTCCGCTTCATTGGATCGGTAGTAGGAAACACTCCTCGGCCAATGGTTAAGGAGGGACAAGATGAACATTGGCTAACAAAGTAAATATAATAGATGCGATTGTAATGATGTAAAGTACATGGATACATTGAGTCATTACACATATATTTATTACACTTCATCAAGCCTGTCTATCAAAGAATCAAGGGTACAATACCGCTAAGAAAGATGTGCGGCAGGCATCACATTGTCATACACTAGGATGGTCGGCACCTCCTTCTGTCAACCCCGAAAGGGCCCACCTCGGCAAGGTGTTTCGTATCTACGCCAATGTAGCGGGTCTTGACCATCGTCCATGCCTCCCTCGCTCCCTCCCGATAGGCCAATACTTTCCAGGCCTGTATTTAGCATCGAGCCCCCTTGAGACACTCGACGAGCTTGGACATACCCTCAAGCACATTCTCTTCCCCGGGCCATAGAGCTTTAAAAACAACTTTCATAGCCTTCCGAGCTCACTCATGCACCTCGCTCAAATGCGTCAGGGCGTCCTCGGATGATGGGCTTGATGCCTCTCTAGGCCGACCTGTCAGCAAAACTGTATGAAGCACAAATTAGTCCACAACAGTCAAGCTTTCATGTCAAAAGCTTTTTTTTGAAAGGCTAGGAACACTCATTGGACATAGCTTCACTCATTTTTCTGGTTCTTTGCCTCGGTAGCAGCCAGTTGAGCCTTCAACTGGTCAATCTCTTTGGCCTGCTGGTCATTTTTTGCCTTCAGGACATTCGTGTCTTCATTGCTTCGGGTTAAAACACTTTGCTGAGCCTGTCGTTGTGATTAGACATACATCAGGTCTTCACGGGCTTGCTTCAGGTCCTTTTCCAGTTTACAATGGCTTTCGCTGCTATGGAAATGTACAATGTTAGCATGGGCCTAGAGTCCTCTACAACAAAACATCATAGACCAGATGCACTTACCGTGCGCTTCTTCGTTAAACGTTTTGATGTGCTGATACGTCTCTAATGTATCTATAATTTTTTATTGTTCCATGTTATTATAGTATCAATCTTGGATGTTTTATATGCAATCATATATCATTTTTTGAGACTAACCTATTAACCTAGTGCCCTATGCCTGTTGTTGTTGTTTTTTGCTTGTTTTTGGCTTTTCAGAAAATTAGTGCCAAACAGAGTCCAAACGCTACTAAAAAATTAAAGATTTTTTCTAGACCCTAGAAGGTTTGGGAGAATACCAGACGAGCCACGAGGGAGCGACAAGCTCACCAGACGCGCCCAGGGGAGGTGCGCCCCCTGAGCTTGTGGGCCCCTCGTGGCACATCTTGACCTAATTCCACCTCTATAAATTCTCAAATATTCCCAATATAGCAGACAGCCACCCAAAACACTTTTTACGTCGCCGCAAGCTTCTATTCTTTGATCCCACATGGAGACCTTTTCCGTTACTCTGCCAGAGGGGGAATCGATCACGGAGGGCTTCTACATCGTCCTTATTTCTTTATGCATGATTGTTATAGCTTTGTATTTCTCTCCGATCTATCTGTCTGGTTTGGCCAACTAGATTGATTTATCTTGCAATGGGAGAGGTGCTTTGTGATGGGTTCAATCTTGTGGTGCTCCATCCCAGTGACAGAAAGGGAAAGGACACGTATTTGTATTGTTTTTTTAGGAATGAACAGTAGGAGAGGCTCCTACTCTCTCTCTCTGTGTGTGTGTGTGTATATATATATATATATATATATATATATAGAGAGAGAGAGGTGGTCGGGTGTATATATATATATGCAAAGGGTGTTACACAATTACATATTATGTACAATCTCCTCCCCAACCCAGACAAGTTTGGGTTATGGCGGGGGTGGTGGGGTCGACAGAAGAAACTATTTTAGTGTAGTTTAGAATAAAAGAAGAAATAAAGGCAGGGTGAGCCCCCTTTGTCCTATGTTGGAGGAGGCCAAAATCCTCCTTAAATCTTCTCATCCAGCCGTCGATGCTCGGTGCCATTCTTCTAAAATGTTTGTTGTTTCTTTCCTTCCACAAACTCCAAGCAGCCACTAGGAATATGTCCAAGAAGAGCGGGCGCCCCCAAGTTTCTTTTCCATGTTGGAGTAGCTGGAGATGGTAGATAAACGAGGGCCAGTCAATGCCAAGTTTTTGCTAGCAAGATCAGCTAAAAGGGCACGTGAAAATCATGGGATCTACTGTCTCCTCGACTGGAGTGCCACAAAGCAAGCGACTATGGTCATCTCCAATGCCATAGTGGCGTCATTTGAGCAGTTACGTGTGTTCAATGTATCATGCATGAGAATCCAACCAAATACTTTGATCCGTATGATGCAATGAGAGTGGCAAAGCCAAGTGAAGGTTGGGTTGGTGCTCGCATCTCTAAAGTAAAACCCGTAGTAATCGGCTGGTCGATATTCTGCCTTGCCCCAGGTGTAGTACCAGACATCACTTGTGGAGGTGGTCGGGTGCATGTGCGAGGAGATCAGCTGAATGTCACAGACCTCATTCAAGGCTTGCGGGGAGAGGGGCAGATGAAAGGTTTCCGATAGTGTCGTGCTCTCCAAGAAAGCTTTGATGGACACATCTTCGTGCACGACATAAGAGAACGCATGGGTGTGATGATTCAAGTATGTCACTCGCCCAGAGATGTTTCCAAATAAGAGTATTGTGCCCGAGACCACCTGGATTTGCGCGATGCCATGGAAGGTGGGTGTGAGTTTCAGAGTGTTGCGCCACCAAAATGATCCAACAGGGTTCATCGCATGAGGAATTTTATCCGCATAGTATGTGTCCCATATAAGATGAACCAATGGGATATCGAGCTTGGTGTTGAACTTGTGAAGGAATTTCATGAGCAGTGCATCATTCTGCAGTTTGATGTTGATAACCCCAAGCCCTCCTTGTTTCTTGGATTTGCAAACCATTTCCCTGGCTGCAAGAGAATTGCATTTGTCACCTTGTTCAGTTTTTTTGGGTCCAAAGGCACCTTCTTCTTATTTTGTCAAGCATCTCAACTAGCTTGGGTGGAAACTTCAGTGTGCACATGGCATAGATGAGGAGGGATGTGACGGTTGCATTAAGCCAAGAGAGTTTGCCACCATAGGACATCATGCTAATAGTTGAGGTGAGACGTTGTTCGGCACTGCAAACACGCGGCATAAGGTAAATGATAGTGGGTTTGGACGTGCCAAGGGGTAGCCCAAGGTAGGTGAAAGGCATAGAGCCAACTGTTGGGGATATAACTATTTGTGTAAGCCGCCCAGGAGGGGCCGAGTTACGCAAAGAAGACTCACCAGAAAGAAGCCCAAGAGCAAAGCATGAAGATGGCGGTTCATAGAGAGCTTAAGGCCCACAGGCGACTTAAAGCCCGTTGTAGTAAACTGCCACAGTAATATGACTTGTATCATAAGGTAGACTTAACTAGTCACCGAGCCGGACACTGTTATAAGCCGGCTGGGACTCTGTAAGCCGCAAGGCGTCAACCCGTGTATATAAGGGGACGACCTGCTGGCGGCTTAGGGCAAGAAACAACTCATCGAGAGCCGGGCATAGCGTATCTCTCTCCCTGGTCATCGAAATATCAATACCAACCCAACTAGACGTAGGCCTTACCTTCACCGTAAGGGGGCCAAACTAGTATAAAACCTCTCGTGTCCCTTGTCCCGATTAACCCCTTCAAGCTTCCTAGTTGCGATGGCTCCACAACTAAGTCCTTTCACGAGGACATCTGACGTGACAATTCCACGACAGTTGGCACCCACCGTGGGGCCAGCGCACGGTGGATTTGAGTTCTTGAAGGGCAACTTTGAAGGGCTCAAGGGATACGTAGTGGGCCAGATGACCAAGAGTCGTCGCGGCAAGATCTACATCGACGACGAAGGCTGGGGCCCCGATGCCGGCTCAATCGAGTACGGGTACCGGGTCCCCTTCGGCGGAATCCACGTCTTCATCGGCCGGATCAGAAAGCCGGGACCTGAGCCGGACAGCAGCACCGACCTCATCGAGACGACTCAGCGTGCGAGGAAGACCCGAGCTCAACCCGTCATGAAGCGTGCTTTCGTGGGCTGCATCCACGGAGAGGAACATCCTGAAGGATCTGAAGATGGTGGTGAGACGGCCGGTGATTCGTCCGCCGGTTCAATAGATTCATTGTACCAGGTGCGAGACGGTGTGCTTGGGGGCTGTTCCGATGGCATCAGTATTCCGGACCCCTATGAGCCGCCGAGATGGGCAGGAATCTTTATGGCTGGGACTAAGCCCGGTTCTAATTCTACAGTTGCTGCAGTAATAACATCCGGGATAGGGACAGCCGAGGCTGGTGGCCCTGTGCGCCCGCCGGCTCAGGTGCTGATAGACCTCATGGACAAGCTTGCGGCCCTGTTAACCGCCACGGTTATCCCTGCGAACAAACATGAGCATGACACGGAGGTGGCACGGGTACATGAGGAGATAGCTGAGGCCAAGGAGGCCTTGGCAGCTGAGGATACTAGACTAGCTACGGAGCGGGCGGCTCTCGACGCCCGGGCACAGTGGTTGTAGTCAGAGGCTTACCAGCTCACGATGAGCTTAAACGCGTCCAATGAGGTAATGAGGAAGAGACACCAGAAAACCCAATCCCGTTTACCTCCGAATTACGATCCTCAGGTTCTTTTCGCTACACCCGGAGCCGACCCAAGTAACCCGCCAGATGCCAATCAGTTTATGACAGCCGGAGCAGGAGGACCGGCTCAGCCTCGAGATATGTTGCCTCCTCATGTGAGCATGGCACCACCGCGTTATGTGCCAATACCGGAGGGTCACTTTTCCAACCCCATGGAGAACTTAATCGCGGCTTCGGCGCGCTTGGCGGCTCTGCCCGTGGACAGTGATGACCCGACAGCGGTGGAGACCCGGAGGGTCAGAGAGCTTCTCCAGACGGCCCTGGCTCAGCAAGAGACCTATTCTTACAGTAGAGACAGGATCCATTCAACTCCTCCGCCTTGGCTAGCACAGCCTCGTCAGAACCGGAGCCCGAGTTACAGCAGGCACATGGAGTCCGAAGCTTTGTCAAGCAACGCCCAACACCGTGACCAACATGGTGGCTATAACCCGGTGCAAGACCGAGTACGTCAGGAGAACGAGTGGGCGGCTCAGCTGGCGGCTCAACAGGCGGCTCATCAGGATATTCCAGAGCATCCAACGACTTCTGTTGAGATGGGAGTAGCCACTAGGACCGGTGGTATTCCTTGTTTGGTACCGGCTTTGCGCAACGTGCGCCTACCCAAGGACTTCAAGGGACCTCGAAAGGTGCCAAATTACACGGCCGACTTACAGCCTGGAGCATAGATCGAGAGTTATGAGATGGCCATGGAGCTATTGGAAGTCAGTGACGCGGCAATGGCTAAATACTTCACCATGATGTTAGATGGAACGGCCCGGTCTTGGTTAAAAGGTTTGCCACCCAATTCCATTGGTTCGTGGGAAGAGTTGAAAGCCCGTTTCATCCAGAACTTCAAGGACACCTGTAAGTAATCTATGTCGATCGTGGACTTGACGAATTGTAAGCAGGGGGAGGGTGAATCCACCACCCATTGGGTACGCCGGGTTAAGGAGATAATTCATTCATCTGATAAGATGGATGCCGGCTCTGCAGTCCTTATGTTGGAGAATAATTGTAGCTTTGAGCCGCTGAGGCAGAAACTGGGGCGCCTTAAACGTGACTGCAAGGATATGGGTACGCTAATGGCGGCTTTAGTCAAATATGCCGATTCTGATAGTACCAAGGATCCCGCGTCGGACGATGAGAAGACAGGGAAGGGAAAAAGAAACGGCAATGGAAAGGGTCAACAGCACAACCGGTGAATCAAAGCGGCAATAAGCGTAAGGCAGATGGCAACCCGGAGTTTGTAGCCAATGCTAACGCATAGGGTAACAATCAGAGACATAAGGGTAAGTGGCCTCGATCCGGCGGGTCAGGCCCATCTCTTGAGCAGCTACTCAATGATCCCTGCCCGAAACACGGCACCCGGGAGCACCCCGCTACACACTTGTGGATAGATTGCGCGATCATGAAGGCGTTTAAAAATTCCAATACCTTTGATGGCAGTCATGGATCTGGCGGTGGTTCAGGGGCTGGCGGCTTTCATGGCCCGGGCGGCGGCTCAAACTCCGGTTTTCAGGGACATCCGGGTGGAAATAATCAACAACAGTCTGGTCAGGGAGGGCAACAGCAGCAGCAGCTAGGTTATCAAAGCCATCCAAAACAGTTGAGTGGTGGGCAGTACCATGTGTTTACCACCAGCTTATGCAAACGTGACCAGAAGGTTCATAAGAGGGCCGTAAATTCTATTGAGTTGGCAATTCCTTGTTATTTGAGATGGCCAGAGCAACCCATTATATGGAGCAGAGAGGATCACCCTCCACGAGTTGATAATCCGGGTCAGTTAGCCTTGGTGGTAGCAGCCCAGGTTGGTGGATATAAATTCACTAAGGTACTCATGGACGGAGGTAGCAGCATCAATATCCTCTATTACGAGACTTTTCAGCACATGGGGTTGACTGAGAAGAATCTGAGAACATCCAACACTGTTTTCCATGGGGTGGTTCCCGGCAAGTTGACTTACCCAGTTGGCAAGATTGAATTGGAGGTGGCTTTTGGAGATGAATATGATTCCAGGGCTGAGAAATTGACGTTTGAAGTGGTTAAAATCAGGAGTCCATATCACGCTCTGTTTGGGCGACCGACTTATGCTAAATTCATGGCACGGCCGTGTTACGTTACTTACAACTCAAGATGCCGGGTTACAAGGGCACCATCACTGTGCATGGGAGTCGAAAGGTGGCCTTGGAATGTGAAGAAGGTGACGCGGCTTACGCTGAGTCTGCCTGCGCCGCGGAGGAGATCAAATTTTATCAAGACAATGTTGACCCGGAGGATATGACCTTCCTCAAGAAACCAACTACTGAGCATGACCCGGCGTTGAAGTTTAAATCGGGCGCTGAGACAAAGCTTGTTGAATTTACCCCAGGAGATGCCTCTAAGCAGTTCAGTATCAGTGCCAATTTGGATCCTAAATAGGAAAGCGCGCTCATCGAGTTCATCCTTGAGAATCGGGACATCTTTGCATGGAAACCTTCTGACATGCCGCATGTACCGAGGGAACTCATTGAGCACACTCTCAATATTGATCCAAAGTATAAGCCGGTCAGGCAGTTGCTCCGACGGTTCAACAAAGAGAGACGGAAAGCTATTGGGGAAGAGGTCGTCCGACTCTTAGCGGTCGGGTTTATTGTTGAAGTTTTTCACCCGGAGTGGTTGGCTAACCCGGTGTTAGTGCTCAAGAAGAACGGCACTTGGCGGATGTGTGTGGATTACACGGACTTAAATAAGGCTTGTCCGGCTGATCCCTTTGCTCTCCCCCGTATTGATCAAATCATTGATGCTACGACGGGTTGTGAACGTTTGAGCTTCTTGGATTCTTACTCTGGCTATCATCAGATCAAGATGGCAGTTAAGGACCAGGATAAGACAACTTTCATTACTCCGTTTGGAGCCTTCTGTTATGTATCTATGCCATTTGGACTCAAAAGTGCCCAGGCGACTTATCAGCGGTGTGTGCAGAACTGTTTGCACAATCAAATTGGGCATAATGTTCATGCTTACGTAGATGACATTGTGTGAAGTCCAGAGAAAAGGAAACCTTGATATCTAACCTCAAAGAGACCTTTGATAATCTCCAGGTTTACGAGATGATGCTTAACCCGGCCAAGTGTGTGTTTGGTGTACCTGTGGGCAAGCTCTTAGGTTTTCTGGTGTCAAACAGAGGCATTGAAGCTAATCCGGAGAAGATTAAGGTGATTACCTCTCTGGCTAAGCCAGCATGCATCAATGATGTTCAGCGCCTGGCGGGTCGTGTTGCCGCTTTAAGACGGTTCATAAGCCGGTTAGGTGAGAAGGCCCTTCCATTATATCAGATGATGAAGAAAACTGACACTTTTGTCTGGAGTGATGTTGCAGATGTTGCCTTTGAAGACTTGAAGAGGCAATTGTTTGAACCACCGGTTCTTGCGGCTCCCATTGACAAAGAGCCGTTGCTGCTATATGTGGCTGCTAATTCACGAGCGGTCAGTGTTGCCATCGTGGTGGAGCGTAAGGAAGCTGGCAAGGAGCATCCGGTTCAACGAACGATTTATTATATCAGCGAGGTGCTCATTGAGTCTAAACAAAGGTATCCACATTGGCAGAAACTCGTTTACGGAGTGTTTATGACCAACTGGAAGTTGAAGCAGTACTTTCAAGGTCATCCTATAACTATGGTAAGTTCTGCCCCTTTGGGAGACATCATCCAGAATAGGGAGGCCACAGGACGAGTCACCAAGTGGGCTATCGAGCTTGGGCCTCATGGTTTGAAGTACATGCCACGTACTGCTATTAAGTCTCAGGCCTTGGTGGACTTTATCAATGATTGGATAGAGTTGCAGGGACCTGAGGAGAAGCCAGATAACACATATTGGACTATTCACTTTGACGGGTCCAGGCAGCTAGAAGGCTCGGGGGCTGGAATTGTTTTAACTTCCCTCGAGGTGACAAATTTCGTTATGTACTCCGGCTTATGTTCCCATGTACTAATAATGCAGCTGAGTACGAGGCCTTACTCCATGGTCTCTGGATGGCCAAAGAGATGAACTTAAGCTGGGTAAGGTGTCTGGGCGACTCAGATCTCGTGGCTCAACAGGTGTCAGGCAAGTGGGATTCCAAGGATCCTCTCATGGCGGCTTATCAACGTGAAGTAGATGCTGTGGCTGGACATTTCAAAGGTTATCAAGTGGAGCACATTGATCGAAGAAAGAATGGGGCGGCTGATGCTTTAAGCCGGCAGGGATCTCAACGTAAGTCGGTGCCACCTAACACCTTTCTTGATGTTTTGCATAACCCTTCTGTCAAGGTGCCTACCGAGGAAGAACTAGCGGTGCCAGACCCGGAGGCCCAGCTGGTGGCAGCTCTTCATGTTATCCCGGATTGGACAGTGCCATATTTGGCCTACATGACACGGGGAGAGTTACCGGAGGATGAAACTTTGGCAAGACAAATTGTCAGACGATCCAAATCCATGATGGTTGTTAATGTTGAGTTGCATCATTGCAGTGTAACAGGGGCGTTTCAACACTGTGTGTCGCCTGCAGAAGGACAAGAGATACTTCGTGAGATTCATGAAGGAGATTGTGGTCATCATGCCGGCTCAAAATCTCTTGTGGCCAAGGCTTTCCGTCATGGTTTCTACTGGCTCACGGCTCATGCTGATGCGGAGGATCTGGTCAGTAAATGTGACGGTTGTCAGAAGTTCTCACGACGTGCTCATGTGCCGAATCAAGAATTAAGGATGATCCCAATTACTTGGCCGTTCGCAGTTTGGGGGCTTGACATGGTTGGACCCTTCAAAAGGTCTAAGGATAAGAAGACACATCTCCTGGTGGCAGTGGATAAGTTTACAAAGTGGGTTGAGGCGGAGCCAGTCAGTAAATGTGATGCGGCCACAGCGGTTCAGTTCATGAAAAAGGTGATCTTTCGTTTTGGTTTCCCACACAGCATTATAACTGATAATGGTACTAATCTTTCCAAGGGAGCCATGGAAGAGTTCTGTCAACGAGAACATATCCGGCTTGATGTTTCGACTGTTGCTCATCCTCAATCCAATGGTCAAGCAGAAAGAGCTAATCAAGAGATACTGAAGGGTATTAAGCCCCGACTCTTTGTCCCCTTAAAACGGACTCCGGGTTGCTGGGTGGAGGAGTTACCCTCTGTATTATGGAGCATCAACACTACGCCTAACAGATCTACGGGTTACACACCTTTTTTCATGGTCTATGGAGCAGAGGCAGTTCTGCCAAGTGACATCCGACACGACTCACCCCATGTGGCGGCTTATGTTGAGGCGGACAACGAAAAGGCTCGTCAGGAGGCACTTGACTTGTTGGATGAGGAGCGAGACTTGGCGGTAGCCCGCTCGGCGATTTACCATCAAGACCTGCGCCGTTATCACAGCCGCCGGGTCAAGAGCAGAACCTTTCAGGAAGGTGATTTAGTGCTCCGACTCATCCAGGATCAATCTAACATGCACAAGCTAACTCCGCCTTGGGAAGGACCCTTTGTGGTCAGCAAGAATCTGAACAACGGGTCATACTACCTCACTGATATTCGAGAGCACAAGGACTCATGTAAGTCGGAGGAGGAGACCCGCCGGCCGTGGAATATCGCCCATCTTCGGCCTTACTATACTTGAGCCACCTGCTCTTAAGATGTATATACTTTTGACGATGTACATATCATATAAAGCAATAAAGCAGGACCTCTGTCCTTTTTTCCCATAAAGAATGTTTTTATGTCTCCTTTATCAGGTGGTGGACACTACCAACAGGGAGCAGATCATATCTGAATCCGGCTTTCCCTTTGGTCCGGCTTATGATCATATCTGAATCTAGCCATGATCACTTGGGGGCTTCCTGTTCAAACATAGGTCATATTCGAACCAAAGAGAACATAGCTGTCGATACCCGCTTGATCGGCATACTGCCAAACCCACTTGGGGGCTTCTTGATCATATTTGAATCACAGCTTAACCCCTTTGGGCCTGACGTGGATCGTATTCGAATCAGCGTCATTAAACAACTCTTATGGTCACTTGGGGGCTTCCTGTTCAAACATGGGTCGTATCCGAACCAAAGATAACATAGCTGTCGATACCCACTTGATCGACATCGCCAAAGCCACTAGGGGCTATATGATCGTATCCGAATCTTAGCTTAACCCCTTTGGAATGGTTTACTGATCGTATTCGAATCAGAAGCATGTGAATGTTGTTTATTATTCATCATAAGTATAACTATTTTGAATATCTTGAGACCCTCTGGAAAGCATTATGAGATGGTTTTTGTCTCTTCCGGTTTAAAATTTTGGTCCTCCCAGGTTGTTAAGTGCCAGATGAACATCATGTAAGCAGGAAAGATTATCAAAGGGATCGCAGGTATATGCTATTATATAGTCATAAACCGACCTGTATATGATGCCTTTGGTTCGTGTTCCGGGTTATCAATACTTTATGTGACCCCCGGCGCGATAAACTGCCAAGGGAACTTTTGTTTGTTTCATGTGCAGGATAAAGCAAGCAAAATTTAAACGTCAAAGGAATAAAGGGTTAAACGTAAGCCCGAAATCTATAGCAATAGCGGCTTACGAAAGTGACTAAGCGCTCGGAACATGCGTGAAGGCATGACAAACATTGAGAAGTTTTTTCTACCCTATTACAAGACTCCCCGAGTCTGAACAAATGAAGCATTGTTTTTGCAGAACACCTGGCGACTTACTCCTTCGGCGGGCTTCAAGACTCCAGGTTATCCTTCTCCGCTTCTCCGTCGGCTGTCTTGTCTTGGAAAGTTGACGAGGCCCAGTCAATGCCGCTCAAAGCTTCAAACTCAGCTTCATCATCTATTAAACCGGCTGGGTCCACTTCAGGGGTAAAAGTATGCTTACGAATAGGAGGGATCAGGCTGACTTCATCATATGGAATGTTTTGAATTCTCCGGTTCTCACTGTCATAGCCCGGAGAGTACTTGGTGAGCTCAGTATCGTTCCCAATGAGGGTCACCACAGGACGTATGACTTTGACACAGGCGATAAAGTCATGATCATCAAATACAGTGCCGTCCTCCTTCCGACTGGGGTATCCAAGAGCAAGGTCGGCCGGGTCTAGCTCTGGAAGCCATGCTTTTGCCCGGCTCAATGCGGCTACGGCTCCGGCTCTTGCGAATGACAGCCTTAAATTCTGAATTCGCTGAGGTAGCACATCGAGATGCTTCAGCACGTCTTGTAAGAGGCGGGGAGGGGTGTTTGATAAAGCTACAACGGCCAAGGCACGTTGTGACCCGGAGTACAGCTGTTCCACTAAGGTGTAAACTGCTTTAAGCTTGATCAGCATGTTTTGCTTAAGGTTGGTACTCCTGGGGCATGTGTGTGCATAAGCATAACAGTCAGTCGGAAGTAAGTATTACAATAGTCATTGTACGGTTACAATGTTTGAGGTTTTGCACAGTAACTTATCGAAGATAGCTGAGACCATTTGAGATATCTGCCGTTTTAAGTCAGACAGCTCGGTTGTTGCTTCTGCAAGAGATGCTTCTGCTGTCTCGGCCCGAGTCACCAGTGAAGCCTTCTCATCAGCCCAAGCTTTCTTCTCTGACTCAAAATTTTTCTTCAACTTCTCATTTTCAGAGACACTGAATTCAAATTTGGAGTTGGCCTTCTGAGTTTCAAGTTCTTGAGTTTCCAGACGACTCTTTAGGACAGCAAGCTCCGATTCAAATTGACTTATGGTGGCCTGCATTGGCACCAGGTTATGGTAAGGATCATGGTAAGGTAACATTCAAGTCCCAAGCACTTTACAAGTAAAGATACTTGGCACTTGGGGGCTAATGTATGCTAAAGAATTTTAAACCTATCATACCGGGTCACACATATTAAGTCTCAAGCACTTTACAAGTAAAGATACTTGACCCTTGGGGGCTAATGTATATTGCAAATTTAAAACTATCATGTTATAACCGGGTTAAATATATTCTGTTTGAACCGGATAAACTAACAAGTAAAGCAGATTTCTAAGTCTACAACATATTTATTCATAAGCAATAGACTTGGGGGCTGGTACAGTATGTAAGATTCAGGTAAATAGTATAAGTTATACCTCAGATTTGTGCTGTATTTGTTTCACCATGTCAATTTCTAGGTCATAGCTATTATGCACTTGATTCAGATAGCCCGAGACTATCACCAATGCTTAAGTGAGTATAATCAGTAATGTCCTGCTTGGCTTTTCGGCGTTCGGCGAGTTCTTCCTTGGCAGAACATTTGGCAAGGATAGTAGGCCGCCCCGGTTCAACAAACTGATTTTTCACAAACTCAACTTCCGGTTCAGACCTCTTTGACCGGGCCAGGAGCTTCCGGGTTATCGCAGCTGTTGAGAGTATCTTCGGCAGGCGGGTTAGAAGTTGGCACTGGAATGTCAGAGGCCGGTTCAGGCAGCTGATGGGTGGAGCTGTCTGGAGCAGACGTATTAACCACCGGTTCAGTTACAATCGGGTCTTGGGACGGCTTATTCTTCTTTGCCCTCTTACTGGGTTTCACTTGCATGCTCTTAACAAAGGCAGAAGGATGAATACTAAAGCATGGGTAGAGTAAAGCTCAAGGTACATAAGGTTACATTACCCGGGAGAAGTTTTGAAAGCCGACATGTTTGATTGCATGGATTCGCCGGAAGAAGGAGAGGTATCCTGATAATTGGAGTCAGACGAATTGAAAGGTTGACGAATTAAGCCCGCTAAAGGTAAAACAGAACGCAAATCGGAGATAACCTCAGTCCGACGCTTCCTGGTTACGTCAGGTAAGCCGGAGGAGAGTTCCGCATCCTTGTTGTTTCGGGTCTGCCTCCGGTTCTCAAGCTGTTGTTGCTTCAAAAGAAATTGAGGATCTTGATAAGCAAGAGCATGTGAAAATCTTACTTTCCGGGTCACCCTTCGGATCTTTTGCTTTGGCAAAGGCTCTGAGTCGGAGGAGATTATAGTTACCTCTTCATCGGCTGCTTGACTGTTCCCCGTATCCTCCTGAAGGGATAGAACGTCAGACAGATAATGACAAGGGAATTAAGAAAATTTAAAGATTACCTCTTCATCATCCGAAGAACTATCATCCAATTTGAGTAAGTCGGTGGCGCTGGGTTTCTTCTTCTTTGAGGTTCCCGTCTTGGCGACTTTCCTTTCGGTTTTCTTGGTCGTCCTGGCTTGTTTGGCAGCCTCATGGTCATATTTGACCTTCCAAAAGTTATCATCGGCCTGTGGAAAAGGATAAGGAATTATGAGTACAAAAAGGTATAATAGAGCAAATAGTATTTATTAAGATTTATAACTTACTGCAGGGGTCGGGTTCTTCTTGCAAAAGGGAAGTAAGCCGAAGGTGTTATTCGTCACAGTGCCCTCCTTCAGCAGCGACTGGGTCGTAGCATCCACCACATCATCTGGTAAGTCGTCAGGACTATGGCGTAACGGGTCATCCTTTTTGCCTGTGTAAGTACACATTAAGCCGGAACGGCGGCTTAATGGAAGTACTCGCCAAGTGACCCAGACTCGGACCAGATCGATGCCGTTTAAACCGTTTCCCAAGAGAGCTTTGATTTTCTTGATGGTGGGATTGAGAGGCAGACGCTCAACGGCCGTCAGTTTGTTTGCTAATGGATGGTTGAACTCAAGGCGCAGGGCGCGAAAGCCGAGCAGAGGCTTTTCATCAGCCGGAGAAGTGTCCTGACAGTAGAACTACGTTTTGTTCCAATCTTTTGGGTGACTCGGCAGCTCAGCATAAGGAAAAAGGCAGTCTCTCCGTCGCTGGATTGAGATGCCGCCAAGCTCAAGACTAGGCCCATTGGCGCGTTCATTTTGCCGATTCAAGTAAAAAAGTTCTCTGAACAAAAGCAGGCTTGGCTCCTCTCCCAGATACACTTCGCAAAAGACTTGGAAATTGCAAATATTTGACACGGAATTGGGTCCGATGTCTTGAGGTCTAAGATCAAAGAAATTCAAAACCTCCTTGGAGAATTTTGAGCCGGAAGGAGCAAATCCCTGGCTCACATGATCCGTAAAAATTATTACCTCCCCTTCTTTGGGTTGAGGCCTCTCTTCAGACGGGTCAGGGGCACGATAAGACATGACCTCCTTTTTTGGCAGGTGGCCAGATTTCACGAACTCAGCCAGTTTACTCTTGGTAACTATGGATGGGACCCAATTGCAGGTCACAAGGGCCTTGGCAGCCTTAGGAGCCATGACAAGAATTGGCCTATGACAAAATAAGAGGATCCGGTTCAATTTTAACCCGGAAGAAATATCTTAATTATTCAGGGTGGCGGCTTAATAAGGGGCCTAATGATATAAGGATAGTTGTGCAACAGTGTCTAAGCCGCCACATGTATCAAAAGCAGTTCAAACTTCTTCAGGTCATAAGAAGCAAGTAAGGTTAACAGATCAGTGTTATCTATTTGAACCGACTACATAGGCAGTTGAGTTTAAGCGTATTCAACAGAAGCAGTTTTCCGGGTGATACAAACAGGTTTCATAATCTGCTACTATTGTTGGAGATCAAAGATCTGTTTTGATAAGAAAATTTTCTAGACCTAAAAGTTGATACATACATGTTCATAGGCTCGAATGAGGCTCTTAGGCAGAGAAAGGGATCTGATTTATATCCAAAACAAGTGCGAAAACAACTACCCCGGCCATTTTATATCATTCTCAGATCAGAAGAGGCATCTAAGAAGAGAACTAACCAGGGTTTGGTTCTAATGGTGATGAACTCCGACGAACTCGAGGAAGATCTAATGTGGATCTGAGCAAGGAAGGGAAGGGAACTTACGGATCTGGATGGGTTGTGGGATTTCACCGATTCAGGTTGATGCAGCGGCCTAGGACGGTGAAGACAAGAAGCTCGACAGTGGCGGCGGTGGAGATCGAGAGCAGCAAGAGGAGGAAGATGACCGGAAGGAGGAAATGGGAAGACCAGGGTCGCGCCTATTTATAAGAGAAGGATAACTGAGGCGGCGCGAGAAATGAGGAGATAAAATTTATTATCCAGCGGCCCTGACGCCTTGATTCTTGGGATGGTCAGTAAAGGCAAAGATCCGTTGGAGGATATGACGGAGTAAAAATAAGTTTTATTGAAGATGACATCACGGTGATTTAACCCGGATCCAGATGATGACGTCACGGTGGGTTAAAAATTTTGTGCAAGACAAAAGACTGAAGGACAGTTCCATAAGGTATTTTAAGATTGACATGAACATGTTCAAATCAATCTGGGGCCTAATGTTGGGGATATAACTATTTGTGTAAGCCGCCCAGGAGGGGCCGGGTTACGCAAAGAAGACTCACCAGAAAGAAGCCCAAGACCAAAGCATGAAGATGGCGGTTCATAGAGGGCTTAAGGCCCATAGGCGACTTAAAGCCCGTTGTAGTAAACCGCCACAGTAATATGACTTGTATCATAAGGTAGACTTAACTAGTCACCGAGCCGGACACTGTTATAAGCCGGCCGGGACTCTGTAAGCCGCAGGGCGTCAGCCTGTGTATATAAGGGGACGACCTGCTGGCGGCTTAGGGCAAGAAACAACTCATCGAGAGCCGGGCATAGCGTATCTCGCTCCCTGGTCATCGAAACATCAATACCAACCCAACTAGACATAGGCCTTACCTTCACCGTAAGGGGGCCGAACTAGTATAAAACCTCTCGTGTCCCTTGTCCCGATTAACCCCTTCAAGCTTCCTAGTTGCGATGGCTCCACAACTAAGTCCTTTCACGAGGACATCTGACGTGACAATTCCACGACACCAACCGAGAAACAAAATAAGGCGCAAAGGCAAGGGAGGATTCCATAGGGAGGTTGATCGGGATGAACGTGGACTTATGGAAGTTGATCTGGAGGCCAATGGAAGACGCATAGTCTGTAAGGATCTCTTTTATGATGGCTGCTTGACGAGGGCACGCTGGCATGGCCAATATCACATCGTCCGCATATTGGATTACCGAGTAGTCCATTTGTCATGCGCAAGCAAATGACAGTTGGATCTTGCCTTGTCTGAAAGCATCATTGATGGAGGCTTGGAGGAGATCGGCGCCAATCACAAAGATCAGGGGTGACAACGGGTCACCCTGTCTCACCCCGGTGCGGTAGTGGAATTGACGCCCCATGACTCTATTTAATAAAACCGATGAGTGCTCCATGGAGAAGATGCAGCTGATCCAAGATAGCCGTTTGTCATTGAAACCCATCTGCTTCATAATGTTTAACATGGGTGTGTGCTCGATTGTATCGAAGGCTTTGGCGAAGTCAAGTTTGAGTAAGATAATCTCCTTCTTTGAAGCGTGACATTGATGAATGTACTGTAATGTCCATACCAAGCAGGCATGTATCATTCAAACTTTGATGAAGCCGTACTGGTTCCTGTGAATGATCTATAGAATGACCCGTTGTACGCTATTGGCCAGCAGCTTAATGAACAGTTTAAGGCAGTAGTTGAGCAACATGATCAGTCTGTAGTCATTCACAGTCTGAAGTGAGTTGGTTTTTGGGATTAGGGTTATCAGGCCATCATTTATACTCGTGGGATCCAATTCACCTTGATGAAACTTCTCACAAAGATTGTAAATGTCCTGTTTGATGATAGGCCAACACGCTTTGAGAAAGGCTCCACTAAAACCATCAGGGCCGGGTGCTCGATCAGGCGGCATTTGTTTAATTACCGTGTCAATCTCATCAGGTGTAAATGGCTCTATTAACTGGGCTAGATTGTCATGACGCTGTATAATGTCTGGGAGGTTAAATTTCATTTCTATACGTCTCGAGGTGCCCACGCGATCAGTGTAAGTTTGAAACAGAAGTGCCTCTTTACCAGAATGAGTATCAACAATATCTCCATCCTCCCTTCTGAAACTAGCGATGTTGTTACGGCAGTACCTTTCAGTTGCAACTGCCTGGAAGAAATTTGTATTTTCATCGCCAAATTTGATCCATCGAATGGTGCAACTTCTTTTCCAATACTGGTTTTGATAACACATCAGGTGTTTCTTGAGGATGTTGCAAAAATTCGTCTATGGGGATGGTCAACTTTTGGCTATTTTCTAACTCATCTAGGGGGGCTAGCGTCTTATTGCAGTTAGCAATGGCCATCGATAGACGAGAGAGGTTTTTGCTCCAAATGTTTAGAGCATGGTGAAGAGCTTTGAATTTGCGTCAAAGTATGGTGGCAAATTTTGGGATCTAACTAGTCTGCTCCAAACCTCTTGGACAAGATCCATGAAACCAGGGTGTAAAATCCAGTAGGTTCAAATCGAAAAACCTTGCTGCGCGGGATGGTAGTTTGGATGGAAATAGCGCATAGCACATGATCATAAACGGGCTTACCAAGGGGTTTAACCAATGTATTAGGATATACGTTGGTCCAATGTAGTGACGTGAAGAACCAACCAGTTGTTCTAGGAGGGGGTCTTGTTGCATATTGCTCCAAGTATAGGATCAAACTTTTAGAGGTAATTCAATAAGGCTTTGCTTACGGTAATGTCATTAAATGTGCACATGTCATGAGGACACCCCCTGTCTTGTTGCAGTTATCAGGAGCATGAATATAGTTAAAGTCGCCAATTAAGAGCCAATCTTGCATCATATGAATATCCAGATCGTATAGCCAATTGGTGAACGTAACACGGGCATCACCAGAAGAAGGACCATATACATTAGCTAGCGTCCAAGAATGCGATGAGAGCGTGCTACAAAAGTTAATAACCAGGGAAAAATCAAACGAGAAAACCACATTGCCTGAGAAGACAGAGCTTTTCCAAATAGTAACTAAACCCCCTGAAGTGCCTTGAGAGGGAACATAAGCAAACTAATCAAATTGTCTAGGGCAACAAGATTTAATGAAAGATAACTCAAAAGATATCATTTTGGTCTCTTGCAGGCAAACGACCAAACAACCACTAGTACGGATGGCATTATTTAGGGCTAACTGTTTATCTTCAGAGTTTAAACCACAGATGTTCCAACACAGTACTTACCAGCTACGCAAAGGTGGCATGGGGTAAAGAGGAGCTAGATCCTGGAATTGTCCTCCTCGCCTTCCTGATCAGCAGTGAGCAATGTACTTGTGCGAGAGGTCGATGTAGATGCAGGTTCAGGAGCTGTATTGAGGATTTCTTCAGTTAGTCCAGCAGCAGGGACAACACATCTATTGATACCAATCTCCTTAAGGACATGGACTGGGGTGGGTGGTACCTCATCAGACTGTAACTCTTGGGCAGAGGAGGAAGAACCAATCGAAGGCGCCAACCGTGGTTTCACCCGAGAGATGGTAGGGCGAGTGTGAGTCACTTGTTTGATCTTGAAGCCATTATATTTGTTGGACCGGTTACTACAATGGACCTCAGCAGTGGAAGTGGGAGCAAGGGAACGAGCACGACGGCCATGAGTCGCAACAGGGCCGACAGGCGTAGTGATGGAGCTAACTGCAGCGAGGCCGAGCGTGTCCTGTGCATGCCTGGGGTTGTGATCAACCAACTGAAGAGGGCTATAGCTGGCATGACCAAGTGGCTAAGCAGCAGTTGAAGATGTATCCTCAGTTGGTGTAGGCTCAGGAAGGTTCTGCTGCGTTGGCTGCGAGATCTGCTGAGTGCTACAATGGATTTCTTCTAGCACCATTGAAGAAACGGGTGGCACTGATAGCTGAGAGAAACAGATGCCATTGGTGTCAGAGGAGATCAAGACAGAAACTTCCATGTTGGTGGACCGCATACCGTAGCCACTGCTCCAGGGCCCTATGGTAGCGATTGTTAGGCGCATAGCATGGAAGATGAATGTATCACTACAAAAAAAGACACATCCGTGACATTTTGGGCCGAACGAATTTTTTTCCTGTCATACTTATGACACTTCTATGACGATAATTGTGACAAAACCAGGTATCATCATAGATGTGGTGGGATCCTACTTCTATGACAAAGAATCATGACAGAAAATGGGCTTTTTGTCCTGGGCGGGCCGGAGACGCAGCTGCATGACATTCTTTGGGCCGTGCATGACGGAAAAAACCATGATAGAAGCGAGGGCGAGGAAAATATAGGGGAGTTCGCAGTTACGATGGGTGGTCAGAGGCCGAGCGATGCATGTTTCTCTCGTACACGTATGCGCATGGGTGCGAGGCGTTGGGCTCTAACTGAACCCAAGCGAGGCATTCGCCTACTGAACCCGAGCGATTGCACTACAGGCTACGCGTTACTAAACCCGAGCGATCGAGCGATTCCTTCGCTACTGCTGCTAACAGAAGCCGATCGATGCTGCCTCTGGATGAACAGTGAGCATTGTTGGGGGGGGGGTGGATGAACAGTTCCTGGTGGGGATTGGATGAACAGGACCCTGTGGTGTTGCCGCTGGATGAACAGGATCCCGATCGATCGAGCCGGTTGGGCGTGGATGAACAGGACCCTGTGGAGGGCTGAATGAACAGGACCCCGTGGAGGGAAGGTTGAACAGTAGCCGGTGGTGGGCTGGTTGAACAGTAGCTGGTGGACGGCTGGATGAACAATAGCTCGTGGAGGGGTGGTTGAACAGGACCCCGTGGAGAGGGCTGGTTGAACAGTAGCCGGTGGAGGAGTGCGCGTTGGAGGCTGGATGAACAGGAGCCCGTGGATGAACAGTCGCGTGTGGAGGATGGAGGAGGTAGACAGTGGATGCACAGTAGCCCGTGGAGGCTGGAGGAGGTCGATGGTGGAGATGAACAATATCCCGTGGAGTCCCGTTTTGCGGTACGCCACACCCCTCCCGATGAACAGGACCCCCGTTTCGATCGTAGCACTCCAACACAAGTCTGTTTCCTCCGTTTTGCGGTACACCACACCCCTCCCGATCAACAGGACCCCGTTTCGACCGTAGGAGGTCCAATAGAAGTCTGTTTCCTCCGTTTTGCGGTATGCCAGACCCCTCCCGATGAACAGGATCCCGTTTTGACCGTGGCGGTCGAACACAAGGCTGTTTCCTCCATTCTGCGGTACGCTAGGCCTCGTTTGCATCGGTTGTTCCATCCAAGCCCTCCCGATGAACACGACGACACATTCCATTCCGACCTAGCCGGTTGGCTCCCCATGAACACGACGACGACGCAGTTTCTCCGTTTCGACCCAGCCATGTACACGAGCCCTGGCCGTACGTATGCGCGAGTAGGCATTCGAGACCCCGCCCGTATGTACGTATGTGGCCGTATTTTCTTTCTTGCACCATGGTCGATGTATGTATGTGTACATGCTACGTGTGCACCTCTACTATGACACGTGCACGCCTCTACATCGACCAGTATGTACGTACATGTTCTTGCCCAGAATGACAAAGCTACGTACGCTTCGACCAGGTGAGTCCCGACTATCAGGCACTTCCTTGCATGCAAAGATGTAGCTGGTGGGTCCCAACATTCACGGGGCAAATCATTTTTTTGCCTGTAATATGGACGCACTTCCTTGCATGCGAAGATGTAGCTGGTGGGTCCCAGCAGTTAGGGGGAGAAAACATTATTTTTAAGGTAAAAAGGATGCAGTTGCATGCATGCATCCATGGGTGTGGTGCGTCCCCACTGTCAGCCTTTCACGCACAGTCATCTTCCGACGACTCTTGTTTGTTGACCACATTGACCACACCGTGTCGAGCGCACCAAGGCCGACGGACGACGGCGAGGCCCCAGACTGTAATGACCCGGAGATGGGGAAGACGCGGCAGTAGAGTCGCAGATGGAGAGGAGTGGGAAACTTGACTGGTTCGGGTGGGCGGCAGCATTGCCGCCCACGGGAGACAGGGGCAAGAATAGAGGTTGAAGAAGGAGCACGGCTATTGGATTAACATCCAATGGTCCAGCTGCTATAATCATTTGTTGATTAAGTTGACAAATCCCTGCGTACACGTCCGCTTAGTAGGCCCACAAGTCAGCGAACAAATCTGCCGGGTCCCAGCTGTCATCGGGACGAATAGTTTTTTTGCATAACAAGGAGGCACTTCCTTCCATGCGAAGATACAGCCGGTGGGTCCCAGCTGTCAGGGGGAGGAAATAGCTTAATAAGGAGGAACTTTCCTTGCATGCGACCATGGACCTCGTGGGTCCCAGCCGTCAGGCTCTCACGTACAGTCCTCTTCCAATGACTCTCATTTGTTGACCACGCCGCGCCGAGCGCAGCGAGACGATGGACGATGGCGAGGCCCCAGACCGGAACAACCCAGAGATGGGGAAGATGCGGCAGTGGAGTCGCAGACGGAGAGGAGTGGGAAACTTGACTGGTTCGGGTGCGGGGTGGGCCTACACTCAGCAGACAATAAAAGGAGGTGCGGAGTGGAGGGATGGCCTGGCCGTCGGCGGGGTAGTGTTTTGCTGCGAGGCGTGCAAAACAATGCCGTTGGACGCGGAAGGCTGGAGTAGGTGGTCCCGGCAACGCTGGGGGAAGAAGACGAGAGATTGAAGAAGAATGCCGGCCATTTGATGTAAATCCAACGCCTTGCTTAGGCTTTGACCTACTAGCCCACATGTCAGCCAGTTCATTTGTTTTTAGTCCATTTGGTGGGCTGGGTGAAACAATGATGTAGCATCTATGTAGCCTGTTTATATATATGGTAGAATTTAATGCCCATTTGCATTTTTCTCGAAATCCACGGACTTGCTGGGTTGGGTGAAATATCATGTCGGGCTGGACGGAGAAATGTTATAAAAACATAAACACATGATTGTACGTCTATTACTGCATTGGTCAGTAAAGTCTTTGCAAGCTTATGTATGTAATCACTAGGAGTTAACTTTCCAAGTTATATATAAACAATTATTATTATTATTTTGTAAGAACTTTCAATTTACGAAATAAAATATCATTTTAATTTGATGAGTTAATAGGACGTGGGGTATTATTATTTTTTAGGCTAGACGTGGGACAGTTGAGTTGGTTCTAGGGAAAAGTACTAGGAGAAAACTTAGTTTACATCGAAAAGAAAGTGGAAGAAAATTCAGATATAGGATTAATGAAAACAAAAAATAAAGGAAGTGGGAAGGTCTATAAAATGCTTGGATGAACGACAAGTTTAATGGAACCTTATGTTGTTTCTATTATATATATGTAATAAAATAAGATATATATATATATATATATATATATATATATATCTTATTATATATATATACACTATTATAGAAGGGAAAACATAGGTTTAGTTTTGCATTCTTATAGAAAAATAGAATTAAGCTGTGCATCGTCTTGAAAAAACAAAGATAACTTGGGTTGTTGATGTTGTAGACAAGCTAGGTTGGGAGGCCCAGAGGCCGCTTGATCCAAAAAAACATTGAAACATCTCATGGGCTGCCCATGTTAAACAACAAAACCTAGGCCATGGACTTGGTGGGCCCAGGACTGTCAGCCTCTCGACGAACAGTTGTCTCCCAATTCCTCTTGTTTTGCTGACCATGTTGGGAACGACAGACGGCGGTGCCGCGGCGAGAGTACCAAGGCGGAGGACGACGTTGAGACCACGAACCGAACGAACCAGAGCGTGGGAAGACGCAGACGGAGGGGAGTACGAGGGTTGACTTTTTGGGTGCAGGGTGGCTGATGGAGCTCCTTGGTATCGTTGTTTTCTTTCATGTTGGCGTAGCAGGGGTTGATGATGGTCTCGGCGAGGTAAACCATGGAGTCCTTCTCCTGCCCGTTGCCGACGATCTTGTATTGCTTCTGGATGTCGACAAGCTTGTTGCACCAGATGGCCGAATCATCGCGTTGTTCCTTCTCTCCACCGTGCCGAAGGTGTAGTCGGCACTGCCGATGAAACGGGCGAATGCTCCAGAACTTCTGATGGCCCTACAACAGTGGTAGACGAGAACCTCGTCCCGCATGCATACCTGGGCGACCGTGATCCGCTGGTCCCTGTCAGGAGATAAATGGATGGGCACAAGGTCTAGTCCTGCGACCTTGTGCTCTTTCGTCCTGTAGGTATTACTTGAACTCGGCGAGGCAGAGCTTCACCGAGTCCGGATCGTTGGTGTACATCACATTCAACTTGGTGCCACCATGGGACTGAACGGAGAACTCAAAGGTGAACTCCTTGTTGAAGTCCATATCCAGCAGGCTCACCGCTCGGATCGCCATTGGAGTCTCTTCAAGTGAACGAGTGAGTAGGCGGCAACGGCAGTTTGTTTTTTAGCTCTTGGGGAACTGGATTCAACAGTAAACTGAGTGTGTATAGGCGACAACAGTTACTACCCCTCCATCGCCTGCCGCATGCCCGGCAGAATATGCACCCTCGGCGCATTCAAACGCCTCCATTAAGAAACCTATTCCGGCCACACACGTCGGCTCACGAGTGGGTATGTATTGGTACTGTAATATCAAGTGTTAGTGGTCACTTTACTTAAATTTAATTAGCTTTAATTAAAATGTATTCTTAAAACAAGCAATGCATTGGCTCGTTCTATCAGTGCCATAGGATCAACATGCACAACAATTAGAATTATTATTCTCAGGACGCACATGATCAGCACATTTGCCGCACTTTCACACAGACAATACTACCAAGTTTGAACGGTTTGTTATGGTTGTTGTCCTCTACATCATCATGTCGTGTTTCCCAGCTTGCAAGATTCAGAACCAACAAATAAGATTCAAATAATAAGTACAACAAATATGCCTACACATCTCATTGATTCCCAACTTCCAAGATTCGGAACCAACAAATAAGATTCAAATAATAAGTACAACAAAGATGCCTACACATCTCATTGATTTCCAGCTTGCAAGATTCAGAACCAACCCATTAGAGCCTTTTGATAAAGTGAATATCGGGATTAAATCCATCTTGGCTAGCCGTGTCATACAACCCAAGAACTTGGCGAATGCTCTTAACCGTCACAACATCTATAGTACAGTATTCCTGTTTGCACAGATAAGAAAGAGCATGGATTTAGGACTCTAGCAGTCATAGAGATGGTTGTACAAACATTGGCCCTTTCTTTTGGCCACCAATACTATCTATGTTCCTGATGCGTCAACCTTTGACACATCCCTTGAAATTACTATAATAGTGGCACTAGTTGAAGCAAACTTTATTTCCATGACAAAGCAAACTTTATTTCCATGACAAACTTTATTTCCATGACAAAGCACAATTCTATAATAGTGGCACTAGTGATAGAATAGCTTTATTTAAAAAAATACAATGTTGGCACAGCATGACAAAGCACAATCATGTTGATAAAGGACAGTACTGACCGGTGTGAGGGGCCCTATGCCGCCACGACTCGATCTGGTGAACCTGAAACTCCACTTGGATGAGGTCAACCTGCAGATCCATGATTCAATTCATGCACCTTTTTATGCAGTTCACCTAAAATGAAGCAAAGATTGCATCATTCAGCTAGCAATAAGTACTTGCTCTCGAGAGGTGGGTTCTTCTTTAGTAGTTGCACTAAAATTGAGCAACATTAAGGTTGGTTGTCCTGTTCATGTAAGGTGCAACTATAATTTGCTTATCCTTTTGTGTAGTTCCACTAAAATGTTGCACGAGATTACCAACAGAATTTGACGGGGATTTTGGGAACTCCAGTCGCCATTTTGTGCAGTTCCACCAAAATTGAGAGATGTTGCCCACGTGACATTTTAGTTGAACTGCACAAGACACTCATTCCAAAAGAAGTGTTTTGCGCAGTTCACCAAAAGGTCACAATAGCAACAAGGTGAAATGGATATCCCTATCTGCACAAAAAGATAGAAAGTAAACAGTTGCTGGTCAATAAGAATATATGAAACATACATGAAATGAAAAGAAGCATCTTAATTATGTTCATGGCAATCACGCATGGACAGTAGAAATTTTAAAACTTCAGCAATGCTTCATGTTACCGGAAGCATTACGATCAACTATGACATTCGTCAAATATGGATTACTTTAATGGTGGCATTGCTTGTTTACCAGATACAGTAAATCAACAGAAGCTAAAGAGTTGGTTAAAGGGCATGGGACCATGGGGACACCAGGTCACTCAGCAGCGTAAATAAGCAACTTACTTATCATACTGGGGAAAACAGCAGGAGTACCATTTGTTAACACAGTTTAATTGCATCATATCACTGGAGGCATTAGATTAACAATAACACTGGTTATACATGTCCTTAAGGTAACAATGTGATTGCTTTATTTTACATGCGCTCTTACATTAACAACAGCAAAAGGTTGGTATAAGGACATGCGACAGTGGACGCGTCAGCATAATGTACCTACAAGGAGGCATAAAGTGGTGATGTCGAGTTTGTTCATACTCTTTGAGGGCAGCAAATCTGATCCTGGAGAACTTTTACTATGAGATGGCAACAAATCTAATCCTGGAGACCTTTTACTATGTGAGGGCAGCAAATCTAATCATGGAGACCTTTTACTATGTGAGGGGAGCAAATCTAATCCTGGACATACTCTGTTGACTTGTCCACCAGCCGCCACTTTCTATCATTTTTCAACCAATAATAGATCTGTTCCTTATCCAGTTTGTACTAAGTTTTCCCATTATTTCCCATTTCAACCAAGAGACCGGTTGGGTATCCGGTCTCTACTACTTTGCCCCTGTTATTTCCTCTTTGAATCAAGTCCTAGATTCATGCTACGATTTTCCCCCCTTTCTTCGTTGTTTGAACCAAGTCCTAGATTCGAATGCATGAAGTAGCTTTACCTCTAATAATACTAAAAATTTAGGTGGATTTGGAAGAGTTGATGGAAGTAGAAAAAGATGCACATGCAGACATGTGGGGAGCTGGGGCAGTAGAGCAAGGATGCTTTCGAAGAACTTGTACCTGAGGTTCGTCGGGATGTCGGCGACGGCAGGTCCGATATGCGCACAATACGGCAGGGAGGAAGAAGGGTCGGAGCATCTCACGAGCCGGCACTGTGTCGGAAAGAACGACACGGGCAGAGGATTGAGCCACGCCGACATCTGTGTGTTTCCTTTGTCAGTGGTGATGACCGCATGAACGATGCACCTTTTAGTCCTCTACACACACTGGTCGAAGGGATCCGGCCGGATCTGTGACCAGGGGTGAGCAGAGAGAAAATGTCGCTACCATTTTCTTGTTTAGATCTGGAGAGGATGAGAGAATTAAGAGAGCAACCCTAGTAAAGCAAGTTCTCAGGCCCATGCATACATATATAGTGGAGTGAATATTGTTTTCTCTCCACAACAAGCATTTCAATTTGTGTACGTGGCATTAAAAAAAGAAACTCTCTATTTAAGGTGACTAACTGTACGACTCCTACTTACTACTACTAGTAGTACTTGTTTTGTTCACTTGTGCTCCCCGGCCCTCCATTCATTGAACAACCCCACGGGTGAATAAACATACAGTACTAGTATTTATATAGAACAAACAAGCTCGAACTATTTTCGCGTAGTTAAAAGTTGAGGGCGGAGCTTTTCCCGGGTAGTACACGCGGCAGTTTTCGGGTAGGAGGTTTGACAGAGAGGCGAGGAGGGTGAGGGAGTGGCGGATTCAAACTTACTGCAGGAAAGGCCGGGCTGTGCGATTTGACAGCGCGTTACTGCAGGAAAGACTTGTGACATGACTACTCAAAATAGTCAAGAATTACTAGCGCTACGACCGGGTTGATGCCCCCCTTCCGCTCCGCACTCTAGTCTGGTGCATGACAGGTCGACCTGGATGTTGGCTCTCCCACATGTCGGCGAAGTACGTAGTAAGAAGGAGCAAAGAATGATGCGGTATATACTACTAATACTCACGTGAAAGGAGTGCGAACCACGGTATTCCAGTGAACCCGCAGTGCGAACCACGACAGCCCAGTGAACTAGCAGTATAAAACAATATGGTGATATGGCCATAAAAAACAATGTGCTACGGTCCAGACTGTAACATGTACAGTACTACTCCCCTTTGTTTGGATCCCTGAGTTAGAGCTAGTTTGGGTTGAAATAGCCTCAAATTATCGAAACAGGAGGGGCTAGTTTGAGCTAGTTTGCTCTAACCCAGCTAAAAAAACTAGCCCGATGGAGAGGTTCTAAATGGGTTAGTTATCCTTGGGCCCACTAAAAGAGAACTAAAAAAATCTCCCCTGCCCGCACCAGATCGCTCCCTCTGCCCCACCTCGCACGACTCCTCTCTATTCCCCATCGGGCCGCCCTCCCAAGCGCCGCTCTGCCGCTCGCCCTCTCTCTCCTTTGGCCGCCCTCTCCCTCCGGCCTTCGAAGGTTGCCCCGCTCCCCCTTCACCGGTCATTTTTCTCCCTCTATCATGCACGGCGGCGGTGCATCTACTAGGGAGGTCATGAGAGGGGTGAGTTTGTTCGTTCCTTTTCTGTCTCACAGCCATACAATTGATCTTGCTCGCTCTAGCGCTCATTATGATTTGGAAAAGTAGATCCTGATCAAACTTGGTATATATTTGTGGTGCACGCATGGAATTGTTTATGTTGCTTGAGGAGGTAATAAATCTTTCTAGAGGCCAAAGATTCAGTTCACCTTTCTAGGTATTTCAGTTTCAGGCTTACATTATTTCTAGAGGCCCAAAGATTTAGTTCACCTTTCTAGGTATTTCAGTTTCAAGCTTGCATTATTTCTAGAGGCCCAAAGATTGAGTTCACCTTTCTAGGTATTTCAGTTTCATGCTTGCATTATTTCCAGAGGCCGAGAGATTCAGTTCACCTTTCTAGGTATTTCAGTTTCAGGATTGCATTTTTTCTAGAGGCCCAAAGATTAAGTTCGGAGTCGGCGGCAAGCGGCCCTGCTACCCATGCCGGTGTCGACCTAAACTCACAAGTGCCGGCATCGGAGGGGTTCCCGGGGCTTGGGCTCTACAGAGCCTTCCTCCAGAGCGACGATGACGAGCTCCTCCCTGGGTGCGTGAGGGGCTCCGGGCTCCCTCCCTATCGTGAATGACTTCCGTGATGAGTTAGCTCATGCTTTGTTTCATGGAGTGTTTTTTGTGAAGCTTGATTGATGACTTGTATGTTTAAGTGGGATATCTCATTTCTATGGACAAAGTAAAAGTTATCATGTTTTGCATGCTTGATTTGTAAAGATGGTTCGTTTATGTCAATTGTGAGCGGGAGGAGGCCACACAAGAGCTGGCCACACCAAATTCGGCAGGAAATAGGGTCCAAAGTAGTCAAATCATTGAGAAAGAGCATTTATTGTCAATCGAACCCTGCCATCAATACACCTCTTTGGTTCAGAGTTAGTTCAGGGTTAGAATCTAACTCTAACCTCTAACTGAGTTAGAGTTCTACTCATCTCGGTTCATCACCATCATACTTTCTCCATTCCTGTGTTTTCAGTATCCTGCGAATCAAAGAGGACCTTTTTTGCGAGAAAAATCAAAGAGGCCCTTAGACTGGTTTAGGTCCGGTCATTTTTTATAAACGTGTTATGTCCAAAATTTAGTGAACGTGCTCCGGTTTCTACGAAATAATCCGGTGTCACGTAGTAATTCATTTGTTTATTTATTCTTCTGCGGGGGGTTTGCATGTAATTCGTGAGGTCTGAAATGTATAAAGTACCCCGGCATATGCTCCGAGTCATACATGCACTACAACCCAAATGCTCTATGTCCCACATGTAGGCGAAAGGGAGCACGTGGAAATAGCCTAGGAGTACATATAGGAGGATAAATGCGTGAAAAATATGTACCGTGAAGTGTAGCTAGGAGACCTAAAGTGATGACAGCTATAGGTCGCACGCACCCAACTAGTGGTACTAGACATTTGACTACTTTTTCCCTAAAAAAGAGGTACGAGTGCTTAGTACTCCTATTCTATCAACACGAGTCCCATCTGACAATAGCGTCCGTGCAACAGCTAGCTCTTCTCCCTTGTTTCTCTCTTCTAATTCTAAACTCGGCTGACGCCCGGTGGGCGGGGTGGGTTTGCTCAACTGCGGCCCCACCTCACAGTGAAAACGGTACGAGTTGAATAAAAATGCCATATACTCCCTTTGTTCCTAAATATAAGCCTTTTTAGATACTATTTCAAATGGAATACAACTTACAGATGTATGTAGACATATTTTAGAGTGTAGATTCACTCATTTTGCTCAGTATGTAGTCACTTGCTGGAATATCCAAAAAGACTTATATTTGGGAATGGAGGGAGTACTATACTAATAAAACACTAAGGCCACGAGGCGATGCAGTTCTGGTTACAGGAGGCAAGAAGAAGAGATGCATCCATCGACGACGTCCACCACCTTGACTCTGGGCGTCGGCCCATCGAACGGCGACTAAGTAGCAGCGGCTTTCATGGCCAGGTCGGTGTGCTTCTGAACAATGGCGTCCAAAGATTCCAGCCGCTAGAAGAAGGCCAACGTCTTTCTATCCTCGCTTGCCTTGTAGTGGCCTATGTAAATGATTTCCTCGTAGATGTGGATGTGTGGCTCGATGGTTTCTTGCATGGCGAGGCGTTGCGCGGCGAGCGCGGCCTTGAGGTGCACATTCTTCGTCGCGACCTCTAGCACCTCCAGGGCCACCATGGCTTGAAAGAGTTCGTTTCCATGGATGCTGATGAGGGTGGCAGGCAATGAGGAGCCTGGGCACGGGGGCTGGAGTAGTACAACAAGGTCGTCCACGCGCTTCTTGACAACGGTGAACTTGCGAATGGAGTTGACCATCATGTCGTCCATGCGAGAGGCGAAGCTGACGTCGGCGAGGGCTACGATGTCGGCGATCGCCAACACCGTCTAGAAATGCTGCGCGGTGCGGGGCCATAGGCCGACGCCTTGGATGATTTGGCACAGCTGACTGCCGCTCGCATCCATCGCCTTCATAGGTGCTTGTGGCTTCTGGTCACTTGGTCTTGGATTGGAGTGAGTAGTGTTGCGCAGGTAGATGGATTGGAGTGATGGGGCGCCTTTATATGAGAGTCCAAACTTTGTTGCATTCACCTCGTGCTGGCTCTATTCTGCTTCTCCAATTAATTCCCGCTGCATGTAATTGAGGATGCATCATTGACAGTTCAATGTCTCTGGAACATCTACTCTCTCCCTCCTTGGCATTCAAGCACCTATGGAGGTGACTATTGCTCGCGTCTATCGCGTGTCAGGAGACGTCCCCGTCGACGACGAGGTGCCTATGGTGACTTCGTAAATTTCAAGATGATAGTGTCTGCTCAGTCTTTTGGAGGTGCTCATAGGGGTATGGTGTGCATGTGTGTGTTCATAGGGTGAGTGTATGCGCGTGTATATGAGCGCTTGCGTCTATAGTGTGTTAAAAAACGTAAATGCGTGTCAAAAAGAGACTAGTCAGTATACTCAATATTGTGCACCGCGACCAAGGCGGAGAGGAAAACGAGAGAACTATGTATTTATTCACGGTGTAGATTCACTATTTTGCTCCATATGTACTCCGTCTCGGTGTAGTCTAGTCACTTGTTGAAATCTCTAGAAAGGCATAGCCCTTTCTGGTTTACAGGGCTATACTAGCAAGTACGCACTACAATAGTGGGCTCACATAGCAATTTTGTCTCATGCAAGAGCCTGGCTATATGCGTGCTCCATGGTTCGCAATTGCCACGTTCAGGTTGCGCTTGGCTCTTTGCCTCTTCAGAAGATGAAGAATGATGTTACTACTACTACTTCTATAGTATCGAATCCACTGCTGCATGTCCGTCCACCGCGAGCGGGAGGGATAGCTTGTTGTAGTACTATAAGCAAAAGCATGTCCTCGTCTGTGAGCCACCGCGCGCATGGGCGAGGGAGAAGGCGTGTAGTAGCTAGTAAAATCAAGCTTCTCCTCATTGTACGAGTTGACGCGACACATCACAGCACTAGCCCCACATGCTTCCCTATAAACTTGGCTGAAAGACCCACAATGTACAATATATTTGCTGCAACCTCTAACATTTACCCACCACAAATTAAAATATATATTCCTGTCTTGACCATATGAGCGTGCAAACTACAATCACCAGGATGACAGGTAGGGCCAGAAGATTATTTTAATCAAAAAAACTTCAAGACGGCCACATAGCATGGAGCCGACCCCAACGATTTTAAGCTTACAGGCACGATACACGCTATGCTAGACTACTCTACACATGAAACTGCCACACAAGTGTCCGGGCTGCGCTTGGCTCTTCGCCTCTTCGAGAAGTCAAACAATGATGGAATACTACTGCAGTGGAGGAGTACTACAGTACGCTTCTGGCCATCTGACACTGATTGAACTGCTGCATGTCCATCACGTGCGGGAGGGAGAGCGTGTAGCGAAAGCTTCTCCTAGTCCTGCCAGTCACCACGCTCATGGGCGAGGGAGGGACGCAACTTCATTGACTTAGTGCTCCTGCCTTTGTGTGTATGACAGGTGGGACCAACAGGTGGGTGGCCCACCTGTCATACAGCCAAAGGAAGGTGCAGTTTAGGCACCGGAGCTTAGTCTGCGAGGGAGAGGCTAATCAAACTTCTCGTTGTTGTACAAGTTGACGCAACACATCAAAGCACTGCACTCGATATATTTCAATAATTTGCATTTACTGATGCATTAATTACAATGCATGCATGCATGCCGTGACTCTCCTTTTGATACTTGCATGTGTTGATTTAATGCACGTTGAAGTAGTATGAATATGTGACGGTAAAGCTTTGTAATGCACCGAGCCTAAAGCGAGAGATGGTTGTGCACGAGGAGGGCGTGATCATGTAGACGGAATAGGACCTGGCGATGGAGCCCTCTATGGTCTCGATGGACCTCATCTTGATCCACTGCCCCTTATGCCTCCGCCCCTTGAAGCCTCCAGTGTACGAGGTTCGAATACACCTCGTCCGTTCGGCTAATCGAGCAAGGTGCAGGTTTCTTGATTGATGTGTTGTTCGATTGATTTGTGCAGTGCAAGGGAGGGCACCTGGCCTGCGTGGACTACCGCGTCGAGCGCCCCGGGAACCAGCGGAAGTGCCAAAAGTGCAAGCGCGGTGGTGGCTTCGACGTGCGGAACACGGCGGTGGACGCCGTCCTTTTGTTAGTGAGGGTGGAGTGCCCACACGAAGGATGTGGGCTCTACATCACTTACCACAAGCTCGCCGATCACCAAAGCATGTGTCCGCTCGCGCCCTGCAAATGCCCGTGCCCATCTGCGGCTATGAAGGCCCATCGTCGGCGCTCTCCCACCACATCAGCACCGCGCATCCCATGCCCGCGCACAGGATCCAGTACGGCAATGTGCTCCAGCTACAAGTGCCACTGTCGGAGCCACGGCTCTTGCTGTTCGCGGAGGAGGACGGCCGCACGTTTTTCTTGGTCGGCAGCGTGCTCGACACCGGCGCACCTATCACCGTGTCAGTTGTCTGCATCAGAGCAGGGGCGTCCCCACTGCCGCACTACGTGGCCAAGCTGTGGGCGAACGGCCCGCCGGGGCAGCCCAAAGGCATGACCGACGCCGTCAAGGTGGAAATGGAGGTGACAAGCAGCAAGGATCCCGGTGACGTCGCCGTGCAGGAGCTGATCTTCTTCACAGTTCCGCCCAAGCTGCTAGCCGGGGCTAAGCTGGTGTCCCTCCACATTCAGATTGACAAGCTCACATCCTAAATGTTTCTATAGTGCCTTCTGTTTATCTTAGTAATATGCTAATATAGGGATTAGCTTGGTCTACTTTAGCTTAAGAGATGGTGGGTTTTGGTGGCGATGCATCAATTACTTCGACATCAGATCAGTAATTTCCAACAGTCGAATGAATATTTTGTGTATGTTGGATATGAAGTTCCTTTGGGTAAGAAGTACTACTTGTCATCAAAATGGATAAAAGGAGATGTATCTAGACGTATTTTAGTTATAGATACTTCCCTTTTTATCCATTTTGATGACAAGTATTTTCAGACGAAGGGAGCTTATATGCTTGTTTGTTCACGAAGTTTTTCATATTTGTGCGAGTTGACATGACACATCAAAGTAGTTCTACTACTAGTAGTACTCCCTCCGACCCTAATTTCTCTACGCATAAGTCGAGGCGCAGATACCAAGCAGGGCCTGGTTGTGTTGGACAACTAACCCGACTGCGCACCAGACAGACGAAGCTTGTGTCGTGTTGGTGCCGTGTGCGGCCCGCACTTTAACCAAAACCTCACGCCTCCAGCTTAGCCTTCGCGTTTTAAACTTCTCAATCTCAAGGCCAAGGAGCAATGTGAAACCTATGATAGAGCCAATCGGATGGTTGAGAAAACTATAATTCGTAGCTATAGATGCGTGTGTGAGAGAGGACGAGTGCGTGCATGCACCCCTTCCCTTCCTGTATAATGTACTAAACTCAGAGTACAAGTGATGTGGGTGGCATCGACCTAGGGAGCTAGAGATGGTGCGTGCGAGAAGTCCCGAGAGATAGGTGTAATGCGTCTGAAAAAAAAGACTAGTCTATAGCTCGCCACAAGGCTATTCCTGTCGAACGCCCCAATAAGCGTAAGATATGTATCCAACGGTGCCAGTTATTGCACGTACACAGCAGTAGAAAAAGAAATACCATGGCATATGCTACACCAGGGACGAGAACACGTGCCCATGTTACGCCATCCAGGAATAGTGCCGCAGTTCGAAACTAGAACCGTCAATAAATTTTGAGTGTGCGTCTCGTCACATTACAAATTACTACTACTACCACGCTATATTTAATTGCAAACCTGTTCACACCGATCACAACCTAAACAGTTTCCCACTTAGGAGTGTATTAGTACTCGGTTATAAATACTACTATGCCAAGATAACTGCACATTCCTCCTCAACTCCTCATCCACAAAAACAAACAAGTCATTCAACATCCTTCCCTTGCGTCTGCCATGGCCAGCGTGAGTTCTGGGTCGAGAGATTACCACCAGGGAGAGGCGAGCATGGAAGCGGAAGTACGAGAGATGTCCCGCCTCACCGCGAAAGCAGCCGACATGTCCCACCGCGCGGAAGTAGCAGCACAGAGGTCCTGTCGCACCGTCGATGTGGTCCGGCCGCGCCGCGGAAGCAACAGAGATGTCCCGCTGTGCCGTGAATGCAGCAGAGATGTCCCGCCACGCCGCGTCGGCCTGGGAAAATGTCTCGCGGGAAGGTGACAACTCTTACAGGTGCATGCATGTGATCTTCCATAGTCAGATGGATCAGATCTCCGGCTGGGCGAGGTTGCAGGACGACATGAAAGCCTCATTTGAACAGGCTAGCAGCATCATCTGGCAACTAAGGGAGGGAAATGAGAGGCTCCAGGCCAAGCGTGACCTGCTGAGGGTGAAGATCGTCCAAAGTGCAGACCAACAGGAGGAGACCAGTGCCTTGTTGAAGAGGACCGTTGTCATCGCTAAGAAACTTATGGACGAGAATGACATGCTGCTCATAGAGCGCCAAAGGCTAGTGAAGGAAGTCGTGGATGCTCTCAAGCAGCGCCTTGAGGACACGAAAGAGCTCATCGCGGCTCGCCACGGAGACTAGTTCCCGCAGCCTGCAGCAACGCATCAAGAAAGTAGAGATCAGCGAGCCAGATCGTTGTGTTCCTTCTTCTTTTGCCCTTGTGTATTTCGGGCATAGCCGCATGTGGCTTTTTTAATTATCTTCCTAATTATGTAAGACAATTATTATCCACTCTCGTCGTCCTTATATATTCATCAGTGTTGCTATAAGTCGTAGTAGATGCTATATAGGTCCGTCGGATCTTACATCAAGATCCGTGCAGAATTTTCTTTTCAGATTTTCTTTTTTCTCTCTTAAATCTCAATCGAGTGAGGCATAGCCACGCCATTAAACAAAGGCTCAGGCTCCATTAATGGAGACCTTGGGAGAGAGGTGGACGGTAGATGGAGGTCAAAGGGCTCTCTTCCCGATAGGCACGCGCAGGGGTCTGATCGCACGGCTCTCGTACTCAAATAGCTACCCTGCATGGCGCCTCCTAGCTAATAAAAATGGGGACGCGTGGCGGCACGTAAATGGTAAATAGAACACCCACGATTTCAATAATACTTGTGTTTCCGATTGTAACATGACAACACTTGTTCCAAAATGACTTTGTTGATTGTTAATGTGTGCGCCTTCGCAAATCGGGCAGCAAAATTACCACAACATGTTGGTGCCATGTCATGGCACCAAGCCAAGTTTCATGATTTTTATGCATGTTTTGGATTTACAGGAATTAAAAAACCAAGTTTCTCAATGTTTCCAGCCCAGCCACAACACCCAGAATTTTGAATTTCATTCCCATTTCTTGCATGGGACCTAGAAATTTACCGAAGGACACACATGTGATTTTTCAACCAACTTTGGTGCACTGGAGCATGTGCTTGTATTTCAAATTTGAATTATGCACACAAAGGTGACACGTTCCCTCTCAAAACCACGAGCCTTCTTGAGAGAATCTTTGGTTTGCAAGAAGCTTATACCAAAATTTGTTCCTACTCGGCCAATTTTTTACCACAGCATGGTTGTACCATGACATGACACCATGCCAAGTTTCATGATTTTCAGGCATGTTTTGGATTTACAAGAATTTTAAAACCAAGTTTCTCAATGTACTCGGTCGAGCCATGATGCCCAGATGTTTGAATTTCATTCCCATTTCTTGCATGGGACCTAGAAATTCACCCAAGGACACATATGTGATTTTTCAACCAACTTTGGTGCACGTGAGCATGTGCTTGTAGTTCAAATTTGAATTATGCACATTAAGTGACCAGAAACTCAATTAATGTATAAGAAAGGCCAAACAAACACATAATAATTCCAAAATTTAATAGGGCACTCATGTAATTCTATGTTGCCTCTGTAAAGAAACTCAAGGGGGGCATCGTATATTGTTTCGCACTCAAAGGTGGCACGATCCCTCTCAGAAGCACAAGCCTTCTTGAGAGAAGCTTCGGTTTGCAAGAAGCTTATACCAAAACTTGTTCCAAATCAACCCAATTTTTACCACAACATGTTAGTGCCATGACATGACACCATGCCAAGTTTCATGATTACCAGGCAAGTTTTGGATTTACATGAATTTAAAATCCAAGTTTCTCGATGTTCTCGGTTGAGTCACGACGCCCAGGTGTTTGAATTTCATTCTCATTTCTTGCATGGGACCTAGAAATTCAACCAAGGACACACATGTGATTTTTCAACCAACTTTGGTGCACTGGAGCATGTGCTTGCAGTTCAAATTTGGATTATGCACATTAAATGTCCAAAAACTCAATTAATGTATAAAAAGGCCAAACAAACCCAGAATAATTCCAAAATTTAACAGGGCACTCATATGGTTCTATGTTGCATCTGTAAAAAAATCAGAGGGTAGGCAACATATATCATTTCGCACACAAAGGTGACACATTCCCTCTCGGAACCACGAGGCTTGTTGAGAGAATCTCCGGTTTTGCAAGAAGCTTATACCAAAACTTGTCCCAATTCAGCCAAAAATTATACATATGAAAACAGGGTTTAGATTATCCCGAATATCTCGCTACCTAGACCAATGTACTATGATTTGAATTCAACATAAAATGGATACAAATATTTGAATTAGAGATCGTATGGTACATGTAGTTCATAGTGAAATATGATTACTGCTATATGCATGTTTTTCGTTATCAAGATAATATTTAAATGATTGTATAACTTGACAACAATCATATTCAAATAAGGAAAATTGATTCAAATTTAGTCCATATGGTAGACGACAATATATATGTTCATAGGGTGGAGTAAAATGTTCATATATGATGGAAGATCAAAATGTACGACTACATCAATTATAAACCGAAAGGTCACCTAATGATATATTCGAATTCAACATAACGTGGATTCAAAAATAGAAATTCAAGATACTGGCATTTGTAATCATGTAAAAAGGGACATTACTCTTTCTTTTGGTGAGAATTGATTTGTTTTTTGTTGTTGTTGAGGGAAGTGCGAATTGATTTGGTACTGTACAGGGTAATCTTGGTCTCCCAATTTTTTTTACATTTTTCTTGTAGTTTTTTCAATGGAATTTATAGCAATATAGTGAAAGGGGACATGACTCTCTTGTGTCTTGTATGAATTGTTTTTTTCTACACATTAAGTTTGTTCTGCCAAACAAGGAATCCGCACCTTGTTATCCCAAAATTTTGAAGCTCGAGTATCTTTTGTCTCACCTGCTTCGAAACTCCCGCCTCTTCAAACCGTGCCGCGCCTTGTTATCCTAAAATTTTGACGCGCGCGAAAACTCCCTCCTCATCCGAAATCGGTCCCGCAGCCCAGACACATGAAATCCCCCTTCTACCCCTCAACCAGAAATGCCGGCTCGACATCGCGGTGTCAAAACTGGTGGGGTACGCTGGTAACTTACCCTAAATTTCGGACAAGCGCGTCCCTAAGCCATGGCTCCCCCTACCTTCCCCTTCACCCCCCCATTCGTACACCAAGGCCGCGAAAACATGCGAAACCCCACGCTCCTCCGTCAGCCTCCCGACCGCTGCCCAGCCGGAGACTCTTCCCCGACGACATCGTCCACCGCAACAACTCGCCGTCCCTCATCCACTGCACCAGATGAGGATCCGTCATTGATATCTTATCCCACCGGATCAGCCGCCCCATCCTCCACCTCCAAGGAGCTGCCCCGATGTTCGCCTTGTCTATCGCGCCACCTCCATCCCCACACCACCATCTTGACCTGCCCCACCGGAACCACAGCACCCTCACCAATTCCTCCGATGAAGCCGAGGCCAACTCGGTGCCACCAAGGAGGTTCTGCACTCACCACTGCATTTTATATTTTATTCAATCTCATGGAGCTGTTGGTGCTCGATACCGAGTGTGGCACCCCGATCCGCATGGATCAGGGGGCCTTTTAAGGAAATATGCCCTAGAGGCAATAATAAAGTTATTATTTATTTCCTCATATCATGATACATGTTTATTGTTCATGCTATAATTGTATTAACCGGAAACATGATACATGTGTGAATACATAGACAAACTTAAAGTCACTAGTATGCCTCTACTTGACTAGCTCATTAATCAAAGATGGTTATGTTTCCTAAAGTGATTTGATTAACGGGGTCACATCATTAGGAGAATGATGTGATTGACTTGACCCATTCCGTTAGCTTAGCACTTGATCGTTTAGTATGTTGCTATTGCTTTCTTCATGACTTATACATGTTCCTACATCTATGAGATTATGCAACTCCTGTTTACCAGAGGAACACTTTGTGTGCTACCAAACGTCACAACGTAACTGGGTGATTATAAATGAGCTCTACAGGTGTCTCCGAAGGTACATGTTGGGTTGGCATACTTCGAGATTAGGATTTGTCACTCCGATTGTCGGAGAGGTATCTATGGGCCCTCTCGGTAATGCACATCACTATAAGCCTTGCAAGCAATGTAGCTAATGAGTTAGTTACGGAATGATGCATTAAGTAACGAGTAAAGATACTTGCCGGTAACGAGATTGAACTAGGTATTGAGATACCAATGATCAAATCTCGAGCAAGTAACATACCGATGACAAAGGGAACAACGTATGTTGTTATGCGGTTTGACCGATAAAGATCTTCCTAGAATATGTAGGAGCCAATATGACCATCCAGGTTCCGCTATTGGTTATTGACCGGAAACGGTTCTCGGTCATGTCTACATAGTTCTCGAACCCGTAGGGTCCGCACGCTTAAGGTTTCGATGACAGTTATATTATGTGTTTATGAGTTTTGATGTACCGAAGTTTGTTCAGAGTCCCAATGTGGTGACAGACATGACGAGGATTCTCGAAATGGTCGAGACATGAAGATTGGTATATTGGATGACTATATTCGGACACCGGAATAAGTTTTAGAGGTTATCGGATATATACCGGAGTACCGGGGGGTTACCGGAACCCCCCGGGGGGTTAATGGGCCACTTGGGCCCAAACTGGAGAAGAGGAAGGGCAGCCAGAGCAGGCCGCACGCCCCCTCCCCCTCTAGTCCGAATTGGACAAGGAGGGGGGGGGGTGGCGCCCCTCCTTTCCTTCCTCCCCTCTCTCCCTTACTTCCCCCTCTCCTACTTGGACAAGGAAGGGGGGAGTCCTACTCCCGGTGGGAGTAGGACTCCTCCTGGCGCGCCCCTCCAGGTCGGCCGACCCCTCCCCCTTGCTCCTTTATATACAAGGGCAAGGGGGCACCTCTAGACACAACAATTGATCTCTTGATCTCTTAGCCGTGTACGGTGCCCCCCTCCACCATAGTCCTCCTCGATAATATTGTAGCGGTGCTTAGGCAAAGCCCTGCGACGGTAGAACATCAAGATCGTCACCACACTGTCGTGCTGACGGAACTCTTCCCCGACATTCTGCTGGATTGGAGTACGGGGATCGTCATCGAGCTGAACGTGTGCTAAAACTCGGAGGTGTCGTAGTATTGGTGCTTCATCGGTCAGGTCGTGAAGACGTACGACTACATCAACCGCATTGTTCTAACGCTTCCGCTTTCGGTCTATAAGGGTACGTGGACACACTCTCCCCTCTCGTTGCTATGCATCATCATGATCTTGCGTATGCGTAGGAAATTTTTTGAAATTACTACATTCCCCAACAGTGGTATCAGAGCCTAGGTTTTATGCGTTGATGTTATATGCACGAGTAGAACACAAGTGAGTTGTGGGCGATACAAGTCATACTGCTTACCAGCATGTCATACTTTGGTTCGGCGGTATTGTTGGATGAAGCGGCTCGGACCGACATTACGCGTACGCTTACGCAAGACTGGTTCTACCGACGTGCTTTGCACACAGGTGGCTGGTGGGTGTCAGTTTCTCCAACTTTAGTTGAACCGATGTGGCTACGCCCGGTCCTTGAGACGGTTAAAACAACACTAACTTGACGAACTATCGTTGTGGTTTTTATGCATAGGTAAGGACGGTTCTTGCTCAGCCCGTAGCAGCCACGTAAAACTTGCAACAACAAATTAGAGGACGTCTAACTTGTTTTTGCAGGGCATGTTGTGATGTGATATGGTCAAGACGTGATGCTATATTTTATTGTATGAGATGATCATGTTTTGTAACCGGAGTTATTGGCAACTGGCAGGAGCCATATGGATGTCGCTTTATTGTATGACATGCAAACGCCCTGTAATTGCTTTACTTTATCACTAAGCGGTAGCGATAGTCGTAGAAGCAATAGATGGCGTAACGACAACGATGCTAGGATGGAGATCAAGGTGTCGCGCCGGTGACGATGGTGATCACGACGGTGCTTCGGAGATGGAGATCACAAGCACAAGATGATGATGGCCATATCATATCACTTATATTGATTGCATGTGATGTTTATCCTTTATGCATCTTATCTTGCTTTGATTGATGGTAGCATTTTAAGATGATCTATCACTAATTATCAAGAAGTGTTCTCCCTGAGTATGCACCGTTGCAAAAGTTCTTCGTGCTGAGACACCACGTGATGATCGGGTGTGATAGGCTCTACGTTCAAATACAACGGCTGCAAAACAGTTGCACACGCGTAATACTCAGGCTAAACTTGACGAGCCTAGCATATACAGATATGGCCTCGGAGCACGGAGACCGAAAGCTCAAACGTGAACCATATAGTAGATATGATCAACATAGTGATGTTCACCATTGAAAACTACTCCATCTCACGTGATGATCGGACATGGTTTAGTTGATTTGGATCACGTGATCACTTAGATGACTAGAGAGATGTCTGTCTAAGTGGGAGTTCTTTAGTAAAATGAATAATTGAACTCAAATTTATCATGAACTTAGTACCTGATAGTATTTTGCATGTCTATGTTGATTTTAGATAGATGGCTCGTGCTGTTGTTCCATTGAATTTTAATGCGTTCCTTGAGAAAGCAAAGTTGAAAGATGATGGTAGCAATTACACGGACTGGGTCCGTAAGTTGAGGATTATCCTCATTGCTGCACAGAAGAATTACGTCCTGGAAGCACCGCTGGGTGCCAGGCCTGCTGCAGATGCAACTGACGACGTTAAGAATGTCTGGCAGAGCAAAGCTGATGACTACTCGATAGTTCAGTGTGGCATGCTTTACGACTTAGAGCCGGGACTTCAACGATGTTTGGAACGTCATGGACCATATGAGATGTTCCAGGAGTTGAAGTTAATATTTCAAGCAAATGCCCGGATTGAGAGATATGAAGTCTCCAATAAGTTCTATAGCTGCAAGATGGAGGAGAATAGTTCTGTCAGTGAACACATACTCAAAATGTCTGGGTATAATAATCACTTGATTCAACTGGGAGTTAATCTTCCTGATGATAGTGTCATTGACAGAATTCTTCAATCACTGCCACCAAGCTACAAGAGTTTCGTGATGAACTATAATATGCAAGGGATGGACAAGACTATTCCCGATCTCTTCGCAATGCTAAAGGTTGCGGAGGTAGAAATCAAGAAGGAGCATCAAGTGTTGATGGTCAATAAGACCACTAGTTTCAAGAAAAAAGGGTAAAGGGAAGAAGAAGTGGAACTTCAAGAAGAACAACAAACAAGTTTCTGCTCAAGAGAAGAAACCCAAGTCTGGACCTAAGCCTGAGACTGAGTGCTTCTACTGCAAGCAGACTGGTCACTGGAAGAGGAACTTCCCCAAGTATTTGGCGGATAAGAAGGATGGCAAGGTGAACAAAGGTATATGTGATATACATGTTATTGATGTGTACCTTACTAATGCTCGCAGTAGCACCTGGGTATTTGATACTGGTTCTGTTGCTAATATTTGCAACTTGAAACATGGACTAGGGATTAAGCGAAGATTGGCTAAGGACAAGGTGACGATGTGCGTGGGAAATGGTTCCAAAGTCGATGTGATCGTAGCCGGCACACTACCTCTACATCTACCTTCGGGATTAGTTTTAGACCTGAATAATTGTTATTTGGTGCTAGCGTTAAGCATGAACATTATATCTGGATCTTGTTTGATGCGAGACGGTTATTCATTTAAATCAGAGAATAATGGTTGTTCTATTTATATGAGTAATATCTTTTATGGTCATTGTCGGTGTCAAAACCAGCGGATCTCGGGTAGGGGGTCCCGAACTGTGCGTCTAGGCGGATGGTAACAGGAGACCAGGGACACGATGTTTATACCCAGGTTCGGGCCCTCTCGATGGAGGTAAAACCCTACTCCTGCTTGATTAATATTGATGATATGGGTAGTACAAGAGTAGATCTACCACAAGATCAGAGAGGCTAAACCCTAGAAGCTAGCCTATGGTATGAGTGTTGTTCGTCCTACGGACTAAAACCCTCTGGTTTATATAGACACTCGAGAGGGATAGGGTTACACAGAGTCGATTACAATGGGAGGAGATCTACATATCCATATCGCCAAGATTGCCTTCCACGCCAAGGAAAGTCCCATCCGGACACGGGACGAAGTCTTCAATCTTGTATCTTCGTAGTCCAGGAGTCCGGCCAAAGGTTATAGTCCGGTCATCCGGACACCCCCTAATCGGGGACTCCCTCAGTAGCCCCTGAACCAGGCTTCAATGACGACGAGTCCGGCGCGCCAATTGTCTTCGACATTACAAGGCGGGTTCCTCCTCCGAATACTTCATAGAAGATTTTGAAGACAAGGATAGTGTCCAGCTCTGCAAAATAAGTTCCACATACCATTTTAGAGAGAATAATATTTGTACAAATCTAATCTGCTGACGTATTCCGTAGCGTGACATCATGCCACGGCCAAGCCTTCATTCGAATCGTTTTACTGTCCCACCTCAGCGCGTTTAGTGAGGCAGTTTCCTGGGCACGTCTTGTCAAAGCAGAGACCGTGTCCCCTTATTCTGGGATTCTCATCAATACGGGCGTGGGTAACCCAACCGCGCAATTAATCATGGCGCTTGGGAGATAAGCGAGTTTTACTAGGCTGGTGGGGGTACATAGTTTCGTCCGCCCATATAAGGGGATAAGGATCCACTCTTTCCATTTACGCCTTCTTCCTCCTTTGCTTATCCATCTTCGCGCACTCGAGCTCCAGCGCCCAAGTCCGCACTTCCCGCCTCAACCTTCTCCAGCCATGTCCGGAGCGGGAGGCAGGTGGATGGCCTCCTCCGTTACGGAGGGGCACATCAAAAAGTTGAGGAAGGCCGGATACTTGTCCAACGACATTGCGCATCGGCTTCCAGACGAGGGGCAGCTCATTCCCACCCCTAGGCCCCATGAGAGGGTGGTGTTCCTCCCCTATTTCCTCCACGGACTAGGCTTCCCACTCCACCCATTTGTCCGAGGGCTCATGATCTACTATGGCCTGGATTTCCACGATCTGGCCCCAAACTTCATCCTCAACATCTCGGCGTTTATCGTCGTGTGCGAGGTCTTCCTCCGCATCAAGCCCCACTTCGGCTTATGGCTGAAGATCTTCAATGTCAAGCCGAAGGTAGTGGGCGGCCAGCAGGCGCAGTGCGGAGGCGCCATGGTGGGCAATATGGCCAACGTCACATGGCTCTAGGGCTCCTTTGTGGAAACCATCAAAGGGTGGCAATCGGGGTGGTTCTACATTACCGAGCCGCGTGACCCTGAATGGGCAGCGGCCCCCGAATTCCGATCTGGCATCCCCACATGGCTCACCTCTTGGAAAGACACGGGCCTATCATGGGGTAACTCGGCAGAGCTGACCGGACTCCAAACCTGCGTCAAAGACCTGATTGACAGGAAGGTTAAACTTGTCACCGTAGTCCAGGTCATGCTCTTCCGCCGGATCCTCCCGTGTTAACGACAGGCTTTTAACTTGTGGGAATTCGACCCGGCCCGGCACCAAACTTTGTCTAGGCTCTTTGACACAATGCAAGAAGATGCCTGGAAGGTGCTATTCAAGGGCTCCGAGGTTCACCCCCCCCATTACCGAGGATCGTGGATTCTGCGCGAAGCGCCGAGCCAGCGCGGTAAGCTTATTTGACCCATTACAGGATACTTGTTTTTCATAGTTTGACTCTATGCGGGATCTAAGCTCCCATTCCTTTAACAGGACTGGCAGAAGAAGTTCGGACAGATGACTGTCTGGCTCCTTTGCCCGAAGGCCCAGCGGATGCCCGCTTGGCTAAGCTGCTAGTCCCGGCACCTCACGTGGTGCCGGAGAAGAAGGCCAAGAAGAAGGCCACGGGAACTCGAAAGAGCTCCCGGCGCCTGGTAGTGTCGGATTCCTCGTCCGATGACTCCAAAGCGCACTCCTCCAACGAAGGCGAGGAGGAGGAAGAAGAGGTATCTCCCCCTACAACGGGGGGGGGGGAAGAAAAGGAAGGCCACCCCAACTACGGGGGCCGGAGGGTCCAAGAAGGGGAAAACCCTTCTCCCGGACTACTCCACCAACACCGACGACGGCGAAGAGGAGTGGCCATCCAGGGCCAAGCCCCTGGCAAAATCGTAAGTATCCGGATACCAGAATAACTCATGGTGTTCCTTTACTGCACAGTATCTTCTAATGCCGAACATAATCATGCAGTCCGCCCAAGGCCCAGCTCGACGCTTCGTCGAGCGGATCCCTGGATTCGTCGGATGTGAATAGTCTTTCACTCCCGACTGCTACCTCCCCTCGCCCCACGGATGACGCCGAGGTGGCGTCCCAAAAGGGGACGAGCCAGGAGGAGGTAGCCCCGGAGGCGCCGCAAGGCGACCTTCCGGATTCCAGGCGCAAAGGGGATAAAACCCCAAAGGGCTCTAAGTCCGGCCCCAAGCAGAACACCGCACCAGAACCTTCAGTGGTTCCGGAGTCCGGCTGGCGGCCCCTTCGTAAGAAGGGCAAGCCTACAACGCCGGTGACCTCCGTCCAACTGGAGGCACCGGATAATTTGCTGGAGGTGCTCAACGGCGCCTCCATTGACGAGGATCACTGCACTATTATGAGTGCGGTGATCCAGAAGGTTCAGTCTGCCAAAAGCGGGCTGATAGAAGCCTGTGCCAGCCTTCTAACAGGCTTTGAGGTATGTATTTTAAGATATGTAAAAATATTACCACATAGACAGTAGCCCCTGATGCTCAGTTTGGTGTTCGGAAAGAAAAGCCAGACTGAGGATCTAAAAAGATATAAGCAGGAGTCTAACATAAATATGTCAATATGGGAATGCAGGCTGAGCTGCTGACCTCTGCCGCACTGACTGCGAAGGTCGATGCATTGAGGCAGAGCCTCGAGCGGTCCGAGAACGAGCTCGGCCTTGCCAAGAAGCAGCTCGAGGACAAAGAAGGTAAGTATTACCTTATGTAAGTATATGAAAATACCTGGTTGCAAATAGTGACAGGACCAACGTGAGTGTTATAGGGGCCACAACCGAGGTGGCAACCCTGAAGGAAGCGTTGTCCAAGGCCGAAGACAATGCGGCCATGGAGCGCACCGAGCGAGAAAAGCAGGAGGCGTGGGTGGCAGAGGTGCAGCAAGAGCTCCATGCTCTTGTGAAGAATCACGAGAGATTGGAGCTTGACTCAAAGACTCGAGAGTCCGAGCTTGCCTCGGCCATTGAGAGCGCCAAATCCGCCAAGGCCGAAGCCCAAAAATCCCTCCAGGAAATTGAGGCGATGAAGAAGATAGCAGCGGGTAAGGCATTCTTTATGCAAAGCAAGCACGTGAAAGTGAATTACTTGTTACTTACCCGAGTCCGGAGTTCTCCAGGAGCATTCACAGATCTGCCCCGCAGTGTGTCCGATGCTGCCGCATTCTACCGAGCCGAGGAAGGGAGCTCGACGGAGAAGGTGTTCTGGTCCAAGTATGCTGAGGCCGGACACCCGGTGCCTTTGAGCGACCAGCTGAAGCAGCTGGTCGAGCTCCATAAGGTAGCCAAACAGGCCATGAAGGGCCTTATAGTCCGGCTATGGCCTGGCGAGGTCGTGACCGGGAGGTACTTTGGGCTGGTGAGGCGGCTGGTGGATGCCTGTCCATGGCTTGAAGTCATCAAGCGCTCCGTGTGCATCGAAGGAGCCCGTAGGGCCCTTGCCCGTGCTAAATACACTGGGACAAGCTGGATGCTGAGAAGCTAGTGACAGATGGGCCACCGGAGGGGAAGGAGCATCGCAGGCCCGAAATGTATTATGAGGGAGTCCTGAAGGGTGCCCGCCTTGTGGAGAATGAATGTTCCAAAGATGTAATATTTGAGTAAACTCGCTCGTGTTATCTTGTGCGCTGAAAACTTGTTCATATGCGCTAAGCAACGCTTTTTGAATTTAAAATATTACCTTTTGTGCGGCCGTTTATTAAATCTGAGAGATGTGAGTCGTCGGCTTCTGCCCCCATGCCACGAGTGCTGGGGTGTTCGGGATAAACCTGAGCGCTCTTGTTCCCATTCTTGGGTCCTTCGAGGGAGGCGCTCAGCACAACGAACAAGGCAATCGGACTATAATGCTTTATCACTCTCACTTAGCCATAGAATTCTATAATTTTAAATTTTGGCGAAGCCCCTAGTATTCAGAAGACCGAGTTCGGGGCGCTATCGACGCCTAGGCCGGACAAAGCCAGCTCCTCGCTCTAAGCGGCATAAGTCTTTAGGGACTCGAAAACCTCTCGAACAACGACCGGTTCTTGCCCTATCATGACGGTCAGTTTTAGCTTTCTCTACTGAGGTGCTTAACCCAGCTCAACTGGGGCACAATCGCAGTAGTTCTCCCAGCGCTACCTTAGCCGATATAACAGAACGTAAGGTACCAAAACATGGGAGCCGGGCAAACCCAACTATTGACCCAAGACATGATTCGGAGCCGATGCATATAATGCTATAAGTTCGGGGTGCCGCACTCGTGAGAGTGTTCGAACTTCTCACACCATATTCTGGGGTACTTAAGCCCCTGGTGTATTGGACGTACCAAAGTGCACAGTTGCATAATGTCATAAACGAACATATTTACATAAAAAGTGAATGCAACAACAGACAAGAGCTATGTATTGTTTATTAAAAGGCTGCTGTGAGAGCAGAACGATACAAATAGTGTGATAAGCAAGAGATGGGATTATTTGACATGTCCCCCTCCAGGGGCAAGCTGCGAGACTTTATGCAAGACAGGTATTTTGCTTGTTATAGAGACCACCTGGACATTCGACGCAGCTTGCTGCCTCCCTGGCTATTGCATTGTGTGTTCGGCGATTGTACTGCGGACAGGCCTTCCAGAGAATGGAGTTCTGAAAGTAAGAAAAAATAAATGACAAAATCGGGAGCCCCTAGTGCGGTTGAGCCGTATTTTGGGCGTGCCGTGGTTGTGCCCCTCCCCTTATGCCCATGGTATTTCCAGAGCGTAATTATGTACGCGTAATACTGGTTTCACAATTTCCCGAGGGCTGGGGTCGGGGCTGCACTGCTACGCTTGGTCAAAACGTGCCAGGCGGTCTTTTTGTAGGTTACTCCGGGCGTGCTTGACGGTGTCCGGACGTTTAATAGACGGACTGGAGAATTGCCTTGAGAGGCTACTTTGTACTTCCGCCGCGAGGGCCGCCGTATGCTCCTCTGTTCGGAGAGAGCGTTGGGTGTTTCCATTGAACGTAATGACTCCTCGAGGGCCTGTCATCTTGAGCTTGAGGTATGAGTAGTGCGGCATCGCATTGAACTTTGCAAATGCGGTTCGTCCGAGCAGCGCGTGATAGCCACTGAAGAACGGGACTATGTTGAAGATTAACTCCTCGCTTCGGAAATTATCCGGGGATCCGAAGACCACTTCCAGTGTAACTGAGCCTGTACAATTCGCCTCTACACCTAGTATGACGCCTTTAAAGGTCGTCTTTGTGGGTTTAATCCTTGAGGGATCTATGCCCATTTTTTGCACTGTATCCTGGTAAAGCAGGTTCAGGCTACTGCCGCCGTCCATAAGGACTCTAGTGAGGTGAAATCCGTCAATGATTGGGTCTAGAACCAATGCGGCGAATCCGCCGTGGCGGATGCTAGTGGGGTGGTCCCTTCGATCGAAAGTGATCGGGCAGGAGGACCATGGGTTGAACTTTGGGGCGACTGGTTCCAACGCATATACGTCCCTGAGTGCACGCTTCCGTTCCCTTTTAGGGATGTGGGTTGCGTATATCATGTTCACCGTCCGCACTTGTGGGGGAAAGCCCTTTTGTTCACTATTGTTCGGCGGCCGGGGCTCCTCCTCATCATCGCTATGCAATCCCTTGTCTCTGTTTTCGGCACTTAACTTGCCTGCCTGCTTGAACACCCAACAATCCCTGTTGGTGTGATTGGCTGGTTTTTCGGGGGTGCCGTGTATCTCGCACAAGCGATCGAGTATTTGGTTCAAATTGGACGGGCCCTGAGTACTTCTTTTGAATGGCTCTTTCCTCTGACCGGGTTTAGAGCCTCGGAGTCCGGCGTTAACTGTCGTATCCTCCACATTATCGCCGTTAATGCGGTGCTTGTGTTTGTTGCGACGCGACCTGCCATTGTTGTCCTTGGTATCCGAATTACCAGGGCTCTTGGTCATGTTATTACTACGAGCTAGCCAGCTGTCTTCTCCCGCGCAAAAGCGGGTCATGAGTGTTGTGAGGGCTGCCATGGATTTCGGCTTTTCCTATCCTAGGTGTCGGGCAAGCCATTCGTCACGGATGTTATGTTTGAAGGCTGCGAGGGCCTCTGCATCCGGACAGTCGACTATTTGATTTTTCTTGGTTAGGAACCGTGTCCAGAATTGTCTGGCCGATTCATCTGGCTGCTGAATGATGTGGCTTAGGTCATCGGCGTCTGGTGGTCACACATAGGTGCCCTGGAAATTGTCGAGGAATGCGGTTTCCAGGTCCTCCCAGCAACTATTTGACTCTGCTGGCAAGCTATTAAGCCAATGCCGAGCTGGTCCTTTTAGCTTGAGTGGGAGGTATTTGATAGCGTGTAGATCATCACCGCGGGCCATGTGGATATGAAGAAGATAGTCCTCGATCCATACCACCGGATCTCTTGTGCCATCGTATGATTTGATGTTTACGGGTTTAAAACCCTTGGGGATTTGATGATCCATTACTTCATCTGTGAAGCATAGTGGGTGTGTGGCGCCTCTGTACTGGGCTATATCACGACGTAGCTCAAATGAGCTTTGTCTGCTGTGTTCGGCCTGGCCGTATTTGCCATATCCGGCATGACGGTTATCGTCACGTGCCGTGGGGCGCCCACGCGATCCGTAGATCGATATTGTTTGCCTTGCCTTGTCCTCCAATATGTCTCGCAGGTCTGGCGCATTTTCCCGTGCCTTGGTATTTTTTGATCGACGTTGGGGTGCGGCTTGAGTGGATGGCCGAGAGGCCTCTCTGTCGCGGCCGCGAGGTGGCCGGTCGGCCGCGTCATGCGCTGGTGATGTAGGTTTAGGTGCTTCCTCCTCTAATTAGGGTAGCAGCCTGCGCTTTGGGTAGCTCTTGGAGGGGCGTTCGAGTTCGTATTCCTCGGCCGCAAGGAATTCAGTCCATCTGTCGGCTAGCAAGTCTTGGTCAGCTCTAAGTTGCTGCTGTTTTTTCTTGAGGCTGCTCGCCATGGCCATAAGCCTACGTTTGAAACGCTCTTGTTCGACGGGATCCTCAGGCACGACAAATTCGTCGTCGTCGAGGCTTGCCTCGTCTTCAGAGGGAGGCATGTAATTATCATCCTCCACCTCTCTGTCTACCGCTCTCTCATGAGGGCTGGCTTCTCCATCCTCCTATGCTGAATCCAGCTGGAGGGGGTTGTCTTCGGCACTGTCCGGGGTGTTATTATATCTTGTGCCGGAATTGCTGTTTTTTGCTTTGGCGGGATTTAGAGCGGCGCCGCTGACACTGGCGCTTAGGCTGCTTCTTGGAGGGGTCATCCTTCGTTGTTCCATCGCCATTCCCTTCTTTTGGGGTGTCCACCATGTATATGTCATATGACGAGGTGGACTTCTAGTGCCCTAGAGGCGCTGGGTCTTGGTCGTCTCCTGCATCAGCGTCCATACCGCCGATGTCTTCGGAGTCGAAGTCGAGCATGTCGGTTAAATCATCGACATTGGCTACGAAGTGGGTGGTGGGTGGGCTTTGAATTTCTTCGTCGTCCGCATCCCAACCTTGCTGACCATAGTCCGGCCAGGGCTCTCCTGATAAAGAGAGAGACTTTAGTGAATTCAGAATGTCGCCAAAGGGCGAGTGCTGAAAGATGTCCGTGGCGGCGAACTCCATGATCGGCGCCCAATCGGGTTCGATCAGTAGGGGCGCAGGAAGTTCGGAGTCCGGATAGGAGTCCTGCACCCTGGAGTCGCGAGCTTTGTAAAGGACAAGGCTGGTGTTCGGCTCGATTGCCGTAGAGATTGTAGCCCCCGAGGCGGTGTCTAGCCACCCGTCCTCGATTGGCGCGGTCGGCTCCGAACTAAGGGTCGGAGCGGACACTGGGGCGACCTCCTGGGCACTGTTCGGCGGCAGAGCTAGATCATGCCCATCGTGACAGTGCGGCGCGCTCGGCTGTGGCTCGAACCCGTCGAAGATCAAGTCTCCACGGATGTCAGCCGTGTAGTTCAAACTTCCGAATCTGACCTGATGGCCAGGGGCGTAGCTTTCGATCTACTACAGATGGCCAAGCGAATTGGCCCGCAGTGCAAAGCCGCCGAATACAAAGATCTGTCTGGGGAGGAAAGTCTCACTATGGACCACGTCATTGTTGATGATCGGAGGAGCCATCGGGCCTAAAGATGACGACACAGAGGAGCTCTTAATGAAAGCACCAATGTCGGTGTCAAAACCGGCAGATCTCGGGTAGGGGGTCCCGAACTGTGCGTCTAGGCGGATGGTAACAGGAGACAAGGGACACAATGTTTTTACCCAGGTTTGGGCCCTCTCGATGGAGGTAAAACCCTACTCCTGCTTGATTAATATTCATGATATGGGTAGTACAAGAGTAGATCTACCACGAGATTAGAGAGGCTAAACCCTTGAAGCTAGCCTATGGTATGATTGTTGTTCGTCCTACGGACTAAAACCCTCCGGTTTATATAGACACCGGAGAAGGCTAGGGTTACACAGAGTCGGTTACAATGGGAGGAGATCTACATATCCGTATCGCCAAGCTTGCCTTCCACGCCAAGGAAAGTCCCATCCAGACACGGGACGAAGTCTTCAATCTTGTATCTTCATAGTCCAGGAGTCCGGCCAAAGGTTATAGTCCGGTCATCCAAACACCCCCTAATATGGGACTCCCTCAATCATGCACCCTTGAAAAGTGGTCTATTTTTATTAAATCTCGATAGTAGTGATACACATATTCATAATGTTGAAGCCAAAAGATGGAGAGTTGATAATGATAGTGCAACTTATTTGTGGCACCGCCGTTTGGGTCATATTCGTGTAAAGCGCATGAAGAAACTCCATACTGATGGACTTCTGGAATCACTTGATTATGAATCACATGGTACTTGCAAACCGTGCCTCATGGGCAAGATGACTAAAACGCCGTTCTTCGGAACTATGGAGCGAGCAACTGATTTATTGGAAATCATACATACCGATGTGTGTGGTCCAATGAATATTGAGGTTCGCGGCGAGTATCGTTATTTTCTCACCTTCACAGATGATTTGAGCATATATGGGTATATCTACTTGATGAAACACAAGTCTGAAACATTTGGAAAGTTCAAAGAATTTCAGAGTGAAGTGGAAAATCATCGTAACAAGAAGATAAAGTTTCTACGATCTGATCGTGGAGGAGAATATTTGAGTTACGAGTTTGGTTTACATTTGAAGCAATGCGGAATAGTTTCGCAACTCACGCCACCCGAAACACCACAATGAAATGGTGTGTCCGAACGTCAAAATCATACTTTAGTAGATATGGTGCGATCTATGATGTCTATTACTGATTTACTGCTATCGTTTTGGGGTTATGCTTTAGAGACAACCGCATTCACATTAAATAGGGCACTATCAAAATCCGTTGAGACGACACCTTATGATCTATGGTTTGGCAAGAAACCAAAGTTGTCGTTTCTTAAAGTTTGGGGCTGCGATGCTTATGTGAATAAACTTCAACCAGATAAGCTCGAACCCAAATCGGAGAAATGTGTCTTCATAGGATACCCAAAAGAGACTATTGGGTACACCTTCTATCATAGATCTGAGAGCAAATTTTTTGTTGCTAAATTCAGATCCTTTCTAGAGAAGGAGTTTCTCTCGAAAGAAGTGAGTGGGAGGAAAGTAGAACTTGATGAGGTAATTGTACCTACTCCCTTATTGCAAAGTAGTTCATCACAAGAAACCGTTCCTGTGACAACTACACCAATCAGTGTGGAAGCTAATGATATTGATCATGAAACTTCAGATCAAGTTACTACCGAACCTCGTAGGTCAACCAAAGTAAGATCCACACCAGAGTGGTACGGTAATCCTATTCTGGAAGTCATGTTACTTGACCATGACGAACCTATGAACTATGAGGAAGCGATGATGAGCCTAGATTCCGCAAAATGGCTTGAGGCCATGAAACCTGAGATGGGATCCATGTATGAGAACAAAGTATGGACTTTGGTTGACTTGCCCGATGATCGGCAAGCCATCAAGAATAAATGGATTTTCAAGAAGAAGACTGACGCTGATGGTAATGTAACTGTCTACAAAGCTTAACTTGTTGCAAAAGGTTTTCGACAAGTTCAAGGGGTTGACTACGATGAGACTTTCCCACCTATAGCGATGCTTAAGTTTGTCCGAGTCATGTTAGCGATTGCCGCATTTTATGATTAAGAAATATGGCAAATGGATGTCAAAACTGCGTTCTTGAATGGATTTCTGGAAGAAGAGTTGTATATGATGCAACCAGAAGGTTTTGTCAATCCAAAAGGTGCTAACAAAGTGTGCAAGCTCCAATGATCCATTTATGGACTGGTGCAAGCCTCTCGGAGTTGGAATAAGCGCGTTGATAGTGTGATCAAAGCATATGGTTTTATACAGACTTTTGGAGAAGCCTGATTTACAAGAAAGTGAGTGGGAGCTCTGTAGCATTTCTGATATTATATGTAGACGACATATTGTTAATTGGAAATGATATAGAATTTCTGGATAGCATAAAGGGATACTTGAATAAAAGTTTTTCAATGAAAGACCTCGGTGAAGCTGCTTACATATTGGGCATCAAGATCTATAGAGATAGATCAAGACGCTTAATTGGACTTTCACAAAGCACATACCTTGATAATGTTTTGAAAAGGTTCAATATGGATCAGTCAAAGAAAGGGTTCTTGCCTGTATTACAAGGTGTGAAGTTGAGTCAGACTCAATGCCCGACCACAGCAGAAGATAGAGAGAAAATGAAAAATATTCCCTATGCTTCAGCCATAGGCTCTATCATGTATGCAATGCTGTGTACCAGACCTGACGTATGCTTAGCAATAAGTTTGGTAGGGAGGTACCAAAGTAATCCAGGAGTGGATCACTAGACAGCAGTCAAGAACATCCTGAAATACCTAAAAGGGACTAAGGATATGTTTCTCGTTTATGGAGGTGACAAAGAGCTAGTCGTAAATGGTTACATCGATGCAAGCTTTGACACTGATCCGGACGATTCTAAATCGCAAACCGGATATGTGTTTATATTGAATGGTGGAGCTGTCAGTTTGTGCAGTTCCAAACAAAGCATCGTGGCGGGATCTACATGAGAAGCGGAGTACATAGCTGCTTTGGAAGCAGCAACATGAAGGAGTCTGGATGAAGGAGTTCATTTCCAATCTAGGTGTCATACCTAGTGCATCGGGACCAATGAAGATCTTCTGTGACAATACTGGTGCAATTGCCTTGGCAAAGGAATGCCGATTTCACAAGAGGACCAAGCACATCAAGAGACGCTTCAATTCCATCCGGGACCAAGTCCTGGTGGGAGACATAGAGATTTGTAAGATACATACGGATCTAAATGTTGCAGACCCCTTGACTAAGCCTCTTCCACGAGCAAAACATGATCAGCACCAAGACTGCATGGGTGTTAGAATCATTACTGTGTAATCTAGATTATTGACTCTAGTGCAAGTGGGAGACTGAAGGAAATATGCCCTAGAGGCAATAATAAAGTTATTATTTATTTTCTCATATCATGATTAATGTTTATTATTCATGCTATAATTGTATTAACCGGAAACATGATACATGTGTGAATACATAGACAAACTTAAAGTCACTAGTATGCCTCTACTTGACTAGCTCATTAATCAGAGATGGTTATGTTTCCTAAACCATAGACATGAGTTGTCATTTGATTAACGGGATCACATCATTAGGAGAATGATGTGATTGACTTGACCCATTCCGTTAGCTTAGCACTTGACCCATTAGGAGAATGAGGTTATCGGATATATACCGGAGTACCGGGGAGTTACCGGAACCCCCCGAGGGGTTAATGGGCCACTTGGGCCCAAAGTGGAGAAGAGGAGGGGCGGCCAGAGCAGGCCGCGCGCCCCCTCCCCCTCTAGTCCGAATTGGACAAGGAGGGGGGGCGATGCCCCCCCTTTCCTTACTCCCCTCTCTCCCTTACTTCCCCCTCTCCTACTTGGACAAGGAAGGGGGGGAGTCCTACTCCCGGTGGGAGTAGGACTCCTCCTGGCACGCCCCTCCAGGCCGGCCGACCCCTCCCCCTTGCTCCTTTATATACAGGGGCAAAGGGGGCACCTCTAGACACAAGAATTGATCTCTTGATCTCTTAGCCGTGTGCGGTGCCCCCTCCACCATAGTCCTCCTCGATAATATTGTAGCGGTGCTTAGGCGAAGCCCTGCGATGGTAGAACATCAAGATCGTCACCACACCGTCGTGCTGACGGAACTCTTCCCCGACATTCTGCTGTATCGGAGTACGGGGATCGTCATCGAGCTGAATGTGTGCTAAAACTCGGAGGTGCCGTAGTTTCGGTGCTTGATCGGTTGGGTCATGAAGACGTTCGACTACATCAACTGCGTTGTTCTAACGCTTCCGCTTTCGGTCTACGAGGGTACGTGGACACACTCTCCCCTCTCGTTGCTATGCATCACCATGATCTTGCGTATGCGTAGATTTTTTTTGAAATTACTATGTTCCCCAAAAGCCTTCGCACGTTAGCCTAGGATAACACCTGACGCACGTCAGGTCCATGATACAGCATTCCAGGTACAAGAATATTCATCAAATACATGTGTATATGATTACATCAGTGATGAATATAATCTTCTGGCATAGCCCTAAGGCTATTTACATGGCAGCGGAAGTCTATTAAAATGGCGGCGGAAGTCTTGGCATCATAACACTCTGGCTGGGCTCCACAACTCACAGGACTGGCAAGATTATGGCCTAGCACGACGGGATAAGAGAATGACCTACAAAACTGGCATGACATGCTAGGTCAGTACATTGAACGTATGTGCAATACAACCAAATACATAGCATCCAAACAAACAAGTGACAAGGCAAGAACCAAGCGTAAGCAACAACCTAACTCATATAAAAGACTAAGCATGGCATAATATCAACCGAAAATTAACATCATGGCATCCACTAGCAAGGCAACAACATGGTATATCAAATTTACTTCTAACATGGCAACAGCAAAACATAGCATATTATCTCTATCATATCAATCAAAGCATGGCATGGCATCATGAGACTGTTCCGGAAATAAACTACTAACCACATCAAATGCAGACATAGCATGTTAACTGTATGCAACCATCTAATGTTCTACCATGGTTCTTTAAATGCAAACATATTACTTATGCAATGCAACCAAACTTGTGCACTGAGTCCCTCGGACTCTCTTACCAACAGTGATCACCTCATTTCCTCATCACCAACAGAGACAAACTTGTGATCCTTACGATGATCACAACCCGACCACATCTGGCCAGTGATCCTTACGGCGATCACAACCCGACCACATCTGGCCCATGATCCTTACGGCGATCACAACCCGACCACATTTGGCCCGTGATCCTTACAGTGATCACAACCACATTAATCAACTTGATTAATTTAGTTTTATCCTCCATTTCGACCAAGACTCGATAGTGTACCCTACTATGAACTTATGCCCATGACCGAGGACGCGGCTATCGATAGTTTAAATACACCTGCAGAGGTAGCGCACTGTACCCACACCACAGAACCCATGGCTTCGTACTCCCATTCGGGTGGACCAATGGCGTTCCGACAAAACCGATCTACTGTCATGACACTCTCCCGGCCATTCGGGCTAGTCCTGGGTGGCCCTGTGCCTACCTCTAGACACAATGACCACCGTCGTGGCCCGATCCACTCTGGGATCCTCGCGCAAAATCAAATCAAAACCAGGCACACAAGCCTTATGTCCGCCTACCTGATCAGGGTAGCGCACGCCCATAACCTTCCCTCGTTACAGGCACCGACGAGAGGAACAACAATAGACCGCATTAGGGCCGTCCCGTACCGGCAAATGTGGTTGCACTGGAAAAGTTCGCTTTGGCGGCACTATGACTCGATCCCATCGATGACGGAGGGGTTTTGTTATTAAGTCATATTATTATTTTCTCCATCATTAATCATCATACAAGCATTTTTAACATGAATGCAACACTGAGCTTACATCATACAAATGCTTTAACAACACATCGAACTTCTCAAGTGAGCAACTACATCATAAAGAACATGACAATACCAAGTACTAACATATCCACGGTGCATTACCATCATCATAGCATTTTATAACAATGTCATGAAAATAAATTAGAGTAGTGACATGGCATCATCAATAACAACATTCTAACTAGCATGGCAAAAGATATCATGAACACACAAGCATGCATGGTAAGCATAATAAAATAACTGCAGACGAAAACAATAAGAAACAACTGCAACTACACACACGCAGAAGGTGCAAGCAAAGTCAACAAGCAAGTTCGGGGCTCATGATAAGAGGTTGGCTTGCCTGGGGGTTGACAAATACTCCGTGAAAAAGTGAGAAACGCCCACGGAAAAATTTGCCGGAAACAGTTCTCTCTCGGAGGGGGCTGTTTATGGACAAGGGGAAAATGGTCATTTTCAATATTTCAAACCATAGTGAAAATGTTGGGAACAGAACGGGCTCAACGACATGAAGACGTGGGCGTTGGATGTACCTCAAACGGAGCTACGGGTAAAAAGATACGGACGTTTAAAACTCAAGGACTTTTCTGTAAAAAAAACTTCTACAAACAGGTCCCCGGCAGTTTTAAACCGAACGCATCTTTCTTAGAGTACGTCTTCGAATCGGGAAAACGTCTTCGCGGCGGGGCGTCTTCACTTATCCACGTGGTGAAGACCAGTCAAAGCAGAAGCTGCGGGGTCGGGCTCCTGGGCCGCTGGCAGGTGGGGTCGCGGCCCGCCTGCCAGCCTGGCCAGGTCAACGCTTCAGCCGGCCGCTCCCTTTCTTCTCCCCGAAGTGCGTCCACGGGAAGAGAACGGTCGCTCTTCGACGACGAGCCCCGGCGACACGGGCCACCTCCGGCGAGGCTCCGGCCACCGGCGTGATCCTTGGGGAGAGGTGCATCCGTTCCCCCACTCCATGGACTCCAAAAACGAAGGGAGCGACGACGTTCTTGAGAATGGAGGATGGTGTTGGAGGGCTTCGGTCATCGACGAGGGGAGGCGTTCCAGCGAGGGAATGAGGGGGCTGAGGCTATGGGGCGGCTCGCTGGAGCACAGGGGATGCAGTGGTGGCTAGGAAACAGAGAGGAGGGCTCGGGGGCGACCGAATCGATGGAGGCCTGAGGCGGCGGCTATGGCGATGGGGAGAGGCCAGAGAGGCTCGAGAGCTCGGGGGAGAGGCTAGGGAGGGGTTGTGAGCTGCGAGAGAGCTCGAGGGATGCTTAAATAGCCGCAAGGAAGGCTCGAGAAGGAGGGGACGAGGTGGCACGCGACGGGAACGTGTTCGCGCGTTGGCGACGGCACGACGTCGGCAGGCGCGGAGAAAGCTCACAGGGAGGCAGCGGGAAGGCGAGGAGGAGGGTCACGACGAGCGCCAGAGGCTCATGGAGACGAGGGGCACTCGCGGACGAGAGGAGGAAGAAGACAAAAGAGAGGAAGAAGACGATGGCCACGGCGCACAGCTCGACCCTTGGCATGGCTCGTCGGAGAAGCAACCGGAGGGGGCGTGGGGTCCAGGCGAACGGCGACGACGAGAGGAAGCTGAAGGACATTAATGGTGAGGTCAGGGATGGTCGGAGCAGTGCTGCCGACGAGAACAGTGGCCAGACCACCGTTTTGGCAGGCTGCACTCGTGGTCACCACTGGCATAGCACACTCTGGGGGTTTTACTGAGGTTCAACCATGTCTACTGCATAGTCCTTCCATCGTGGAGTATTACTATGGTAAATAGACAGGTAGAGACAAAGGGAGTGGAGTAAACCAAGCTCCACAAGGTTACTGCTGCAAACTTGGCGACATCCTAGAGATAAAACTAGAGAGGGTAAATGGTAAAATTGATGTCTGGTAGGCTTAGGGTAGCAAGGACTACGGTCCTGGAGGTTATGGGGTCATTAGGATAAATATTTAGCATAGCTGCAGTGCAAATTCCAAATCTGGTCCAGAAACTAAATGATGATGAAGCACTCACTAGGGGGCTTGGATTGATCTATAACTTGGCAAATCCTCATGATTTGGTCATAAGTAGATGCTGTAAAAAGATCAGACAAAATGGACTTGCCAAATTGGTACTTTCTTCACAAGCATTACTTTTGACCAGAAACTTGGGAAAATCCTAGGAAAATATTGGCTAATTTAAATTAGCCAAACTCTTGGGTAGGTGGGTTAGAGAAGGCTTGGAATTATTTTCAGCCATAATGGAGCAAGATAAAATATACTTGCTTCACAACCTGAAAATATGGACAAAATACAAGAATTGCTCATGGCTCACATAGTTCAATGAAATGATCTGAATTTGGGTGAAGCCTAATGATTTTGGATACTTGACAAGATGGCAAAGTTTCATCCCATTTGGAAACTCTATGAAGGTACTTCCTTCACAAAGTTTTAATCTGGTCAGAAACTTTGAAAAATTGCACAGGGAGCTAGGATGATTGGATTGAGCTCATCTTTGGTATCCTTGGGTGATTTATCAATATTAATCACCCTGCCAAATGGCAGCTCAAATGGAATTAGGAATAAGGCACTTCCTTTGCAAACATTCCAGAGAAGGCAGAAACTTGCATTGGATCATGTGCCCAATTTTTGAACTGAGGAACATGAGATAATGATCGAACTAGTTATTATATAGCAAGGATTTATGTGAGAATTTTATATGCTATAAAAATAGTAGTTCCTTTAGAAAGTGGCAGAATTGGAATATTGGCATAAAATAAGAAAAGGCAATTTCCCTTATTTAATTATGGCCAATATAATTGCCAGAGCTTGGGTTAGGCAAGAAAAGGAATAAATCATAATTCAAAAATATTGCATGGGACTTGGCAATATTTTTGCATATCCAAGGTTGAAATGGATATAAGAGAATCTAGGAACAGATGGGATGATCAACATATCAAGGAAAATGATAGCCCCTTTGAAATCACAAAGGGCATATTCAATTTCCAAAAATTTGGAATTAGGGTTTGAGAAGGTTTAAGATGATGCAACTGAGGTCTTGCCCACTGAAAAAGACAGGAGCCAGCTTTGAAAGGTTGGAAATGACAAGAATTCTTAGGGTCATCAGCAAAACTCAGGAGAAAGATTTTGAAAAATGAGTGCCAGGAAGAAATAACAGCACAAAAATTGATAACCCAATTGTGGGGGTGATACACCGAGCAGCCATGGCAGGCCTCCATCAATGGTGTTGTTGCTGGCCACTTCATCCACGACATATCTCCCCCATGTCGTTGCTTCCTCGGTGGCGACTTCCACACCAGCACTAGCTTCAACTGCTCTGGCTCTCGCTCGCGCTGCTGCTGCTGCTGTTGCTCCGGCTCTCGCTCGCGCTGCGGCTCTATTCTTGCTCTCGGCCGCGCTGTTGCACTACTCTTGCTTTCGTTCATGCTGCTGCTACTCTGCTCTGCTCTAGTTGTCGGTTGCGCTGCTGCTCTGCTCTTACTCTCGTTCATGCTGCTGCTCTGCTCTTGCTCTGGCTCGCACTGCTACTGCTGTTGCATGACCTCCAGTTGCTACAGGAGTTGCTTCTTTAGCACTCGCTCGTGGTGCTATTGCACGACTTGCTCTCTGCTAGTGCGTTCCCTGCTCAAGCATCTGCTGATTTAGATCACTACTTCTCTACTACTAGTGCTCGAACGCCCTAAACATCAATTGCAATGCTCTGCTACTAGTTCAATCAATTTCGACAGTAAAATTCAGTTTTGATTGTAAAGTTCAGTTTCTTCAGTTAAGTTTAGAGTGAATAGTACTTACAACATCTGTCGGAGCGGCCGTGGCGCGACTGATGTGTTTTACATCTAGCACTTTTTGGTGATGTATTTTACATCATCTATTGCAGATGATATTAGAGTCCCACTTCAGATTAACGTTGTTTGTCTTGTCCTGCTTTGGCCTCGCCGCCGCACACCTCACTGGAGCTGCTCTAACGACGGAACCGTCCATCACAGCGGAGCAGTACCCTCGGTGCCATTTCCAGAGGCCTCAGGTCTTCTTCCCCGCCTCCGACAGTCATACCAGCATCACCATCCTCCACGTCCAACCCAATGATGCTGAGGTCCACAAGGCTATGTCAAAGAGGTTGTACACTCATCGCATCACTTTGTTACTCTGCATTCATGTCGATCCCTCAGGGATCCTTTGCTATGGAATTACTATGGTACTACTATTTGTGCATTTGGTTAGAAGGAGTGGAGCAAAGCAAAACTGGAGGATTTTTTCCTTTGGTGCCTCTTTCAAAGAAAAAACGTAGGAATTTTAATATTCACTTGGACATCCTTTTCAAATTAATATGCATGAAGAACAGAACTAATTGCATTACTAGCATAATAAGATTATTATTTTTTTATTTTCACGTAGTTTGACTTTAATTTGACCATGTTTCTCCATTCCTGTGTTCTTCCAATTCATGTGAACTAAACACCCAGGTTGACAGAAATCCTATGTTTCCAAATGCTCTGTTTTGCACGTGCATTCTTATCCTATTCATGTGTTTTTCATGTCTCTGCGTTTATAGAATCCTCCAATTCTAAGGAGCCCTTGCAGATTTACTTCATTGTCATATAGGCGTCAAAGAAAACTCTGTGTGTTATGTCCTGCTCCTACGTGTCGTCATCCACCCCACCTGAGGTGCACCATCGACAGAAGCGTTCACTGCAGCAGAGATTCCCCCTGTAGACTTTCTTTCGCCGCCTCAGATCATCTTCCCCGTTGCCGGCAGCCACGACAACTGCATTACCATCATCTACTGAGCAGATGAACCTGAGGACTACATAGTTCCGGAAGAGAGGTCGTAGTTATTACCTGCTACTTTATCGTTCAAACTTGAGTTTTAAAATGCCCGTGGTTCTCATATCAAGGCAACAACGAATTGTATCTATCTACTATCTGGTTCATCTGGGGTCTTCTATGCAGTTCATGTTGGGTGGGCAACAAACAGAAGATGATCCATTGTCTATCTTTTTAAACTGAAACTATAATCTACCTGCTATCATTAGTTTTGGATCTATCCACTCATTTGCTACCATCAGTCTTGATTTCTGCATGCACCCCTTAGGCCTTACAAAATATAACTATTTTTTTAATTATGCATGTCAGTTATTGTACACAATCGTATTGAACATGTAGAGAAAAAGAGAAGACCATTGCGTGGGAATATAATGTCATGCAGATGCCGCTCCATGGTGGGTGAAGCCCCCCTCCCGCCATTCCAGATTGTATTCCAGAGGAAGATAACTGTTCAGATGGGGATTCAGAGGGAGCCGACCACTCCTATTTACCACCTGAGGTGTTTGCTCTAACCTGGCATGCTGATGTTGGTCATATCATGCATATGGCACCTCACATTGCTTACATTATACAACTTATATGTCATGAGCTTAGTTTAGATTTGCTTTGTGTGAATGCCACCTATTTGGTTTCTATATCATACTCCCACTGTTGCTAAATATTTGTCTTTTTAGATATTTCAACAAGTGACTACATACGGAGCAAAATGAGTGGATCTACACTCTAAAATATGTCTATATACATCTGTATGTGGTAGTTCATTTGAAATCTCTAAAAAGACAAATATTTAGGAATAGAGGGAGAGTATGGGAATTATGCAATGCAATCTTCTTTAGCCAGGCATCATATACGTGAATCATGCAATGCCATCCTGTTTAGGCAGTCATCATATATGTGAATTGTATCATGCCATATTTTTTTCCATAATGTATTCCATTTGTCAACAATGTTTATACATTCATCTACTCTTCCTGTGCATCAGCCATTTGAGTCGGTCATGGGAAAATCTGGAGTGAAAACAAGGTCTTCTGAGGATTCAGTACTACCTGTCGATGCAGATTTCTTGCTGGTTACATATAGGTCCTCAAAGGAGGATTCAGAGACAGATGACAAGTCGTATCCCCCTCCCCCGAGGTGCATGCTCTAACTTGGCAGGGTTATATTGCTCATATCATGCATATGGTGTCTTGCATTGCCATGCCATCTGCTTAGACTAGACATGCTTTTTGTGAATGCCTCCTATTTGCTTTCTACATCGGATATGTGCATTATGCAATGCCATGTTTTTCAGCCAGTTATCATATATGTGAATTATGCACCGCCATGTAGCCAGGCATCATATATGTGAATTATCTCATGCCATTGTTTTTTCATTACGTATTCCATTTGTCGACAATCTGTGTATATTGAACTACTCTTTATGTGTATCAGCCATTTGAGCCGGTTATGGAAAAATTTGGAGTGAAAACAAGGTCTTCAGAGCAAGCAATGGTACCTGTTGAAGCATATATCTCGATGGTTAAAGGGAGCTCCTCAGAGGAGGATTCAGAGATAGATGACCAGTCCTATATCCCACCTGAGGTGTATGCTCTAAGTTGTAATGTTTATATTTCTCATATCATGCATATGGTGTCTTGCATTGCTTAGTTTAGACATCATATGCACAATATTGAATTCCATCTGCTTAGTTTAGAGATCATACATGCGAGTGTCATCTGCTTAGTATATGAATCAATTATGTCAATTATATCATGCCATCTTGTATACTTAGACAACATGTATGTGAATTATTTCATCCCAGCCTATTTTAGAAAGACATCATATAGTTTTGTCATGTCATCGTGTTTAGATACTCATCATATGTTGAATTATGCCATTATATACTGTTAAGTTATCCATCATATATCTGAAACTGTGTCATGCTATCCTATTTAGTTAGGCATCATATATGTGAAATTGTGTCATGTTGTCCTATTTGGTTAGACAACATATATGTGAATTACCACATCTGTCTATCATACAATGTCTGTATGTTCAATTTCTTTTCTTATTTATAAGCCATTTGAATTGGAGGGGGTGATGGCAATATCTAAGGGAGAAAAAAATCCGTTCTTCACAAAATATAGTGCTACCCGTCGATGCAGATAGAACCATGGTTGTACTGTACCACAAACTAGCCCCACCACACATAATCGAGACTGTTCCAGATTGCACACTTACACCGTTGGGCAGAGAACCGGCTACGACCCATTTGACCGCAACCCCAGCGGATGGTAACCTACTTCTAGTTGACAAAGCACCATGTCCACCACAGAGTACTGATAACCCACAAGTATATGGGATCGCAACAGCTTTCGAGGGTAGAGTATTCAACCCAAATTTATTGATTCGACACAAGGGGAGCCAAAGAATATTCTCAAGTATTAGCAGTTGAGTTGTCAATTCAACCACGCCAGGATAACTTAGTATCTGCAGCAAAGTATTTAGTAGCAAAATAGTATGATAGTAATGGTAACAATGATAAAAGTAACGGTAGCAGTTTTGTAGTAATTGTAACAGTAGCAACGGAAAGTAAATAAGCGAAGCACAATATGTGAAAATCTCGTAGGCATTAGATCAGTGATGGATAATTATGTCGGATGCGATTCCTCATGTAATAGTTATAACATAGGGTGACACAGAACTAGCTCCAGTTCATCAATGTAATGTAGGCATGTATTCCGAATATAGTCATACGTGCTTATGGAAAAGAACTTGCATGACATCTTTTGTCCTACCCTCCCGTGGCAGCGGGGTCCTAGTGGAAACTAAGGGATATTAAGGCCTCCTTTTAATAGAGTACCGGACCAAAGCATTAACACATAGTGAATACATGAACTCCTCAAACTACGGTCATCACCGAGAAGTATCCCGATTATTCTCACTTCGGGATTGTCGGATCATAACACATAATAGGTGACTATAGACTTGCAAGATAGGATCAAGAACTCACATATATTCATGAAAACATAATAGGTTCAGATCTGAAATCATGGCACTCGGGCCCTAGTGATAAGCATTAAGCATAGCAAAGTCATAGCAACATCAATCTCAGAACACACTGGATACTAGGGATCAAACCCTAACAAAACTAACTTGATTACATGGTAAATCTCATCCAACCCATCACTGTCCAGCAAGCCTATGATGGAATTACTCACGCACGACGGTGAGCATCATGAAATTGGTGATGGAGGATGGTTGATGATCATGACGATGATGAATCCCCCTCTCCGGAGCCTCGAAAGGACTCGAGATCAGCCCTCCCAAGAGAGATTAGGGCTTGGCGGCAGCTCCATATCGTAAAACGCGATGAAACTTCCTCTCTGATTTTTTTCCTCCATGAAACGGAATATATGGAGTTGGAGTTGAGGTCGGTGGAGCATCAGGGGGCCCACGAGACAGGGGCGCGCCCAAGGGGAGGGGGCGCGCCCCCACCCTGGTGGACAGGGTGTGGGCCCCTGGCCTTGATTCTTTGCCAGTATTTTTTATATTTTCCAAAAGTTATCTCCGTGGATTTTTCGGTCATTCCGAGAACTTTTGTTTTCTGCATAATAAACAACACCATGGCAGTCCTGCTGAAAACAACGTCAGTCCGGGTTAGTTTCATTCAAATCCTGCAAGTTAGACTCCAAAACAAGGGCAAAAGTGTTTGGAAAAGTAGATACGTTGGAGACGTATCAACTCCCCAAGCTTAAACCTTTGCTTGTCCTCAAGCAATTCAGTTGATAAAATGAAAGTGATAAAGAAAAACTTTTACAAACTCTGTTTGCTCTTGTTGTTGTAAATATGTAAAGCCAGCATTCAAGTGTTCAGCGAAGATTATGAACTAACCATACTCACAATAACACTTAGGTGTCATGTTTACTCATATCAATGGCATAATCAACTAGCGAGCAATAATAATAAAACTTGGATGACAACTCTTTCTCAAAACAATCATAGTATGATATAACAAAATGGTATCTCGCTAGCCCTTTCTGAGACCGCAAAACTTAAATGCAGAGCACCTTTAAAGATCAAGGACTGACTAAACATTGTAATTCATGGTAAAAGAGATCCAGTCAAGTCATACCCAATATAAACTAACAATAATGCATGCAAATGACAGTGTGCTCTCCAGCGGGTGCTTTTTAATAAGAGGGTGATGACTCAACATAAAAGTAAATAGATAGGCCCTTCGCAGAGGGGAGCAGGGATTTGTAGAGGTGCTAGAGCTCGATTTGAAAATAGAGATGAATAACATTTTGAGCGGTATACTTTCACTGTCAACGCAACAACTATGAGATGGCGATATCTTCCATACTACATACATTATAGGCGGTTCCCAAACAAAATGGTAAAAGTTTATACTCCCCCACCACCAACAAGCATCAATCCATGGCTTGCTCGAAACAACGAGTGCCTCCAACTAGCAACAGCCCTGGGGGAGTTTTGTTTTAATTATTCTGATTTGCTTTGACCTTTTTGATCATGGGACTGGGCATCCCGGTTACCAGCCATTTTCTCGTGAATGAGGAGCGGAGTCCACTCCTCTTGAGAATAACCCACCTAGCATGGAAGATATAGACAACCCTAGTTGAAACATGAGCTACTTGATCATAGAAAACAGAATTTCATTTGAAGGTTTGGAGTTTGGCACATACAAATTTACTTGGAACGGCAGGTAGATACCGCATATAGGAAGGTATGGTGGACTCGTATGGAATAACTTTGGGATTTAAGGAATTTGGATGCACAAGCAGTATTCCCGCTTAGTACAGGTGAAGGCTAGCAAAAGACTGGGAGGCGACCAACTGAGAGAGCCACAACAGTCATGAACATGCATTAAAATTAATTTACACCAGGTGCAAGCATGAGTAGGATATAATCCACCATGAACATAAATATCGTGAAGGCTATGTTGATTTTGTTTCAACTACATGCGTGAACATGTGCCAAGTCAAGTTACTCAATTCATTCAAAGGAGGATACCATCCCATCATACCACATCACAATCATTTTAATAGCATGTTGGCATGCAAGGTAAACCATTATAAGCTCCTAGCTAATTAAGCATGGCATAAGCAACTATAATCTCTAAATGTCATTGCAAACATGTTTATTCATAATAAGCCGAATCAGGAATGATGAACTCATCATATTTACAAAAATAAGAGAGTTTGAGTTCATACCAGCTTCTCTCATCTCAATCAGTCCATCATGTATCGTCATTATTGCCTTTCACTTGCCCGACCGAACGGTGTGTATAATAATAATAGTGCACCTGCATTGGACTAAGCTGGAATCTGCAAGCATTCAATTCAAGAGAGAAGACAAAGTAGTATGGGCTCTAAATTAAATCAACAATCATGCATATGAGAGCCACTAAGCATTTTCAATATGGTCTTCTACTCTTGACCCCCAAAGGAAAGAAAAGAAATAAAACTATTTACACGGGAAAGCTCCCAACAAGCAAAAGAAGAACAAGAAATCTTTTTGGGTTTTCATTTTAATTACTACTACAAGCACGAAAATTAAACTAACTAATTTTTTGGGTTTTTAATAAGGTTTATCAAACACACAAGAAGAAAGCTAGAAAAACGAAATTAGACTAGCATGGATAATACAATGAAAGAGTATGAGCACCGACAACTAGAATAGTGTGTGAACATGAATGTAAAGTCGGTGAGAAATACGTACTCTCCTGAGCTTAGGATTTTGGCCTAAATTGGTCTAATGCCAAGGATAGCCTGGCTGATATCCAAAGTTATAACTGGGGTCGTACTGAGATGCAGAAGCTAATGCCTCCTGAGCTGTGGCATGTTGGCGAGCTGCCTCCGCTCTACTCTCGTGTTCGGCTGCCTCCTCCCTGGTGAGAACATATCTTTGTTTTGCCTGGTAATCAAAAAGGTAAGGAGCAGGTAGAGTAACATGGACAGCGCGACGTCTGTCAAATATTAGTCGAGACTAGAGGAATTGTTCATTCCTCACAAGAAAACGATGTCTGACCATAGCGTCAAAATCTAAATAGGCAGAAGGCAACTCTATATCACCCTCTCGTGGAGGTATACCAAGATAATTAGCAACACGAGTCGCATAAATTCCTCTAAATAAATCTCTAGAAATACCATTATTATGCAACCTACGTGCAACTATTGTCCCCAAGTTGTAATCTTTATTACCTAATACAGCACTCTTGAGGACACAAAGATCAGGGACACACATGTGACATGCTTCATCTTTAGCATTAATGCATCTGCCAATGAAGAGAGCAAAATAATGCATAGCAGGAAAATGAATACTCCATATGGTAGCTTGTGCTATATCCCTAGATTCTCCCACAGTGATACTAGCAAGAGAGTCTTTATATTCAGATTTGCGGGGTTCATTAACATTGCCCCACTGTGGGAGATTGCAAGCAGTTGTAAAATCTTCTAAATCCATGGTATAAGATTGATCATAAATATCAAACAGGACATTTTGAGAATTACGCGAAGATGAAAATTTAAACCTTCTCACGAATGAATCAGTCAATTGGTAGTACTGAGGACACTTATCTTGTATGAAGTCCTCAAGATCGGCGTTACGCACATACGCGCCAAATTCATCCTTGATGCCTGCATTAACAATAAACTCTTCTGATGGCCACTCACAAGCCCGTACTTCAGCTTCCCTTAGTGGTTCATCATCTTGCTCACGCATAGCACGCCTGGGTCCTTTCTTTGTTGAGAAACCACCTTGGTACATTTTCCTAGACATATTTCTTCCTCTGAAAATGTCACGACCGGTTTTACAATAAAAATATTTATTGAGAAACCAATCTTTTGAGTCCAGTATGAGAGAAATCCTCCTCACTGGTAGACAAATTCTTGATACAATAAGCCAGTGGCATAGGATATATTACAGGGTTGAGCTAGGGCTGCTCAACAAATTATTACAAGCGCGCCAATAATTATACGTAATGGCGGATATAACACAATGGTGTGGTGGCATACTACTGGCTCGAGGATAAAGTGATGGTGGAATAACACAGGGGGAAATGTGATAACACGACTCTCAAACTGGCATCTCATCGAGCGTCGAGGTGAGGCTCTATAAATTTATTCGGGTTGCGGAAGCGGATATAATACAGTGACCAAATCCAGGGTCGCACGAGACTGACTGGGATTCCTCTAGGCGTCGGACTCGCTATCGAACTCTTCATCCATGAGATCGCCTTCGTCAGCATCTGGCCAAATCAACAAGCCAGTGAGTACTTTGAAAGTACTCGCAAGACAGTTCGGACGTAAGATATAACAAATGCATGCATGAATGCGTCATGATTAATTCACTAATGTACATTAAAAAATTAGCATAACGAGGTAAGTAAAAGGGAAACGGCGGTAGTCCGCCTGAAATCCCACAAAACATAAATGAAGACCGATCGGGTGTCTGAAGCGACGCCTCGAAAGGTGAACAAATAAATATAAGGAAATGATGCCACAGTCGGGCGTCTTAGCGACACCACATAAAGGGCTTTAAAAGAAATGCCACAGTCGGACGTCGGGGCGACATCACAAAAAGGGCTTTAAAAGAAACACCACAGTCGGGCGTCTTAGCGACACCACATAAAGGGCTTTAAAAGAAATGCCACAGTCAGACGTCGGGGCGACATCACAGAAAGGTCTTTAAAAGAATTACCACAGTCGGGCGTCTTAGCGACACCACATAAAGGGCTTTAAAAGAAATGCCACAGTCGGACGTCGGGGCGACATCACAGAAACGGCTTTAAAAGAAATACCACAGTCGGGCGTCTTAGCGACACCACATAAAGGGATTGAAAAGAAAGTAAAATACAATTATGCCACAGTCGGACGTCTGAGCGACATCGCAGAAAGGGCTTTTATTCACAAGTAAATAATACTCATAATAAACATTCAATTTATGAGAATAAATGGGTTAGTCCATTCACAGAAATAATCATTTAACCGGACTTAGCACTCAGGCGATTCACCGGAGTCTCTGTCATCAAAACTAACATTTGATCAGGATAAGATAATATCGATCTTGGACATGGAATAGATGATTTGGAGGAATATATGACTCTGCAGAGTTTGTACAAATTTTTTCCCACAGCCAACGGATTTCCGTAGTCCCGAAGGACTAGTTCCGTTTACAGTTTTTCGGGAGAAAACACAGCTAACTAGTACACACCCATTCTACCTCTCGATGCTAGGAATCACCCTAGACATCGTCCAAGAAAAAACCTTTGAGACGGGGAGATCACAATCTCGAATAGCATGGGATCAAATTTATATACGCGCGCTCTAAGGGGTGCCCCCCTCTCGGTCCCAACCGGAAACACCCATGCCCCCTGACCGGATGACTGGCTTTAATCCAGGGCCATGGAACCATCATCACGGCCTCTCGTTTTTGGTGTGTACCAGGAAAGCGGTTTGCAACTTACTAAGCCATATTCCTCGCGGAAAACATGTGGTAGTACAGGGAAGGAAATGAGAGGAACTGGACCGATACGGTTTGACACTGAAGTCATATAGTCTGGCATAAGACTGGCATGCTACGACACTGCCATCTTACCCATCCTCATGCCAACACATGGCCATGCATACTCACATCCATCCACTCATGGAACTCACTTGCCTCATCGTCTCGGGTAACAGGACATTCATCAGTATGTTCATCAACATGCCATAAACTACTTAATGCAAACATGCCAAAACAATCATCATATCAAAAGTTCAAACATGCTTGCCTGGTTCAGAGTAGTCAGAGCCTAGCTCGGTGAAGTTTGCGGCTCCGTCACCTCCTTCGGTATCTACGGTATAAAGAAAATATATGCGCTATCGTAAATACCAAGGGGTGCACAAAAAGTATTCCAAATATTTTTCAAATAAATCTGATAAAAAACTAGACAAAATTTTAAAGAGAACAGAAAAAGAATCAATCAAAAATACCTTTCTGTTTAAAAGTTATAAAGGTTTTTGCCCAGGGACTCATCTGTAATGAAACAGAAAGTTCCCAGGGGCTAGCTTATAAAAACAGAAAACGTTCCAGTCTTGAATACGCCAGCCCAGAGGCTGACGGTGGGGTCCCACTCGTCAGGTTTAAACTTTCAAATGGGAGGGACGAGGCTCGTCGGCGCCCGAGGGCTGTGGTGGTCGCCGGCGGCGATCCACGGCAAGGTAAGGGGATCGGAGGTTACCAACGTGCTCACCGTGTCCTTCCGCAACGGTGGGTGGTGGTGTTGGTCGCCGGGGAGCACCACATCGACGGCGGTCTCAACTCCGGCGGACGGTGGTTCGGGCGTGGATGGAGCTCGTCGGAGAGAGCTGCGAAGGACAAATTGATGCTGGCGTTAGCTTACTGGGTGCTAGAGGGAGTAACTGACGGGGTTTGGGCGCCGGAGACGGCCTCACCGGAGCGAATCGTGGTGGAGGCCGAGGCGGATCGGGGCGGCCGGAGTTGGGGGAGGAGACCTCCTCGAGGTCCTCCGGGTGGCTTGGCAGAGCTTTGGTGAGGTGTAGAGGTGGTGCGTGCTCGAGAGTGAGCTCGGGGGCCCTTTTTATAGGCGGCCCGAGGCGGTGGCCGTGAACGGGGGTCTCCGGTGAAGGTTACGGCGGCGCAGGGCTTGGTCGGGGGTAATTAGGACGTTGGGCGTCATCGTGGAGGTCCACGGTTCCGTTTAGGTGCTAATCAAGCTGGGATTTGGTGCTATGGGCGAATTCGACAGAACGGGGCGGCGCGGGCCCGTCGGCGGCAGTGAGCACGTTCCGTGCTTGCCGGGCCACGGCGACGGTGCCACAGGCGTGCGCTGGCATGCATGAGGCCTCGCGGAGAGCAGAGGGGCGTTGGGCGGCGCTGAACGGTGTTGAGCCGCCGTTCCATCCCCTGTCGGCTGCTACGGGGGTTCGGCCGCCGCAAGACACGCCGGCGCGGGCGGCCAAGGGTGCCACCGACGCCGGGAAGACGCCAAGCGCGCGTGCGGGGGTGCTGGCCAAGGAGAAGAAGCCGCGTGCAACGCGCCAAGCGCACTGTCTACGCGTGACTGAAACTGACGGACGAAAACGACACTGAAAACTGAATATTCCTGAAAATGAACAGCAACAGCGCAAGCAAGGTGTTCGACAGAATGAATTTGGCCTCTGGGTATTTTTCCTTGAGCTGAAACTTGGTGGAGTGGCTACTCATTGCTCCAGTAGGCTGCCTGATTTTTGGTGGAATTTTTGGAGAATTGTAGGTATGAATTTCACCAAATTTGGCAAATCTGGTCCAAACTTGCAGAGACTGAATTTTGAAAAATTTGAAAAGAGAAGGAGTGGATCAAGATGGTTCTGGGTTGTGGGTACAAAGGACTTTCCAGGAGAGTTGGTTTGAGGTCAAAACTCAAATGCAAAAAAGTACTTGCTTTGAAAAACTCTCAGGCTCCAAATAATTTTCAGAAATGATTTGAGGGAAAAAATAATTATAATAAAATCCAAAACTTGCTTGGATTAGTTGGGACAGAGAACTTAGGTTGATTACAAGGAGGAGGGGAGGTTTTGGAGGGGTTTTACCACATGGGCAAAATACAAAGTCATGGGTGGTTTTCAAGATATGAAAATCCCAAGTTTTTCGTAGAGTTTCTTTTTAAAAAAAAGATTAAACTCCCAAAATAACTTGAGAGGGAACCAACAGAGAAGAAGCTTCAAAAGATCAAACACCATAGCTTGAATAAAAATAAAAACCTTGCCAAAGAAAAGGAAGTTTTTAAGAGGAAGGTTTTCTAGAAAATTTTAAATGGCCTCTTTTCAAAAACCACAAAGTTTTTGCTGAAAACCAAAATAAAAAAAATTTGGAGTGTCACAACACCTACCCCCTTAGGAAAAATCTCGTCCCCGAGATTTCAACTGTTCCTCAAATAAGTGTGGATGCTCTGTCCGAAGAAAATCCTCTCTTTCCCAAGTTGCTTCGCTTTCGGTGTGGTTGCTCCACTGAACTCTGAAAAACATGATGGTCTTCTGTCAGGTCCTCCTTTCAGACTCCTCTAATATTTTTACTGGGTGTTCCTGATAAGTGAGGTCTGGCTGTACGTCAATGTTCTCATGGGATACTTTCTTCTCTGGTTTGCTTACGCACTTCCTTAATTGAGAGACGTGGAACACGTCGTGAATGTCGGACAAGTCTTCGGGTAAGTCTAGCTGGTAGGCTACAGTGCCTCTTCGTGCCACTATGCAGAATGGTCCAATGAATCTTGGTGCTAACTTTCCTTTAATCTTAAACTGTTGCAGTCCCCTCATAGGTGATACTCGTAGGTACACAAATTCACCGGGTTCAAAATTTGCCCCACGATGTTTCTGATCGTAATAACTCTTCTGTCGGCTTTGAGCGGTCTTAAGTCGGTCTCTGATTAGCTTGACCTTTTCCTCGGCTTATCTGAGCATGTCTGGTCCGAAGATGCGGCTGTCTCCGGTCTCTGACCAATTTAACGGGGTACGACATCTCCGTCCGTATAGGGCTCCAAAAGGAGCCATTTGCAGGCTGGCCTGGTAACTGTTGTTGTACGCGAACTCGGCGTATGGCAGGCTTTCTTCCCAACTGGTTCCATATGTGAGGACACATGCTCTCAGCATGTCTTCTAAAACCTGGTTTACGCGTTCTGTTTGTCCATCAGTCTGTGGGTGGTATGCGGTACTGAAGGCTAGTTGGGTTCCCAGAGCCTGTAGTAAATGCTCCCAAAATCTCGAGACAAATTGAGTGCCTCTGTCGGATATTATAGTCTTCGGGACTCCATGCAGACAAACTATACAGGAGAGATAAATCCTGGCAAGCTTCTGAGTGTTGTAGGTTGTCTTCACTGGAATGAAATGTGCCACCTTGGTTAATCTATCGGTGATGACCCATATGGCATCATTCCCGTGTCATGACCGAGGTAGTCCGACAATAAAATCCATCCCTATTTCATCCCATTTCCACTCAGGTATTTTGTTCGGTTGCAGTAGTCCGGCAGGTCTCTGATGCTCAGCTTTTATGCGTTGACATGAGTCGTAACATGCAATGAAGGTGGCTATGTCCCTCTTCATACTGTGCCACCAAAATCTTTCCTGAATATCTTTATACATTTTGGTTCCTCCAGGGTGGATCGAGTACGGGGCGATGTGGGCTTCAGCTAAAATTTGCTGTTTAAGGTCTTCTATGTTTGGCACGCAGAGCCTTTCTCCGTACCATAATATTCCTTCATTGTCTATGACGAATTCCGAGGCCTTGCCCATACTCAACTTTCTTTTGATGCCTTCGATGCTGGTGTGACCGGGCTGAGCTCCTTTAATTTTCCCCACAAGGTCGGGTTGTATTTCCAAGTTTGATATGGTGCCTTCTGCTACCATTATCAAGTTGAGCTTGGCAAATTCTTGTTGGAATTCGGGCCTCAAGCTGTGCAGATTGTTTTCGTCGGAGCTGGGGTTCCGACTAAGAGCATCGGCCACTACATTTGCTTTTCCTGGATGGTAATGGATACCAACATCATAATCCTTTACCAATTCCAACCAGCGTCGTTGCCGTAAGTTTAGTTCTGGCTGTGTGAAAATATATTTGAGACTTTTGTGATCCGTATATATTTCACATCGATTCCCAAGTAAGAAATGCCTCCATTCCTTGAGTGCATGAATAACTGCTGCCATTTCTAAGTCATGAGTGGGATAATTTTCCTCATGCTTGCGAAGTTGCCTTGAAGCGTAGGCGACAACCTTGCCTTCCTGCATCAACACGCATCCGAGACCCTTTCTGGACGCGTCACAATATACTTCAAAATTCTTGTGTATGTCGGGTACAATTAATACCGGTGTTGTCGTTAACTTCCGCTTTAGCTCTTGGAAACTTTTCTCGCAGGCTTCTGTCCATTCAAACTTCTTATCTTTCTTGAGCAACTGTGTCATAGGCTTGGCTATGGTGGAGAATCCTTCAATAAATCTGCGGTAATATCCTGCCATTACCAAGAAACTCCGTATGTCTGTTACGCTGGCTGGTGACTTCCAGCCAAGTATGGCCTTGACTTTCTCTGGGTGCATTGCGATACCGTCTTGGGTCAGTACGTGGCCTAGAAAGCCTACTTGTCTTAGCCAAAATTCGCACTTGCTGAACTTGGCATACAATTGGTGTTTTCTGAGCTCTCCTAGCACAATCCTGAGATGTTCTGCATGCTCTTCTGGTGTCTTGGAGTATACCAGAATATCGTCGATGAATACCACGACAAACTTGTCCATAAACTTCATAAATACTTTGTTTATGAGGTGAACAAAATATGCTGGGGCGTTAGTTAATCCAAATGGCATCACTGTGAACTCGTACAGTCCATATCTGGAGGTGAAGGCTGTTTTGGGGATATCTTCCGTTCGTACCTTCAATTGATGGTATCCTGACCTTAAGTCAATTTTTGAGAATACCTTGGCCTGAGCGAGTTGATCAAACAAATCATTTATCCTTGGCATCGGGAATTTGTTTTTGACTGTGACCATGTTAAGTGCTCGATAGTCAATACACAATCTCAGCGTTCCATCCTTCTTTTTGGCAAATAAAATTGGTGATCCCCAAGGTGAGGAGCTGGCTCGATTGTATCCTTTGTCTAGCAATTCCTTTATTTGTTTCTTCAACTCAACTAATTCGGATGGTGCCATTCGGTACGGTTTCTTGTATATGGGGGTGGTTCCTGGTGCGAGCTCAATGCTGAATTCTATCTCTCGGTCTGGTGGCATGCCTGGTAGCTCTTCAGGGAATACATCTGGAAATTCACACACTACTGGAACCTTGTTTAGCTCAGAAACGTCCACCTTATTTAATCTCGGTTGCCGGGGTATTTTTCCTTCCTTGGCTGATACTCTTATGGTCTTCCCTTGGTGGTGTGTGAGAATTACGGTCCTGTTGAAACAGTCGATAAACCCCTTGTTGGTGGTTAGCCAATCCATCCCTAGGATGACATCCAGTCCTTTATTTTCCAACACAATAAGATTTGCGTGAAACTCCAATCCTTCGAACTCAATGACCACATTCTGACAGTAATTCTGAGTAACTTGCTGAATCCCAGGGGACTTGATGATTATGGATTTCTCCAAAGGAAGCATCAAAAAATTATTTTGCAAAGCAAAACTTTTCGAAATGAAAGAGTGAGAAGCTCCAGAATCAAACAAAACCATTGCAGGTATTGTGTTGACAGGAAACGTACCGAGTACGATATCCGGAGCATTTTGTGCCTCCTCTTTGGTTACGTGGTTTAGATGACCCTTCATGTGGTTATTGTTGGGATTGAAATTGTTTCGCTTGGGCGCTGAATTATTGCCGCCGTTGTTCGGCTTTGGGGTTGAGTTCCTTGGCTTGGGGCACTGTTTGGCATAGTGCCCTTCTTCTCCACAAGCGTAACAAGTAACGTCGGGGCGATAGGTGAATTCCTTGTCCCTTGCATGAAAATTCTTGATTGGGCGTGAGACATTGGATGAGGATTTGTGTGTCCCACCCTTTTGAAAATCTGTCCTGCTTCGGTGATTGCGAGTATGATTAGTCTGGTCCCTTTTTCGCTTGCGGATATCTTCCAGACTGCGCCTCTCATTTTCCAGAGTAATGGCTTTGTCCACCAGTGTTTTAAAATCAGGAAAAGTGTGCACGACCAGTTGGCATTTAAGCGCGGGCGCCAGACCGTCAAGGAATTTCTCCATCTTCTTGATTTCAGTCATACGCTCTTCATTGGCGTAGCGGGACAATAGAGTAAATTGACTGTTGTAATCTGACACTGTCATGTTCCTTTGTTTGAGGTCATCAAACTCTCTTTTCTTGATTTTCATAATACTCTTAGGAATGTGTGCACCACAGAAACCTTCCTTGAAATCATCCCAGGTTATATCATTTTCGTTGGGGTGCATGTGCAGAAAATTCTCCCACCATGATGCAGCTGCTCCTGTGAGATAGTGCGGAGCATATAGTACTTTCTCGTGATCTGAACATTTTGCAATAATTAATTTTCTCTCCATATCTTGAAGCCAGTCCTCGGCTTCAAGAGGTTTGTCAGTGTGAGAAAATGTTTGGGGACGTGTCTTCTGAAGCTCAGATAACTTGGATTGCTGCTGATACTGTCCATGGTGATTCCCCATGTTGATGACTTGGTTCATCATTTCACGATGTTGTTGCTGACTCTGTTCATAAAGGCGGCACATTTGGGAAAGTGCCGTTTCACTGTTCTGTTGACTCGACTGCCCTTGTGTGAAATTGTTGCCTGGTTGAGTGTCATAATCTTCCTCTAGCGGAGTAGGCATGGAGCGAGTCCAAGGACGAGACATTTTTCACTCTGGGGATATATTTGTAAAACCCATAAGAAAAGCGAAGATGGTCGCAAAAACAAATCCAAAATTGCACAAGGATGGCAAATAATTTAAATGACCAAGATCACTTAAGAAAACAAATCGAATTGCGCACGGAGAAGGACTGCTCATTACATATCTTACACGCGGGCGATAATTATACAATACATCACTCAGGATATGCGTACATAATCCTGACATGTTATTTAGGCTAGTGCACTTCTCCAGATCCTACATGATGCGCAAACAGGCTACTTCTCACAACCTATGCACATATAAACATATCATACAAGGCGGTACATTACATGGCGGCTAAGCGTACTCAGGCGGAGATGTTGACGACCTCCTTTGCCCTGCCGAGGGCAAGGCGTAGCGAGGTTGGGGACTCGACTTCCTCCTAGCTAATAGGCTCCATACGTGTAGTGTTGCGCAGAGTGGACGGAGCGGTTGCCAGGGGCGGAACAACACGAACAGGAGTGGGCGCGAAGGGTGGTGCAGTGCGTGCTGGAGTGGGTGCAATGACTTGGTTGAATTCTTCGGTAGAAGGTAGGCGACGAGTAGGCGCATAAGATGCTGATGACGAGACAAAAGTCAGTGGCGGTGCGGCGGGCAGGAGCTCCCTCCTGTTGGCGGCACAGCCATGGACTGAGTCCATGCGGGCAGCTACGAAGTCGTCCACCAGGTTGTCGAAGGCTGCCTCCAGAGCCCGGAGATACTCAATGAGCATCTCAAAAGCCTCGTCTCGTTCTCCTCTGGGGCAGGAGAATGCGTAGTGACAGGTGTAAGGCACATGGCATGGAAGATAGCGGTAGCGACGAGTCTTCATCGCGGGAAGGACATCCCTGAGGCGAGCTATCGCCTCACGGGCTGCCATCTGCATAGCATGCCTCTCCGTAGGCATGGCTCTTCCCAAGAACCGGAAGCGGCGTAACTCACCATGCCCTCCCTTGAACTGCACCACGGCCTGGTGCATGGTCAGACTGTCGTTGACTCGGTGCTGGCAGAGTGTGAAGACTGGGCGCACAGATGGCCCCATCGCGACCTAAACGATGAAGTAAAGAAGCTTGACGAACCCATCGGGCACGTTGGCGAAGGTCTGAGACTCGCAGCTGTTGTTGGCCATCTACAAATGTAGGCAAAAATTCTACATGGTCAGATCATAAATTTATGCGGACTGACAGAAAATGACTACAATCAAGAAAATATGGAAAGGCTCAATCATGCTAATAACCAATTAGCGATCGCACCTAGTGGCTTCCTACAGTCAGCCTGGCTCTGGTACCAAGCTTGTCACGACCGGTTTTCCAATAAAAATATTTATTGAGAAACCAATCTTTTGAGTCCAGTATGAGAGAAATCCTCCTCACTGGTAGACAAATTCTTGATACAATAAGCCAGTAGCATAGGATATATTACAGGGTTGAACTAGGGCTGCTCAACAAATTATTACAAGCGCGCCAATAATTATACATAATGGCGGATATAACACAATGGTGTGGTGGCATACTACTGACTCGAGGATAAAGTGATGGTGGAATAACACAGGGGGAAATGTGATAACACGACTCTCAAACTGGCATCTCATCGAGCGTCGAGGTGAGGCTCTATAAATTTATTAGGGTTGCGGAAGCGGATATAATACAGTGACCAAATCCAGGGTCGCACGAGACTGACTGGGATTCCTCTAGGCGTCAGACTCGCTATCAAACTCTTCATCCATGAGATCGCCTTCGTCAGCATCTGGCCAAATCAACAAGCCAGTGAGTACTTTGAAAGTACTCGCAAGACAGTTCGGACGTAAGATATAACAAATGCATGCATGAATGCGTCATGATTAATTCACCAATGTACATTCAAAAATTAGCATAACGAGGTAAGTAAAAGGGAAACGGCGGTAGTCCGCCTGAAATCCCACAAAACATAAATGAAGACCGATCGGGTGTCTGAAGCGACGCCTCGAAAGGTGAACAAATAAATATAAGGAAATGATGCCACACTCGGGCGTCTTAGCGACACCACATAAAGGGCTTTAAAAGAAATGCCACAGTCGGACGTCGGGGCGACATCACAAAAAGGGCTTTAAAAGAAACACCACAGTCGGGCGTCTTAGCGACACCACATAAAGGGCTTTAAAAGAAATGCCACAGTCGGACGTCGGGGCGACATCACAGAAAGGGCTTTAAAAGAAATACCACAGTTGGGCGTCTTAGTGACACCACATAAAGGGCTTTAAAAGAAATGCCACAGTCGGACGTCGGGGCGACATCACAGAAAGGGTTTTAAAAGAAATACCACAGTCGGGCGTCTTAGCGACACCACATAAAGGGCTTGAAAAGAAATTAAAATACAATTATGCCACAGTCAATACAAACCGATCGATTGATGACATCAAGTCGAGGTCAGGCACTCGCAAGCCGCTTCACGAGCCCGAAGTAGCTGCTTGGAATCGCCTCGGCAGGCCATAGCCGGATAATTAAATCCTTCATGGCTAGTTCGGCCGCCTTATGCAGTTCGATCAACCGCTTCAGCAGATCGGCAAATGGCACCAGATACACCGGCGCCAGATATTGCGACCAGAAGAGCTTCTCCGCAGTACTCCTTTCTTCAGCTCGATAGAATTGTGCGGCATCAGATATGCTGCATGGCAGCTCCGCAAACACACCTGAAAAAATCAGAATTCAAAATTATCAACTTGATTTTCTCCTTTCATATACCCGCTTTGTATAGAACAAGCCTTACCAGCTGCAATCTTTCTCGCCTCCTGGATTTCCTTCAGGGCACCATGGGCTTCCCCTCGGGCATCACTCGCGGCTTGGCGAGCTTGGGAAAGTTCGGATTCCTTCCCTGCTAAACTCTGCTCCAAAGTCTCGCATTTCTTCACGGCCTCTTGAAGCTCTCGCTCAGCTTCAATAACCTTGGCCTCGTGCTTTTCGCGAAGTGCCTGCTCTGCGGCTGCTTTCTTCTCGGCTTCGGCCACAGCCTTCTTAAGAGCCTCAATTTTGGCCATCGCCCCTAGAGCACATCATAGAAATACTTTCATCACACTGACTAATTCATTTGTGCTGAATGCGAACAAGGTTTCTACATACCTTGGTTATCATCCAACTGCTTCTTTACTTGGCCGAGTTCTTCTTCGGCACGCTCCAAACTCTGCCTCAGTCCGGAGACTTCTGCAGTTGGAGAGGCGGCAGTTGCTACAGATGCCTGCTTTTGAACAAAAGAAAGATGCCATAAAGTGAGTCTCCTGCGAACATTTATTTGATCCTCTGTTCGGTTCTTTCTTTCACTGAACAGTGTATCAGGGGCTACTACCTACACTATGAAACTCTTCGAAACCTCCCAAAACATACCTCAAGGCCCGTTATAAGGCTGATGCAGGCTTCATTCAGTCCACTCCCAGTGGACTGAATCTTCTCAATCACCGCACCCATAAGGGCACGGTGTTCATCGATGATGGAGGCGCTCTTCAGCGCCGCCGATAAAGTATCTGACACCTCTGGTTGGACAGAGGTTGCCGGTGGAGCGGGCACACCCCCTCCAGTTGAGGGAGGCAGCCTGCTTGCTTTTTGGAGCCATATTGGTCTCCGGAATTGCATTCGGCTGGGGCCAAATTCAAGATAGCCCCTGTCGTCGATGTCCGTGGGAGCCTTCGCTCCCATGTGTCTGGCCCCCGAAGCTTGACCTCCTGGCGCCGTCTTTACGAGCTTCC